>NC_135298.1:3626250-3926562 GCF_051311805.1 Agelaius phoeniceus
CCCTGCTGGCACTGGGGGCTCCCAGGTGCCTCAGGCTGCTCTGACACCACTGCACACGGGAGGGAACAGGGGCAGGGGCTGTGCTGAAAGTCAGCTCCATCTGCTGCTGCTGCTGCTGCTGCTGCTGCTGCTGTGGGGTCATTTGTGCAGCCCTGGCCCAGAGTCAGGGATCAGATGCTGCCAGTCTCTTCCAGCCCTGGCTGCTCAGAGGTTGGGCCTTGGAGCCTCAGGTGGCCAAAGGCAGCTGCTGCTGGGCCCTCTGTGTGTGCCCGTGTTCAGCAGTGCTGCTCCATCAGTCTGTGCCCAGCAACGGGGAAAAGCCTCAGCCCTGCAGGGCCAGGAGCTGCCGGGCTCTGCCTGAGCAGCTCAGCCAGCAGGAAGGGAGCTGCTCCACACAGGAACCAGGAGCAAAGGACACTCCTTTTGTAGGACATGTTTTCTATTTAAAGGAAAAAAAGGAAAAAGAAAAAAAACTATATAAAATGTGAAAGATGAAAACAAAACCCAAGTGTTAGTGAAAAAGTTCTGAAACTTTGCATTAAGAGGTAAATGATCTTTTTTAAAAGGGAACTCAGTTATTTACATTGTAAATGTGCTGATGGCATGGATCCATCTTACTGACCCCAGCAGCCTTTGAAAAGATTCTGGGCTTTGTTTCCAACATTGCCATTTGAAATTGTGCTCAAAGCAAGAGGAAATTGCTTTGTGCCCTTCCCGCTCCAAGCAGGACTGGGAATGGAAACTCTGTCAAAGCCCAAATCCTTTAGAAGATGCCCTTCCTTCTCAGCCTGGGAAGGAGCTGCACATTCCCTTTGAAACTGTCAGGGATTTCTTAGAGACACAAAGTGCCACTTAGGGCTTTTTGCTCTGGTTTGGCAGTGCAGAAGGGCAATTCTCCATCCATCAGCTCCAGACTTCACTGCCTCAGGAACACGGCCCACTCGCCAGCTTTGGCCCACTCAGGCACTTCTAGAGGAGGAAGAAAGTGCAATTGCACAATTCCAGCCAATCAAGAAGGAAGAATGGGACAGACAAACACCCTGTGCAGATCCAGGCGTTCAGCTGGGACTGTGGAGAGTTTGGGTTCTTGCCAATTGGATGTGTGTCCCCAGCTGCAATCTCTGGGCCTGCAGCAGAGTCTCACTCAGCTGCCAAAGCAGAAAGCTCAGGCGCTGTGCTCGCAAGGGGCTCGTCTGATGCAAAGCTGTCAGAGCAATGTGAGGGCAGAGCCAGCCCAGCTGGGCCCAGGGCTGAGCCCAGCAGAGCCCTGGCAGAGCCCAGAGCAGCCTCAGCAGCCGCAGAGCCCGGCTGCAAGGAGAGAAAGCAGAAAGTGCCCCTCAGCTGAGGGCTCCTGTGCCCTTGTGCCAAGGCCTGCGGTGCCCAGGCCATGCTGGCTGTGCCCAGAGCTGTGCCCAGAGCTGCCCATCCCTGCTGCCTTTGGCAGCAGAGCAGGAGGGCAGGACATGTGCCCAGCCTGCAGCCAGCCACGGCACATCCAGCCCTCAGCAGCTGCCCAGAGCAGGATGCTCCTGTGCTCACTGCCATCTCCCAAAAGCTCTGATCCCACCCTGCCAAGCACACAGGGACCCACCTCACGCCAGCCACGGCTGCAAGAAAAGCTGCTCCCAAACCATGGCCTCAGCCTTCTCCAAGGCCACCGCCCATCCACGCCACAGCTGCTCCCAAGCACTTCCCCATCTGCACTGGACCACCTGGAACACTTCCTCTGGAAAAACAAACAACACATTCTTGAAAAGAGATTAGAGACAAAAAGGGAAAACAAGAAAAACGGGAAAAAATCTTATCTCTGTCAGGGCCTTGAGGAAGGCCCAACTCCTACATGGTAGGGAAAAACCCAGCCATGGCTGAGGGAAGCCCACACTTTCTCCCTTCCCCCCTGCACTGCCCCCCAAAATCACGGTGATCCCAAAGCAAACAAGGGCAGTGCAGCAGCCCAGCCCTTCCTTGCCTGCAGAGCAAAGCAGCCCCTGCACAGCTTCTGGAGTCCCACCTCTGCTCCCACCATGGGGCTTTGCTTGTGTCGGGATGGCTGCCCCAGCCCCAGCCCCAGCCCAGGCCACGGTGGCTGCTGGGGGCTGTTGGCAGGGCCAGGAGCCCACTCCCATTTGTACCAGCCCAGCCCATGCCCCAGCCCTGCCAAAAGCAGCTGGGCAGCGACTGAAGAATGAGTTGCATCTGCCCCAGCAAAGGGGCAACCTTTGCTTCCCAGCCAGGCTGGGCCATGCCCAAATCTGGCAGCATTTCCCCGGGTGGGGACTCACCTGCAAATTCCCTGTGGAGTCTGGCTTTGAAGAAGGTGCCAGATTCAAAGTCCATCACCTTCAGCCTCCAGTGGCCAGGCTGAGGAAGAGCTTCTCATCCTTGGTGCCATCCTGGCTGTCTCCAGCAGCAGCAGCAGCAGCAGCAGCAGCAGCAGCAGCAGCAGCAGCAGCATCCCCACCCGGTACAGCTTCTCCAGGGGCTCCTGCTCCTTCCCTGGGGGCAGACCAGGCTCTCAGGGCTCTGCCCAGGGCCCCAGCTGTCAGGGAACCAGCACAAGCAAAACCAGCTTGGATGGCGGCCACCAGTGCTGGGCAGAGCAGCTCAGCTGCAGCACAAGGGCTGCGTGTGCCCATCCCATGACCCTGTGCAGTGACACAGGCAGCACAAAAAGGTCTGGGTTCCTTTGCTTCTGATTGCCAAGGCATGTGTGGAGCTGCAGCTTACCAGGGCCCTGGATCAAAGTGTGCCTGTGGCTCTCTCCCTTCTTCTAGGGCCGAGGAATATCCTGCACCCAAGGATCAGAGAACAGGTCTTCTAATGTGGGTCTTTCCAAGGAGTTCACGGATAAACACCACCTGATCAGATCTTTGCACTCTGGGCAGAGAAAGCAGAAATTGCCGGTCAGCCAGAGAAGGCTCCTGTCTGCTTTGCCCCACTATTGCCATGCCCAGGCCTTGCTGGATGCGCTCAGGGCTGGGCCTAAACTTTCCCATCCATTCCCTGTTTTGGAGGAGAGCAGGACATGTGCCACCTCCTCAGCAGCTGCCAGAGCGGGATGCTCACGAGCCCGCTGCTGCCTCCCAGCACTGGGATTCCCCCCATGCCCAGAGAAGAGGATCCACCTTGAGAGAGCCCTTGTGGCAGCGGGAGCTGGCCCCAGCTGAGGCTCCGGCCCCTCCTGAAAGGGTGCTCCCCGCAGACCATCTGGTGCAGCAGGATGCCCAGGGACCAGATCGTTGCTGCCTCGCCATGGTACCAGCCAAAGTCGTTCCATTCCGGGGGGCTGTAGGATGGTGTTCCTATGGAATACAGATGGAGTTCAGCAGGGGGATGCTGCTGCTCCCAGAGCCTGGCCCCAGCATCCCTGGGCCTGCGGGGGCTGCATCAGTGGCACACAGGGTGACCACTGCCCTCTCGCCAGCACCTGGGACTTGTGCACAAACTAAGGCTTGGAAAAGAAGCCACTGGTGTCAGAAGAGGGCAGAGGAAGCCCTGGCTAAGCCTGACCATGACATGCAAAGGAAAAGCCCTCTGTGCTGGGGAAAACATGCCCTTATCGTCCCTGTCTGCATTGCCCCAAAAATATTAGGAAGCAAAGGCAAACAGGGCGAGTGGAGCAGTGCAAGCCCTTCCTCTCTCCTGCACACCAAACTGGCTGGGGCACAGGTTCCACCCCTCCTCTCTGCTACCCCCACCCACGGGGGTTTTGGTCAGGCTGGCTGCCCCAGCCCAGCCCCAGTCCTGGGCAGAGTGGCTGGCAAAGGCTGCCAGCAGGGCTGGAAGATGGCTCCCCACCCAGCCCCGCTCTAAAGCAACTCAGCTGAAGACTCAGTCCCCTGACTGGCAGCAAAAGGGAGAATCCCCGCTGCCACAGCCAGCTTGGGCTGGGAGATGTTGGGCCATGAGATCCCGGCACCAGGAGTACACCCTTACGTGGGCTCACCTGCAAAGTGGGTGTAGGCTGTCTCTTGCAGGTAGGTGCCACAGCCAAAGTCAATCAGTTTGGCCTGCCCGGTGGCCAGGTCAAGCACGATGTTCCCTGGCTTGATGTCGCGGTGCAGGACCCCGCAGCTGGTGCAGTGCCGCACGGCCTCCAGCACCTGGCGGAACAGCTCCCGCGCCACCTCCTCGGGCAGGAACCGGCATGCCCGAATGACACGATGCAGGTCCAGACACCGCTCTGGCCGCTCCAGAACCATCACGATGTCGTTGGGGAGCTCAAGCCACTCCAGCAGCTGCACCACGCCGGGGAAGCCAGTGGACACCTTGGTCTGCAGCACGATCTCCAGCGGGGCCCTGCTGCCGTCGGGCTGCGGAAGGAGCACGATGCCCTCAGTGGGGCCGATGCCGTGCCAGGCCTGGGGAAGCCCTGAGCCAGCCCGGGATGCTCTGAGCCCTGCGCTGCGCCCACGCCCGCTCCCCCTCGAGGCGTCCTGGCGGCTTCCACCGTGCCGGGCCTCGGCTCATCCCCGCCCGGCAGCCCCGGCTGCTGCCGCTGGCCCCGCTCACTCACCAGCTCGCCCCAGTGCCGGACGCGGTTCCGTGGCACCCTCTTGATGGCCACCTGCAAGCCAAGGACAGCAGCGGCCTCAGCTCGCCGCCCGCCCTGCCCAGCCCCATCCTCCTCCTCCTCCTCCTCCTCCTCCTCCTCCGTCCCCTCGTCCTGCGCCCGCCGCCGGCCCCGCCGCTCACCGGGGCGCCGTCCGAGAGCCGCGTGGCCGCGAAGACGCTGCCGAATCCTCCGCGCCCCAGCAGCGAACCCAGGCGGTAGCGCTCCTGCAGGGCCTCGGGCGCCGTCCCTGCGGGCGGGACGCGGCTGTCAGCGCTCGGCCCGGGGCCAGCAACGGCCCCCGAGCGCCCCTCAGCCGCCCCGGGCCGGCCATGCCCAGGCCTTCGCTCCTCGCAACGCGGCACGGGAGGCTCGGGGCCGGCGGCCGCGCTGCCGAGCGGCGGAGCTCGGGCCGGGAAAGCCGCAGCGGAGGCGGCGGCAGCGGCCGCGCCGCCTGTGTCCTCCGCGGGCCCCGGGAGGGGCCGGGGCCGGGGCCGGGGCCGGGGCTGGAGCCTGCCTCGGGGCCGGGGCCGGGGCCGGGCTCGGGCCAGGCGGAGGCAAAGGGCGGCGATGCCGCCCCCGCACACGGCACTGATGCCCGCCCAGCAGCGCCACCGCCAGTAGGGCCAGAGCCGGGCGGAGGCGAGACCGCGGCGGGACGGGCGGGGCCGGGCACGGGGCAGCCCCGCCCGGGGCCGGGGGCGGGCCGGGGGCATGGCCCGGCCCGGCAGGGGGAGAGGGAGGCGGGGACACGAGAGGGAGGCGGGGAGAGGAGAGGGACGCCGGGCAAGGGACCCCGGGAGAAGGGTCCCCGACGGCGGGAAAGGGAGACTCAGAGAAAGAAAGAGAGAAAGAGCAAGAAAGAGAGAAAGAGGAAGAAAGAGAGAACGAGAAAGATCGTTATAGAGTATCTGCTTTTCTGCTTCTGCCGCTGTTGCCGCCGCTGCTGCTGCCGCCGCTGCCGCCGCTGCAACTGAAGCACCGGGGCCGTTCGTCCCCGTGTCCGTTCCCCGCTCGCCCCACGAGCCCCACGTTCGAGCCCCGCGCGCCCCGGGCACAGCCCCTGAGTCCGTCCAAACACGGGAACTTTGCAGCCTTGAGCCCAGGTGCAGAGCCCTGACTCCTGCACACTGGCACAGCAATCCCCTCGCTTGCTGCTCTGCATTGGCCTGGCTGAGGGGCAAACACTGTCGGGACACCTTCCCTTGGGCTAGGATTCCTACCTGAGCCCAGCACTGCACTTACATCTCCAGTGTTGCCTTCCAGTAAAAACAGGGGAAGGAAAACTGCGTGTGGCTCATGGTATTTTAGAGTGTCTAAAAATCACTAAGCCACCGATCTTAGAGGTGCAGTGCATCTGGAATTACTGGGATGGAGAAGTAGTGCAACATGGAAAAGGGGAGCATAGAAATAAATAGAGGAAAACATCTTGGATTGTTTCTTTCATTTACATTTCACTTCTGGAAAGCTGTTTCAGTTTTCCAGGAATCTTCTCCTGTCTGCTCTTGCCAAGAATCTCTCCTGGAGAACAAGGTCAAGCTTCTGTCCCAAGATTTGCCACCAGCTGCAGCTTCTCTTGGCTTTCCACACTGCACAGTGTCTGCAGCAGGACTTTTGCAGCAAAGCAGGACAACTGTTTGGAGAACTTTACATGTCCTTTCTTTTCCTGGTGGGCTGGGGTGTTGTGCCACTGGTGAAGTTTCCATTGTGACTGTTTGTGCTGGTTTAGGGCAAATTTTCGGAGGAAACCTCCAAAAGGGGTCCATCTAGAAAGCAACTTCAAGCGGCTCTCCCCCTACTAGTTTCGGAAAAAACTTCCCTGGAGAAAAGTGGACAAAACCAGTTTATTTAACAAGTAAAGTATTCCCAAGCATGAAAAATGAATAATATTAAATGAAACCTCTGACAGTGCTGAAGAGATGGCAAATTCAGAAAGTCCTTTTTGTGGGTTGTAGTTGGCTCACTCGGTCTCTTCTAAGTCCCTCTGGTGCTGGAATGCAGCGTCCCAGACCTCGGTGAGCCACAGGTGTAAGCTGCAGGTGTTTTTCTGGGTTTTCAGTCCAGAGCAGGTTTAAACAGTTCCAAGAAAAAGGAAAGTCCCAGTCCCAGGAACTTCTCTGCCTAAGCTAGCTAAAACCAAATTGCTGGACCTGGGCTGTGAAGGCACTGGGAAATTTCCAAATCTGGGCACTGTCAGTCCCAGCAAACACCAGATCTGGATGGTGCTGGAGCCAGAACCTGGAAATTTCCAACTTTTGACTTTCTGTGCCAGCAAATCACTGGACTTGGGCTGTGCTGGCACCAGGAAGTTTTCAGATCTGGGTGCTGGCGCTGCCAGCAAACACCAGATCTGGGTGGTGTCGTTGGCAGCGACAGAAATCTGCCGGATTTGGGCTCTGCTGGCACCGGGAAATTTCCAAATCTGGGTACTGGCGCAGCAAACACAAGATGTGGGCGGTGCCAGAGCCAGTAGTAGAAAGTGGCCGGGTTTTGGAATTCTGTGCTAGCAAATTGCTGCCCTTGGGCTGTGTCAGAATAGGGAAATTTCCAGCTCTGGGCACTGGCGGTGCCAGCAAACACCAGTGAAACCTTCTGGTCCTCGTCCGGACCATTGGCCAGTGGTTTCCCTGAGAATCAGCTCTGGCCACTTTACAGACAGAGACTGCTTTCATCTGCTTGTCTGGAAACAGAACTTTAATGAAGGCAAACACAACAAACAGGACGGCGTGCACAGTACACAGAGCAAAGCAGAAAAAAGCCTGGGTCCAGGGTCCAGCAGGGATATTTATCCATTTATATATGGGGAGGGGCTAAGGTGGGATCTGAGGGAAGGATCCAAGAGGAAGGAAGGATTATGAATATTACAATTTTTGCAGTAAAATGTAACCAATGGTAGCAAAGAGAACTCAGAACTTTCTAGTAACAATCTGCATAACTGAACAAGAGGATTATGGGCGGGAGCTCCTGCTGACCCCAACTAAAGAGGGTTTTCCCACGGCCTTAAGCCGAGGTCTCCTTCTTCTTTTAAACCAACCCCAACACACAAGATCTGGGTGGTGCCGGGTTTTGGCTTTCTTTGCCAGACAATTGCTGCATTTGAGCTGTGCTGGCACAGGGAAATTGCCAGATCTGGGCAATGGCAGTGCCAGCTCACTGCAGATCTGGGTGGTGCCGGTGCTGACACCAGAAAATTGCCGGGTTTTGTCTTTCTGTGCCAGCAAACTGCTGGACTTGGGCTGTGCTGCCCCTGGGAAACTGCTGGATCTGAGCACTGGCAGTGCCAGCAAACACCAGATCTGTGTGGGGCCTGCACCAGGTGTTTGCAAGGTTTTGGCTTTCTTTACCAGAAAATTACTCGACTCGGGCTGTGCCGGCACCGGGAAATTCCCACATCTGGGCACTGGTGGTGCCAGCAAACACCAGATCTTGGCATTGCCAATGACGGTAGCAGGGAATTGCCAGATTTTGGCTTTCTTTGCCAGAAAACTGCTGGACTTGGCTCTGCCAGAACGGGGAAATATCCAGATGTGAGCACTGGCAGTGGCAGCAAACACCAGGTCTGGGCGCCTGTATTGGCATCAGGAAATTGCCGGATTTTGGTTTTCTGTGCCAGCAAATTGCTGGACTTGGGCTGTGCCAGCACTGGGAAATTTCTGGATCTGGGCACTTGTGCAGCAAGCACCAGATCTGGGTGGTGTGTTGTAGTGTGTTTTCATACTTTGTAGTAGTTTTGGTTTTGTATCCCCATATTTTTCCCAAATTGTTCATCCCAGATGGTACCCCCCTCCCTTTCCCTGTGTAATCCTTTTCCCTTGCAGAGATCATCCCCAAATCTGCACCCTGGCTCTCTGTCAATCACTCAGCATCCCATCCCCTCCCTCTAGAAGCTTCGGTCCAGGATGTCGAGTGATCAGCCAGAGGCCAGGGGTCAGCCCCCCAAGCCTTGCCCCATACGCTGTCCTAAATGTCCATCCCCCAGGACCCATCCCTTAGGGTCACTTCTTGGTTAGTCAAATGTTCTCTACTTTGGGTTTCCACCTCCCTTTAAATGTAACCTTGGCACATCTCCCGGGCTCTGGGCAGGAGGCCCCTGAGGTGTAGGGGCTCCTTTGGGGCACCTGGAATAAAACCTTGGATTAACCCCTGCTAAGAGTCGGCCCTTTCTCTTCTACCGCTGTCTCTGGTGTCTCTTGTGCTGCAAAGGCGGCCAGCCCAGGTGCCCTCAGTACCCTTGGGGCACAGAGAGTGTCTCCCCGCTGTCGGCCGTGTCGGGGCTGCCCCCGGTGTCTGCCGACTCGGGACTGGCCCAGGGTTCCTGAGAGGCTCCCAGAGAGACAGAGACAGTGGTGCTGGTGGCAGCACTGGGAAGCTGCCGCGTTTGGCTTTCTTCGCCAGAAAATGGCTGCATTTGGGTTGTGCCAGCACTGGGAAATTGCCAGATGTGGGCACTGGCAGTGCCAGCGCACACCAGATCTTGGCGGGGAATGTGCTGGCACTGGAAAATTTCCAAATGTGACCTTTCTGTGCCAGCAAACTGCTGGAATTGTGCTGTGCAGGCATCTGAAAAATTCCGGATCGGGGCACTGGCGGTGTCAGCACACACGAGATCAGAGTAGTGTAGGCACCAGGTATTTGCCTGGTTTTGGCTTTCTTTGCCAGCAAATTGCTGGACTTGGGCTGTGGTGGCACAGGGAAATGTTCAGATCTGGGCATGGGCAGTGCCATCAAACACCAGGTCTGGGTGGTGACAGTCGTGGCACCAGGAAATTGCTGCGTTTTGTCTTCTTTTTCCAAAAAACTGCTGCACTTGGGCTGTGTTAGAACCGATAAATGTCCAGACTGGGGTACGGGCGGTGGCAGCAAACACCAGATCTTGGCATTGCCAGTGTCAGCAGTGGGAAATTGCCAGATTTTGGCTTTCTTTACCAGAAAATTGCTGGACTTGGCTCTGCCGGAACAAGGGAATTTCCAGATCTGGGCACTGGAGGTGGCAGCAAACACCAGATCTGGGCAGTGCCAGACCCAGTAATGTTGGAAATGAATTTGTAGAGAATTTTTAAGGTTTGATAGAAGGTTTCTATAGTATGTATGCAAGTGTCACAATCCATCCTTACGAACGGGTTTTGTGATGGTTCGTGGGTTGATCTCAGAGTGCAAAAAACACCGACACGGTACAGGGGGCTGCAGTGACAATCAAAATAAGTGTACCTTTATTGAATAACCACAAGAAAATGCATTGGGGAGGAATTGGGGAAAAGGGAAAAAGAGGGAGGAAGAGAAAGGAAGGTATAAAGCTACCAAACATAGAAAAGGCGAAGTCCTTTGATGTCCAGCCAATGGAGTTCACCAGGTCACGTCTGGGGAGATCTCAGGGTTGCAGTTCATCCGAACTCTTATTATACTCTTTTTGTTGATGGGGGAAGGGGTAAAACATGAAACTGAATCAAAGGTAGTCTATTGTATTTTTGGGGGAAAAAATGGCATTTAGAGAAGGGTACACACAGTCCATGTTCTCTGCAATGGGTGAGAGCCATTGTCTTCTTGGTCCACTGCTCGCACCTGCAACATCCATCTTGCTTTGGTTAGCTTGCCTCCCCCACACACCTCCCCCAGGTTAGGGGTCTCAGTGCCAGTCCTTGGAAAGAGTGTGGGGGGGCCTTTTCACATAGGGATTTCATGTCTCGGTCTTTGATGGAGAGGCCTTGTACATCTCAGTCTGTCTGTCACGGCCGTTGTAAGACAAGTGAGGGGTCTTCTGTGGGGGACCACCCAAAACTCAGGAGAAGTCCAGCCAGGCCGAGAGGTGGGACAACTTCCAAGGCTATTGTTGCAAAAAGGCAAGGGGCCCCTTTCTTCCTTTCATTGGGTTCAGTGTAGCATACAGCAAACACACCTGTGAACAATAGCTTAGCAATGCCAGCAGCTGTGCTCAGGTCTCGGGGCCCTTGGCATGTAACTTTCTCCACCAGGGCCAGAAACTTCAGACAAGGGGCTTTTCTTCAGTGGTCCCCAATGACGATTGTGAGGCAGATGAGAGAAACTTTGGACAGAGTCTCACACCTACATTACATGGACGACGTACTAATCTGTGCTTCCACCAAGTCTTACTCAGACGCAGCACTTTCCAAGACTGTCGCAGCTGTCGAAAGCGCGGGGTTTCAGATAGCTCAGGAAAAAATCCAGCTATGGAGCCCATGGAAGTACCTCAGGTTTTTAATCACAGGAAGGACCGTCGTGCCTCAACCTCTGTCCATCAACGAGCACCCCCAGACATTAAGAGACACGCAACAGCTGTGTGGCGTCATCACGTGGATCCGACCTCTCCTGGGCCTCACCACAGAAGAACTGGCACCGCTCTTCGACCTTCTACGAGGAGACGGCGACCTGGCTTCCCCACGCTCGCTAATGCCAGAAGCCTTGGAGGCTTTGGAGAGAGTCGCCAGCGCCATCAAACACCGCCAGGCACATCGGACAGACCGGTCCCTTCCCCTCAGCCTCGGTATTTTTGGTAAGTGCCCAAACTTCCATGTGCTGCTCTTTCAGTGGGATGATACTTCAAAAACCCCACTCATCATCTCCGAGTGGCTTTTTCTGCCACACCAACCACATCAAACAGTTACCACCCCACCAGAACTTGTAGCCAAACTTATTATTAAAGGCCGACATCACCTCCAGACCCTCGCAGCTTGTGATCCGGTGTGCATTTACCTCCCTTATACTTTGGAACAACTGGATTCTCTATTACAAACAGATGAACATCTGCAAATTCCATTAGACAGCTATCCTGGAAAAACTTCAATTCATTATCCTAAACACAGACTTTTTAAAGATTCACTGCATTTAGCCCCAAAATCAGATAAAAGTAAAACTCCACTCAAAAACGCTATGACAGAGTTCACTGATGGTCCAGGCAAATCTCACCAGTCAGTGTTCACCTGGAGGGACCCGGACACTCAGAAGTAGGAGTCTGATATCCAGGTTGTTGAAGGTTCCCCCCAGACTGCAGAACTTGCTGCAGCTGTGAGGGCATTTCAAACATTCCAACAACCCTTCAATTCAGTCACAGGTTCTGCATATGTCACCGGGATAGCAGAGCGGGCAGAGCATGCCCTGATCAAGGAAGTCCAAAATAAAAAATTCTACAGCTTGCTCTCTGAATTAATTTGGTTCATCTCCCACAGAGAGCAACCTTATCACATCCTGCACGTCCGGTCGCACACAGAGCTGCCAAGATACATCACTGAGGGCAAGCAGAGAGCAGACTTGTTAGCAATGGCAGCAAGTGCCACCCACGTTTCCCCCGCTGCACCACATGTCTTTCAACAGGCTCGTCTAAGCCATGCATTCTTCCCTCAGAATGCTCCTGCTTTAGTAGGTCAATTTAAGATTTCCAGAGACCAAGCCAAGGCAATTGTCTCCACCTGCCCCAATTGCCAATCCCTCGCCCTCCCTTCCATAGGGACAAAATGAAGAAAATTACAGTGACAACTAACTTGACCATTCATGTTTCTATCAGTGCTCGAACAGTCGATACCTGACTCACTGGAGGACCAGATGGCCACTCCCAGGACACCCCGAAATACCTTAACAGCTGCTGCCACCATCACTGTGCTCCTGTGCATCCAAACAGCGGTTGGATGGGTCGTGCCACAACCAACAGAAAACCTATGGGTCACACTGGGGAAATCTCTCAAGCAGGATAACTTTTGCACGGCCATGGGAGCTGCAAAAGACCCGCTGTCTACATGTCTGGTGGGAATCCCCCTGTCACCAAATGAATATGCCTGTGCAGGTAAGAAGCCCACCCTGGTAGACACCTGGGACGAGTGGATGAAGATCTTACCCCATGCACCACAGGAGCTCCAAGAACTAGACCTACCGGGCTCCTCAAAGCGACTTCTTGTGTCAACTTTTTCGACAAGCCACCCCAACAAAATTGGCATGAGAAATCTAAACCACAGATGATAGTGAGAAAAGATATATCACCAAATGATAAGAGATACAATGATGTTGACTGGTGCAATTATACTGCCAAAACATTATCTAAGTCCTCTCCGTTTCCCAGAGTGCTTCCCAAGGGAGTGTTTCTCATCTGTGGTGACAGGGAGTGGGCAGGGATCCCCTCGAAGATCAAAGGGGGCCCCTGCAGTCTTGGCCAGCTTACTACCCTCAGCCCAAACACTACCCAAATTAAAAATTGGAAACAAGAAACTCAATTGGCGCCCCAGAAAAGATCGTACTCCCAATTCAATCAAAATTGTGATGGCCAACTTTATAATTCGGGCAAGATGAAGAGGGTCACTGTTTCCATCTTTGTAGCATGGGTTGCAGCTCGAAGGCCCTCGGTGAGCTTTCTCACCTGGAGTGCTGGCTTAGTAAGCAGACCAAGGCTACATCCGCTGCCTTATCAGACCTTCTAGCGGACGAGGAAACCACCAGACATGCCACCCTTCAGAACAGAGCGGCCATCGACTTCCTGCTGCTCTCCCGTGGCCATGGTTGTGAAGATTTCAAAGGACTTTGTTGTTTTAACCTGTCATGGAAAAGCACATCGATCCAGGCCACCATCAAACAAATGCAAGAGCAAATGAAGACTCTTCTTACTGAAAATAAAGTTGTGGACATGATGGACAAAACGCTCATGCATTGGAGCCTCCCTGTGTGGGTGCCCCCATTCTTAAAAGTTTATTGTGCGTCCTTCTCATAGTTGTTATCGTTTGAGCAGCACTGATGTGTTTTAAGAAAAGAATTCACAAAAGACTGGGAAATGTTTATTTAATAAATAAAAAAGGGGGAGATGTGAGACATTGGCATGGAGAAGACGAACCTGGGATGTCATTGGAGAACACCACTGTTTAAGTTAAGGTGAGAGACTGGTGCAATTCCCCATGGTTCTTTGCTTGTTAATGTGAATGTGCTTTTATGAATTGACTGCTGCTCGTCCCCCAGTTCCAGAATGTTCTGTACTCCCCGTTCCTCCATTGGCTTTCCCTGAGAGACCCCTCCCACTCTGCTCCCCCATTGGTGCGTCCCGTGTCACCCCACCTTAACTCCAGCCCTGACTCCCTTCCCCATTGGATAATTTGTACCCTGAGCCCTCCTGCCTTCCTCCAGTTATATACCCTGGCCCCAGCCCTGCTCCTGGCTCTTTGCCTCTGGTTCCCTTCAGCAGAGGTTGTGTTCCTGCTTGCTCCTGTTTCCCTCTTCCCCCTCACTTCAGCTGGGCCCTTGGATTTTCCCTTGATAAACCCGGCTGGATCTGCTCTGCGAGGAGTCCTCTCGTCCCTCTGGTGAGGCTTTGATTGCACCATCCGGGCTCAGGCGTCTGCTGGGCTGGGGCAGTTGTCAAGGCAGCCCCAAGTGGAGACGCTTTCGGTGCTGCAGGCGCCTGACAGCGCCTGCCTGGGGAAGCTGCTCTGGCCACCCGCAGCAACCAATTCCTTTTCCCAGGCAGCAGCTCCCAGCGTCCTCCTGCGAAGCCCAGAGAGAGAGGGAGCAGCTGCCCTCAGCCCTGTCCTTTACCGCATCCCAATTCTCATGTAATGTCCCCCCTGGGAGAGAAACTGCCAGAGAAGAGAAGTGCGACCAGATCCCCCCCTCCCCTGAGCTTGAACACTTCTTTTGTTTCTTAAGGACCCAGTCTTATCAGAGCAGTGGTATTGCACTGACAGCTGGGACACCAGCAGAGGATCACCCCACAGTGCCCAGTGTGCACCAGGCTCAACAAGGTCTCCTTCCCCCCTGATTCCACCAGGCCTCTTCCCTTGGCTGTGGTTTTGCTGGATAGTGGGTCAGGACAGTGAGAATCTCCTTCATCCATTCATTCACTGTTGAGGGTCCTGCAGACACTTCCTCCATTTGTCTCCAAGGTGACCTCAGAAAACCAATGACATCACAGCTCTTGTCCATCTGGTCAAGAATCCCCCACGAGGACACTCTGGTCTCTCGTCCAAGGGCACAAAGCAGCAAAACCCCTGAGGAAAATTTTCCCCCATGGGCCCTGCGCCTCCTTGGGTGAGTTCCAGAGCAAACAATCAAGGCAGGGGCCTGAAATGTTTTCCCAGCTGGGCCATAACACTTCTCTGATGGATGCACATTGTCCCTGGGGAAAGAGATGTGCAGAACCCTTCACTAATGCCCTGGAATGTCAAACAGGAATCACAGCCATGGACAGCTCTCAGGAACCACTTCAGTGTGGATTTTCCTTCCTGGAAGCCCAAGATATCTGAATGTGCTCCTGGTGCCTCAGGGCCTGGGTAAACAGGGCTTGTCAGAGAGGCTGGCAGGGCACCAACACCCCTCCTCCTCCTCACAGGGCACCTCTGTTACCCCAATTAGCTCCGAGTGGCTGCCTGGGGACAGGTGCCCACTTCCCCATGTGCCTGGGATGGGCACATCCTGCTCAGGGCCAGTGCTGGCCTGGGCCCAGAGCCAGGGCCATGACCCAGGTGCTCTGGGAGGGCTCGGTGGCTGCAGGTGTGACAGGATGAGGGGCAGGGCAGGGCATATTCCCCTCGGACAGGGCTGTGGGCATGGAGCTTGGTGGGGTTTGGCATCTGCAGGGAAAGGGCTATCGGGTTGTGTGGATGTGGGAATTGTCACTCCTGAGGCATTCCCCAGGCCTCAGCCTTGTCTGCAGGTGCTCAGCATTGCCCAGTGCTGCCCAGTGTCTGCAGTGGCTGAGATGCCAATCAGCCACCTGATCCCATGTGCCTTGTTCCCCTTGTTCTCCCACATGTTGGGTTTGGGGCCGGGCTCAGCTCTGGGGTGTCCCCCAGGGAAAGCTCTGGGAGGGGAGGGGCAGCAGGAGATGGGGGATCTGGCACTGGGGGCTGTTGGAGGATGGATTGTGTTGGACTGGGGGCTGTCCCCACAGGGTCCCCAGGTGCCTTTGGCTCCCTGCCTGCCCCCCTTGGCCCCCCAGGTGCCTGGGCCCTTCCAGGGGCAGCTGCCCCGTGCAGGAAGCTGGAGGGATGCCGGGCAAGGGGGCTGGATCCGTGCCACAGGTGGGGTGGGGTGGACTCTGTGCCAGGGCTGGGCTTGTGGCCAGGGCTGGGGGCTGTGCCAAGCCGGGCTTTGGCCTGGGGGCTGGCAGGGAGGGTGCAGGGAGGAGTCCCGGCAGGGATAAAGGTGCTCCTCACCTGCTGCAGCCTCAGGCAGCGCTGCCCAGAGCCAGAGGAAGATGAAGGTGGCTGTGCTCAGCGTGGCCCTGCTCTTCTCCATCCTGCTGTGCCCCCCGGCACAGGCCAAGGTGAGGCACCAGCCAAACGCTGTCCCCACATCCTGCCCTCCTTTCTGGCCTCCCTTCCCACCCTTTTGGTCCCTACTCTGTGTCCTATTCACAGTCCCCAAACGCCCTCCCACTGACCATTCCTGAGCCCTTTGCTTCCATGTCCCCCCTAAATCCTTTGCCTTTCTTCCTGGCCACTGCAGCAGGGTCCTCCTATAGAATTCCCTGACTCGCTCCCCATACTCCAATGATCTCCCAGTCCCGTTGGTTTTGTCCCCACCTGTCCTCATTCTTCTGTCCCCACCAAGCCCCTCCCTTGCACTCCCATGTCCCTACACCTCAATTCCTTTCTCCCCCCCTGTACCTCACACCCTGTTCCTTCCACAGCCCCAGCCCTGTCCCCTGGGCCCTCAAGTGACCCCAGATCAGTGTCTTTAGGCCTCCCCTCACTTCAAACAGATCTCCTTGGAGGCCCTGAATTCCCATCCCTCTGCCTGCGCCCTGCTCCCTGCACCCGTGTCCCCCCCAGCCCCACAAGGTCCGGTCCAGACCCAGCCTTTGTTCTCCTTTCCAGGCACTCCTGGAGGGAACCCAAGATGATCTGCGGGAGGTGAGTGGGCTGCTGGCATGGGAGGGCATCCCCTCAGGGCATTGGGGGGCAGTGGTGTCCCCCCATTCCTTGCTGGCACCGGGGACATCCCAGTGACCAGCGAGGTCTCCTGGTCTCTCTGCAGTTGGATTTAGACAATGTTGCGGTCCTGGAGACGCCTCTGGTGGGTACCACGAGTTCTGCCGCTGTCAGAGCCTCCCCTTGCCTGGCCAGCACAGCCCAGGCCATCCCAGTCTGTCCCAGCAGAGCCCAGTGCACCCCTCCTGACAGCCCAGACAGTGCCCTGGCCCAGGGCTGCTCCCCAGGGAAGCCTTTGCCCAGGGCCCTGCTGCATTCCCATCCCTGTCAGCCCAGGAGCCCCTGGATGAGCCAGGACGCAGCCCCTGCCCCAGCTGTGCCTCTTGGCCAGGAGCCCAGTGCTTCTGGGCAGCAGCACAGCAGCTCCTGCACCCCATTGCTCCCACAGCCCCTTCCCCAAGGCGCCCCTGCTCTCCCCTGCCTCCCAGTGCAGCCCAGTGCCCCCAGTGTGTCTCTAACGCTGCCTTTGTCCCCAGCCCCCTGTGGCTGAAGAGCTGCGGGCTCTCCTGCGGCAGAAGCGCCTGGCTGCCTCTCTGGATGCCTAGGTGAGCCGTGCCTGCAGGGACAGGGCTGGGGACAAAGCCCAGCCATGGCCCAGTGGGCTCCAGGGGTCACCTTCTGGGCTTTGTCTTTTAGGCTTGCAAGGACCAGTGTCCTTTTTCCTCTCCAGTGGCATGAGGAGATGATCATCCCTGCAGGAACCCCCTGAACCCTTTGAGCCCTGGGCCATTTCCCCTGAAGAATAATCAATCAATAGTCAATAAACCCTTTGAGCAAAGCTTTGCTCTGTGTCCGTGTGTGTGTGTCCGTGGGTCTGGATTTCCTCCTTTCCAGTGGTCTGGGGAAGTCAGGCCAGGTCTGGGCTCTGCTGCCTTGACACAGTCTGTGCTTTCCCCCAGACAAATGGTGTGTTGGGAGTTGTGCAGAGTCCAGGGGGAATGGGTTGAGTAGGGGGTGGCTGTGCAGGTGGTGAGAAAGGCTGTGGTTCACTGTGAGAGAAGTCGGCATGGCCTGGGTTTAAAAGAAAAAAAATAATTTAAAAAAACCCCTTTCTTTTAAAACCTTTTCTCCCTGTGAGAAATGACTGTTCACGTCTCAAAATTTTGAAAGGTCTATTAAAAACTTAACAAACTTACAACAAAGGGACTAAATAAGGAAAAAGTGACAGTGCTGGGAGCCTCCCCCACTTTGTGGCTGGTAACCACGTGGCTGGCTCATCCACACAAGGGCTGCTCTCCCTTTTATATCCTTGCTGTTGCAACAGGCAGCCCTAGCTCCTCCCAAAGGCTGTCTCTTGACTCTTGGTCGCTGTCCATTGGTGCAGACTGCTTTCCTGGAACTGGATTGGAGCTCAGCTGTTGCTAAGCCGTGCCTCTTAGGAACAATCTGCCCCTCCCCAAATGCCCGCACTACCAAGATCATCCCGGGATAACAATGCTGGGCGGGGGGGACACATTGCAGTAACAGAACTCTACATCTGTACAACTTCTCTTAACATACTGATCATGTTCACCCTTTAATTGGGAGAGCCAACCATCTCATTACTCATCTCTAACACTGGGGCATTCACATTCTCTGAAAAAATCCCTCCGCCCACGATTTTTCTCCTGGGAAGCTGAGAAGCCTCAGAGGAAAAGGAAAACAATGCTTATCTCATTTGCTTCTCCTGTGTTGGGCTGATGTGCAGAATGTGTTTGGAGATGGTTTACCCACAGGTGATTGATTGGTCACTCAAACCCCTGGTGTGTAAGTGCAGGAAAAGTTGTTTGTGAGAGATAGTTTGCATTTTTCTATCTAAGAGTGAAAAAACAGTTTATGCAGGTGGCTAGTGTTTATCACAGTCCTAGAGCTCTTTTTCAGGGAAAGTCAGTTGTTTTGCACAGTCCTAGAGCTCTTTCTCAGGAAAAACAAGTTGTTTTTCACTGCTGCACAGCTCTGTTCTCACAAAGAGTTGTGAGCTTTCTCATGGCTTCTGTCGGCTCAGGTCAGGATTCAGTTTGTCAGGCTTTGGCTGCTGTTTCACCACCACAGAAAACATCATTCCTGTCCCAAAAAATAAAAGCAGCTGAGACGCAGCTCATTGCCTTCTAGAAGGTGAAAAGGGATGCAGGTGCCCGGAGGCCCAGGAGAGAAATGGCAATATTGAAAATGTGAGAAGCAAAGTTTTATCCATAGAGGCAGTGCCTGACCTCAAGGAAGACCTTTCCTACCAATCAAGACTTCCTTAGGGAACACCCTGCTTCAATATCAATTAGAAAATAATGTTATATTGCTTCTTATGAAAAGAAAATTAAGGAGAGAAAATCTTGAAAATGGGGGAAAAAAATAATTTGAGGTAATTGCTCATTGAAATCTTTTTCATTAATTCCACTCCTGACAAAACTAATTCTTGAAGCTAATTCTGGTCGAGGTGCAGCTCCTTTGGGCTTTGTGCACTCTGAGGAGCCCCATGGGAGATTTGGTGGCAACTCCATGAGCCTCAGTTCCTCAAAGGAGATGTCACAAATGTCCAAGGAAAGGAAGTGCAAAGCAAAGGCAGAACACACCTTCCAGGGCCCAGGATAATGTTCTCCTCCCCACTGGATTTTTGCCCTGGTCAGATGGGACTGTCCGAGGGTGAGGGAGACTTCCTGAGCAATCCTTTGCTCTCCAGGCACTGATCAGCTTGATGCCTGGAGAGGCTCCCTGGAACAGAGGCTGAGCAGAGTTAAAGGAATAAAGTAGGGATTTATTACAAGGCCTTCAAAGGATTCCCCTTGAGCAGGACAAGAGCCCAGCCAAGGCTGCACTCAAAATGGATGACTGGTCAGGAGTTTTCCCACTTTTATAAGGTTTGGTCCATTTAAATATTGGGGTTAAATGTCCAATTCCAGCCTCAGGTGATGCAGTCCCATCCTCCCAGTTTGCTCTCCTCAATTTGCTATTGTTTGCACTTTTGGGGCCTGAAGCTGCAACAGCATCTGGTTCTGGGGCTGGAAAAGGATTGTTTTGTCTGACTACACTGTGAAGAGAACTTGCTAACACTTTGTATGAAGTCCAGAGTAACAGACTAATGCAGTACAGAATCTGGAGATATGACAGCTAAAACTGAAGGCATCAGCCTGTTCCATGTTCCCTTGGTTCCATGGGGATCCACAGCGTCACAATGGCCACTTGTTCCCATGAGGTTCCCCAGTGTCACCGTGGTGTCCTTGGACCCACCTGGTCACAACTGACCCATGGTTCCATGAGGTTCCGCGGTGTCACCATGGTCACTGTCAGAGGCTGGATGAGATCAATGTCCTGAGACACCGTGGGATGAGCTGTCAATCAGTCACACAGTGGGGACAGTGCTAACCCAGCCCTGATTGCCTGAGCCATCAGAAATCCCACCTGGGGGGAGGCCCACAAAGGCCCGGGGGCTTAAAAACATGGAGCACAAGGTCAGCCCCTGGTATGGACTCTGCCTTCTCCTGGGGTTTGTGTCTCACCCACACTGGAACCCTAGGAACTGATAGTCATATGTGTGTCTTTCTATAGAGCTTCTGTCTTTCTGTCTCTCTCTCTTCTCCTTCTAATGCTCTTTATATGCAACATTTTTTGGGTACCTCAGCAGCTTACGTGTTCAATAATTTCTAGGTTAAATGAGCTAAGTTAATGAAGTCACTGCTATGATAAGTGTTTTCTGTGTAATTGGATGTTGCATTAAATCTTCTTCCAAAGTTTCTTGGTTTTTTGCACTTTGCCAGTAGAATTTTGTGTCATTTTGACCTCTTGAGAATATCTGGCTGGTGTTCCTCCTGTGCACCAAACTCGAGTAAAGGAGTTGGTTACCTGCAGCATTTCAATGTTCTGGGCTGTTACACCCCACAGGCTCACAATGGCCTCTTGTTTGCACTCTGGCCCCTTGGTTCCATGGGCCCCAACAGTGCCACAATGATCCCCTTGGTTCCACAACCTCCCAGAGTGTTGTAGAGAATACATTGTTAAAGGAGTTAATAGAAAGTTCCAATGATAGGTATAGATTGTTTGTTTAATGATTTCTAGTTATGTAAAGTGCCGGTGTTAGATTTAATTTTTTTTTTAAGGTTTTTATAATCATGTAAATCCCCTTACTGTTGGGTGTTACCCCCAGTGCTCCCACTCTCATCTAAAATAGCAAACCACCCGAGACCATAAAGAAGATGATTACGTCAGCTAATAAGCAAATATGAAACTCTCAAATATGAAAATAAGACTTAGAAGAAAAGGATTACATAACAAAAACCCCTAGAACAACCAACCACCATGCAAATACAGAATCAAAATACCACCTCTAAACAAAGAGAACATAAGACAATGTCAAAGACCCTGGTCACAACTTTTTGCTTTCATCAACCTAACCAGAGCGAGACACGAGCAGTATAAATATTATGAACCTGAAACCAACAGGTGTCTACTCAGAGACTCTCGTGAGGAAAGAAGACCCAACTCTGCTGGAGGACGGAGCTGACCTCCTCCTCCTCCACGCCGTCTGGGGAGGAGCGGTGGTGTGCGCACACCCCATGGGTCCCCTGCCTAGACTGTTTCCAGTAAAGCTGAAATCACTAAAGAGCTGCTCACGGGCCATTCATAACAGTCTTGGGGACTGGTCCGGGACAGGCCACACCCGAAGAGGACTGAGGGCCTGCGGGATATCTGGCCCTATCTGGGGTGGTCGGCAGCAGCCTAGGAGCAAAGAGTGTGGAGGAGCATGGGTAAGTAAAGGCGGTGTCAGGAGTATGAGGCAAGCGAAAGAAGTGTGTGTGAGACAGGGCCCGGCAGCTCGGAGCCCCGAAGCAGCTGTGGGCCTCCGAGTACCGCGGTTCCGGACTCCTGCGAGGGGACCGGCCAGAAACGGAGGGAAGCAGGAGAAGCCTGAGTGTGTGAGACACCTCCCAGGGGGATAAGGTGGGCCCCCTCCGGGCGTGGGAGGAATAGAAATGTGAGTGGCAGGCAAGGGGTCGACCTTCCCCCTTCAGGCTTGGTAGGCGCCCTCAGGACATGCTGAGGGTGGCAGAGGAATTGGTGAGTTGGCACGCAAACCCCGAACGGAGCTCCGGGTGCGGGGAGGATCGGGGCAGTGTGAGTCGCGCACAATCCCTGGAGTGGGGGGACACGGGTCCCTACCGGGGTTTGGGGTGCCCCGAGTACAGCAGCAGCACTGAGTAGAGCCAAGAGGGCCCCAGTGCCCAGGCTCGGACGGCGGTGCTGGGGGTTCAGTGTGCCGCGGTTCAGGTAGAAACCGTAAACCCACTGGAGGCCCCTGGGGGCATTGGGGTCACAGGGCAGGGCAGGGCTGGGCTTACAGGGCAGAGCAAGGCCGGACCTGCCCCTTCCTCCCCCCCACACAAAATGTTTGGAGCCAACAATCTCCTCCAGTCTGTCACAACAGGCAATGTTGGAGGTGAAATCCCAATTGTGGCCATGGGCACCTGGCTGAGAAGGACAGTTCTTTTCCATAGGAAGGAAAGCACAGAGCTCCACGGTTTGGAAGGCAGGTGAGAGCCTCAGTAGGCCAAGGCCAGCCAGACTTGTCAGTAATAGCAGATTTTGGATTTAGGGAATTTTGGAGGTGGAAACCCAATCTCGGCCATGGGCACCTGGAGAAACAGGACAGTTCTTTCCCATGGGAAGAACAGCATGGAGCCTCCCCCAGTGTTTTGGAGACAGATGAGAGGTGACCATTGTGAAACCACTGCTAGACAGACTTGTCCTGGCAATATTCCTATGGGAACAATCCCTGGGCTGAAGGAAATTTGGAGGTGAAATCCCAATTCTGGCCAGGATGCCTGGAGCAGAAGGACAGTTCATATCTATTGGGAAGGAAAGGACAGACCCCCAGTGTTTCAGCAGCAGATGAGAAGTGACCCTCAACATGCAAAGGTCCCTTGGAGCAGTAAGGCAGCCCATGGGAGGCCAAACCAGCCAGAGCTGTTCTGTGTTCCCTTGGTTTTATGGGGCTCCAGAGTGTCACAATGGTGCCTTGGACCCATGGGGCCCCGCAGTGTCATAATGGTGACTTGATTCCATGGGTTCCAGCAGTGTCACAGTGGCCCCTTGATTACAAGAAGACCTGCAGTGTCACACTGGCCCCCAGGTTCGATGGGGTCCCACAATGTCACAGTGGCCCCCAGGTGTCATAAGGCCCCGCAGTGTCACAATGGTCCCAAGGATTCCATGAGGCCTTGCAGTGTCACAATGGTCTCCGTGGTTCCCCAGGCCCCACAATGTCGTGTGACTCCTCTGTTCCATGAGCCCTGCAATGTCACAACGGACCTTTGGACCCTGGGGCTTTGCTGTGTCACAATGGTCTCCTCTGGCTCCACAGTGTCACAATGGACCATTGATGACAGGAGGCCACTCTGTGTCGCCCTGGAGCTTTGGTTCCATGCAGCCCTGCAGTGTCACAAAGGCCTCTTGGTTTCACAAGGCCCCACAATATCACAATGGTCCTCTTGGTTCTGTGGGGACCCCCAGGGGCACAATGGTCTCCATGATTCCATGGTGCCTCTCAGTGTCACTATGGCCCCTTGGTTCCATGAGGCTGTAAAGTGTCTTAATTGTCTTTTCATGGTTCCATGAGGCCTTGCAATGTCCCAATGAACCTTTGCTTCCATGGAGTCTTGCAGTGTCACAATGGCCCCTTGGTTCCATGACACCCCAAAGTGTCATAATGGTCTCCATGGTGCCATGAGGCCCCCTGGTGTCACAATGGACCCTTGGTTCGATGAGACCTCTCAGTGTCACAATGATCCCTACATTCCATGGAGCCACACAATGTCAGTACCGTCCCCTTGGTTCCATTAGGCCCACCCGTGTCACAATGGTCCCTTGGTTCCTTGAGGCCCCACAGTGTCACAATGGTCCATTGGTGTCACAGGGCTCCACAGTGTCACAATGGTGCCTTGGTGTCACAGGGCCCCACAGTGTCACAATGGTCCCTTGGTTCCATGGCCCTGTGCTGGTGCATTCCCCCCTGCCCTTCTCAGGCCGCCCTGCCAGCTGAGAAATGCTCCTTGGGCCTCGGCCTTGGCCAACAGCCCCTGGGCTCAGCTCCTCTGCAGCTCATCACAAACACTGTCTGCTCCAGGCACTGCTGCTGCCCAACCAGCTCCTGGTTCCTTTAGCAGCAGCCCTGGGAACTGGTTTTGTTCCCTCAGTGGCACAAGATCCCTGTTCTCACCCTGCCAAAGAAAGCTGTTGGTGCCCAGTGCGGCCAGGATGAGCCATTGCTGGGACTGAAGCCCCTCTCTTGGGGCCCTGCAAACAGCGCTCCAAAAGGAGCCCTTGGAGCTCTCCTGGGCCAGCGACTCCCTCTGAGCGGGGCCTCTCCCAGCTGGGAACTCTCCCGTTTGCTGCACTCGGGGATCCTGAACAAGCACAGAGCCTGGGCCGATCCCCCCACTCCTCCAGGCTCAACCCTTTGCCTGCTGGGGAGATGCCAAAGCATCAGCAGTGAGCATTCCCTGCCCTCTGGGGAATTGCTCCCAGGTGCCTTGCACTGACTCTTTGTGGCTGTGTGCACACAGGAGTGCCTGTGCTGGGGAAATGTGGCAGAAATGCTGCTCTCTGAGGGCTTGGAGTGCCTTGGATAGCTGAGTCAGTCAGGCCTGTAGGGAAGCTTAAATCACAAGGTCTAAGTGAAGTTACCTGCTGCTAAGAGTTGTTCTTAGTTGCTAAGTTGTTACCTTTAATATAATTATAAGCTAAGTTAAATATTGTAAAGCGTTATTCCTCTGTTAAATTGCAAAGTCATAGATTTAAATTAGGTTAAATGCTGTTACGCTCTGCTCTTTTGCTAAATTGTGAGGTTGAAAGTATCAGTTAAAGTTAAGTCCTGTTAAGTTTGAGCTCTGTTAAGCTTTTACGCCGTATTCCTTTTATCCTTGTCCTCACTGTCCTTGTGTCACACACACACACACAGGGACAGTTCTCGGTTAATTTCTGGTTTGATTGCCTGGATTCTGTTTGGTTTTGTGGTTGCTTTGTTTCCCTGGTGTGCCTGAAGTGTCCAGTAAGGAGCAGAGTGACTCTTGCCAAGGAACTCTGTGGTGCTGTCCCTTAAGATTAAATCTGGTTTTTGCTGCTCCCTTGCTGGGGATTTTTTCAGCGCTCTCAAGGCCTCGTTGGTAGCAGGGTGAGGGAGCCCTGGCCCAGGCTCTAACCCTGGGGGACACGGGGACGCTGCCGGGGGGTCCCTGTCCCTCTGTGCCACCCCCAGGGCCCCGGCCCCCCGTCCCCGTGTCAGGCTCTGGGGTCGATCTCGTGGAAAATCCTCTGGGGGAGGCTGTGGGGCCGGGGGCGGGGGGACCCGGGGGGACAGGGGACCCCGCTGTGCACGAGCAGGGTTGGACTGCTCTGGGGGGAACTGTGAGGGGGCCGGGGCAGAGTGACCTCCCCAGGGACCTCACACAGCCCCTGTGATGTCACACAAACCCTGTGATGTCACAAAGCCCCTGTGATGGCACACAGCTATCACAGTGATGTCATACAGCCTCTGTGATGTCACACTGCCCCTGTGATGTCACAGAGTTAACTCTACGTCACCTTGTGATGTCATACAGCAGTGCTGTGATGTCACAATGTCACCCTGTGATGTCACCGCCTGCTCTATGATGTCACAGAGCCACCAGGTGATGTCACAACCCACTCTCTGATGCCACACAGCCACCCTCTAATGCAGACTCTGCTCTGTGCCTTCATATCCTGCTCTGTGATGTCACAGCCAGCTCTGTGACATCACAGACAGTTCTGTGATGCCACCACCCCCTCAGTGATGTCACAAAACCATCAAGAACTCAGTTCTATTGAAACTCTGACGTTTCTTGTACTTTGAAGAGATCCCTATCAGGGACACAACTGAGAAAGTGTCCCCAGGTTCCAGCTGCTGGGCCTGGAGCTGCCCCTGGGCCAGGTTTCAAGCCAGGGCCTGCGGCAGGGAGATGCACTGGGGGAAGGGGGATGGAGAGGCGGCCTTGGGGCCAGCAAAGGCCAGTTAGAGAAACTCACAGCCAGGCCAAAGACACCCGTTTTGTCCCCATCGGCGGTGCACGTGCTGTGCTTGGGCCAGCTCCCCAGCACGTGCAGCAGTATCAGCAGCGCCGGCTCTGCAGTCCTGGGCGAGCACATGATGCTCTTCCACATGGTGAAAGCAGCTCTGTGGGGTTAGAGCTCTGTCTCAGGGGGGTCTCAGACACAGCAGCAGGGCCTGGGCAGCAGTGGGGAGCTGAGCTGGCTGCCAGCTCTGCCTCTGCCCAATGCCACTGGCCAGCAGCAGCCAGGCAGCCCAGGCCTGTGGGGACAGGCCCCTGAGGGGCAGCGAGGGAGCATGGCAGCAGGCTCGGGGGCTAACGCGCCAGGGCTGGCAAAGGGAGCAGCCAGAGGGCCCTGGAACTCTCTGTTGCTCACGCCAGGCTACAACCTGTCCAACCTGGGCCAGGCTGTACAGGCTGATGGGCTGGGGAGCCCTGAGCCCCTCTGGGCACGTGGGCCCCATACCTGTCACAGGACGGGGCCACACGCAGGAGCGTCACGACTACGTCAGCGGGCTGTGCTTCCGTCAGATCCAGCAGGCTCCTGTTCAGCCTGTGCTCAGCAAACTGATTGGCCAGGAGCCACTGGTGGATGTACCTGACCATGGCGGGCACCTGGAGAAGGCACGGGGAGACTTGGAAAGCTGCCAGAGGGAGGAATGTCCCCAGCTTCTCCAGACAAGTGCTTCCCTTGCCACCATGCTGCCATGGCCTCCAAGAGTTCCAGTGAGCAGCAGGCTTGGGAGAGCAAGCAATTCCTGGCAGGATCAAAGCCTGGCCACAGGCTGCTTACTTGCTTTGGCTTGGAAAAGCCCTCCTCTACGAGCATATCCAGCAGAGCAGCACTGGTCTTGGTTTTGAAGATGTGCGAATAGGCTCTGAGCCCAGTGCCCATGGTGCTGGTCTCTTCCGCCCGAATTTTCTTGATGAATTTGCAAACCAGCTGTAGGAGAAGGGCAAGAAGCCAGGCATGTTGCAGGCAATGCTGCAAGTGCGGTGCCAGCAGGCCCAGCCCAGGTGGGGATGGCTGCAGCTACCTGCGCTGTTCTGCGGAAGAGGCCACGGGCGGGCTCCTGCTCTTGTGTGCGCTCCAGGGCTGCACCTGGCAAAGAGCGAGCACAGCCAGAGCTGAGGGGCTGCGGGAGAGGCCGGAGAACACACGGCCCAGCCCTGCGCTGCCCAGGCAGGGAGAGCCCCGGGATGCCCCAGGGGATGGAGCACAGCCTCTGCGGGGTGTCTGCCCGGCCCCTTTTTTGTCCTGTCCATGGGCATGGCCCAGGGGATGGGATGGCATGGGATGGGATGGGATGGGATGGGATGGGATGGGATGGGATGGGATGGGATGCAAAGCGCCAAGCTGGCTGCAGGCACCAAGCCTGTGGCCCAGCTCTGCCACTCACCCTCCTGCGGCAGCTCAAATGGCAGCACCTCTTTGGTCTCCTGTGCTGGGGCAGCTGCAGGGCCTTCTTCCTCCTCTTCCCCCCAGGCCACCTTGGGCGCTCTCAGGGGTCTCTGCTCCATGTTAGTGCCTGGATTTGTGGCTACTTGCAGGAGAGATGCCTCGGAAAAGCTCCGAGTCAGCAAGTCCTGCAGTTGTGCCTGGAAGGCACCTTCAAGACAGAAGCCTCGGCAAGGCTACAGGACAGCAAGTCCTGCACTCTGGTCTCGAGGGCTCCTGCCACAAGGACAGGAGACTCCTGTCAACGATTGTGCTCGGGCCTCGAGGGCACTGGTGGCAGGGATGGGAGATGCCTCTGGGGCACCAAGTCCCACACCCTGCTCTCGAGAGCACCTGCAGAAGAGAAGTCTCGGCAAGGCCACGCGTCACCGAGTCCTGTGGCCTGGCCTGGAGCTCAGCTGCAGGAATAAGGCCTCGCAAAGGCTGCGGGTCAGACAGGAACGAGTGCGCTGTGCGGGGGCTCCTCACGGCACCGCTCTGTCCTGTTCTGCCCCGTTGCGTGCTCCCAGCAGCCGGGCAAGCTTCTATTTCCCACGTGTCACAAAGAGGCCTTGGTCACCGGGTTCCCTTCCATGACACGCTGACCGTGCTGCAGCGTGCCAGCCAGGGCCCTTGCACACACTGCCTTCTGCCCTGGGGCTGCCCCCAGCCCAGCCCAAGTGGCCCAGCTTGGAAGGAATGCCTGGCCCCAGGTGTCTAAGACAGCCCGCACAGGATCTTTAGCAAGGGCTCAGAGCATCAGCAAACGCTGCCCGGCTCTGCGGGCTCATTCCTATCCCCATATCTTTCACTGAGAGCATTTGAATTTCTAAATTAGAATCATTGGAAGGGAGGGGATTTCCATTTTCCATTTCAGAGAAGCCTTCTGCCTTCATTAGCAGACGCCTCTCTCTTCAAAGCAAGACAATTGTTTATCATCTTGCAGATCCGCAGTTGCTGGGGAGCCCCGTTTTATACCAGGCACCTGGAGAACCATTCCCAGCAAGTGGGAAAATCCGAGCTGGTCCATCCACCCATAGATGAGGTCTCCAAATTTGCCCCGAATTTTGCTCCAGCTCTTAGAGGCCAAAAAGAGCAAGTCCAGGTGACTTGATGATATTTTGAGCCCAGAAAGCCCTGCAGCTGATGGCACACTTCAAAAGCAGCAGCAGGGGACACAGCTAGGCCAAAGGCCAGACCTCTGCTGGGAGCCTTTCTCCTCAAACTCCCTCCAAACAAACCTCCATGCAAGTCACTTGGGAAAGTTTCTTCAAATGACACATTTCTGGCACACAACTCCACAGGCTTATGGGAAAGATCCTAAAGCAGCTGCTCTGGAGTCCAAGAGCCAGTACTAAGAGTCCTTGTCATCTATTTGGAGCTAAATCCCACTTTGGGGGATTTGAAGGAGTTTGGAAGGAGCTAGAGGGCGGACCTCGGAGTTTTTTAGATGATGCCATTGCTTTTTCTTCTCTTCTACATAGCCAGGAAGGGTGAGTTTTGCTCACATCTCCACTTTATGGCTCACATGGCCGCAAGAGGTAGTTGCAAGAGCTTTGAAGGATTTCTTGGCCAAGAAGACACTGCCAACAAGGATATTTATGTTTTGGAGCCAATGCTTCAATATTTCCTCTGATGGACTCATGCTACAGTGGAAGCTTCCTTAGCCAATCATGTTAGGACACACAAACCTACAGCACTGCATCCCAAGCTTCTTGTTTACCATTGGAACTCCTTTGATTTTTTCTAGATCTTCAGCCCTAAAACTCAAAACTGTCCCCCACTTCAACTTTCCTCCCCGTGTCTCTGCTCTAATAAACTAGAAATCGGCATGCTCGCTTCAAGCACCTAAGTTTGGAAGCCCTTTCCAAGGTCTCCGATCAAATGCTGTGTTTAATTCTAAGCTTTGCCGACAAGACCAAAGGTCTGAGATTTCCCTGCCTTTGGCTTTCCAACAACACTGATGCTGTTAGTTGCACGGTGCCCAGGATCCCTCTTGCATGTCAACTCTGGCAGGAAGAAGGCGGCTGCCAGGGGGCTGCTTGTGGCCTCTGACAGCCCCATTGCTCAGGGCTTGCCAGCGGCCCAGCCCCTCAGGGGCTGCCCCAGCCCGGCCAAGCTGCCCGGCAGCAGTGCCGCAGCCCCACAGCAGCTCCAGAGGAGCCCCATCCAGAGGCAGCCGGGAGCCCTCAGCAATGCAGCCAGCAGCAGACGGGCAGGAGGACACAGAGGGCGCTTCCTGCCTGGCCCAGGGCTTGTGGCCATCTCCAGGCACCGCTCTCACAGGGATCCCCGCAGCTCCGGGCCCTGCCCAGCCGCTCTGTCACCAGCACAAAGGCTTCAGCACAACCACCAAAGGCCAAGGGGCTTCTGGCCATTTTCCCTGCAACACTGCACACCTGGACAGTGGCTGAGCCTAGGCACCCTTCTCCCCCTCTTCCCCTATGCCCTGCAGAGCCTGGGTAGCAAAAGAAAGCTGCTGGGAGTCTGGGTATTAAAACACACTATATATTCATATAGGAAAGAAAAAAACAAAAGAAGAAGAGAATAATCTTAGGGAAATGGAAAGTTCCTGCTGGCTCAGGTGGCCCCAGCAGACAGAGCCTCTGGGATCAGCTCTCTGCAGAACTGCAGCAGCGCAGCCAGCCGAGCCTGGACAGATGAGGCCGAGTCCTCCATGCCCTGCGGAGCTGATCTTGCAGCCTCTGGAAGATGGAATATGGCTCACTCTGCAGTGCCTGGAGGACATCCAATGTTGGAAGTGCCACGTCTGACACGGCACTGCTGGTGTCCTCTGTCAGGTGTTGAAGGGCTGAAAGAGAGAGGGTCAGAGCCATGGTCAGATCCCAAATCTGCGGGGAGTCTAGGAGAGCCCCCTGGCAGAGCCATCCCAGCCGGCTCTAGCCATGGGCAGGAGGGAGCGGGGAGCAAGGGGACCAGCCCGAAACTGCTGGCCACGAATGCCCCGGGTGGCCCTGAAATCTCGGTGTACTCTGGCCACGCCGCCCCTGGTGCGCACAGGGAGCAGAGCCCTCGGCAGCCGGGGCAGGGCTTGCAGCTCCCCCGGCAGCCCCCGCTGGCCTCACTCACCGCTGCAGATGAGCCGGAGCTCTTCCTTCTTCCCCCTCAGGTGCCGCGCAGCCGTGCCTGTGAACACAGAGCCTGTCACGGCGCCAGCGGCAGAGCTCCCTGCCAGCGGCGCTGCCGGCGCTGCGGCCACACGGGCTGCTGGCCCGGCAGGGCTCAGCCCGGCCCTTGGCGCACGCTGCCGCCCCAGGGCACGGCTGCCAGAGGGCGGCAGCAGCAATGCCCAGGCCGGGCGGGGCTCCACGGCGCCGGGCCCGGCTGGCGCTGCCAGGGCAGCAGGCAGGGCTGGGGCCGAGCGGTGGCGGGCCGGGCCGGGGAGGGAGCCCGGGCTCGTGGCTCACCCATGAAGCTGATGGCCGCTGTTCGCAGGGACTCCTGTGGGCTCTGCAGGTAGGGCAGGGCCCGGCGCAGGTGCTCGGCCGCTCTGCTGCTGTTCTCTGCCAGCTGGAGAGAGCGGCAGGAGGGAAGGCTTGGCGCTGGCTCAGCCCCTGGGCCGGGCGCTTCCTGCGCCCAGCCCCGGCCTCCCCTGGCCCCACAGCCCTGAGGCGCGGCCAGCAGCCGCCGGCGCCGGGCTCCCGAGGGGAGAGGGCAGAGCGCCGGCTGCTGCCCGGGGAGACGCGGGGCCGGCCCGCCCCGCAGCAACGCCGGGCCCACGGGAGCCTGGAGAAGAGCCCGCGCGGCCTCTGGCTGCAGCAGCGGGCAGGGGCACAGCTGCCAGCACCACACTCTGAGCACCACCCTCAGGGGGCTTCTCCGGACTGAGGCTGGGGCTTGCAGGCCGTCCTTACCAGGCACTTGCTGAACTTCCACAGATTCTGGCTCTTCAGCAGTCTTTCAAGATCCCTCCTGTTCAGGAACTTGGCCACACAAAGCAGCGTTTCCTGAGAAGCCTGGAGAGCAGCAGAGCCGCGCAGATGGCCCCGCAGCCCAGGGCGCAGGACCCGCGTCCCTGTGCCAAGGCCTGCAGGAGGCTGCAGCCCGGCAGGCGCCAGGGCAGGAGGCAGCCGAGCCCCCTGCCAGGGGGACAGCAGCAGCCCACGAGTCCTCACCTGTGCCACAAGCCGATTGTCATCATGGCAGTGGAAGAAGAGGGGCAGCAGGCTCTGGCGCAGGGGTGTCTTCAGGGCCTTTTTTTCCCTTTCCTGTGCAAGAGTCACCAATGTTCGGAAGAGCAGGATGGAGATCAGCTGAACCTGCCAATTGTTCTGTATGGAAGCAAGAAGACAAGAGCTCAGCATTGCGGCTGCACGGGGCTCAGCTTGGCGCAGGCCTGCAAATGCACAGGGCACAAAGTGTCCGGGCAGCAGCCAGTGGCCGTGGCTGGGGGCAGTGAGCCTTACGTGGTCAAAGAGTGGCAGGAGCGCCTCAAGCAGCTGCAGTGTGATGGGGCCTGGCATCAGCGTGGCATTGTCCAAGATGATGAAGCTGAGTAGCATGACTGTCATGAAAACTATCTCTCCATCTGCATGCCACAGGAAGTGCACAAGACTTTCAGTCAGGCTCCACATTTTTTTGGTCTGTGCGGAAGACAAGTTGGTGAAATGCCATCCTGCTGCCGCAGGGCCCAGAGGCCAAAGGCCTGTCGCCAAGCACTGGGGCAGCTGAAGTGGGAGGCAGGAGAGCTGGGAGCAGCTGCCCCAGCGCCCAAAGCCCTGCCAAGCCCAAGCGACTGCATTGCCCAGCTCAGCCTCAGCCCCTGCCTCCTTCTCACCATGAAGGGCTCCTCAATGAGCTCAAGAAGGGCCCTGAGCGCCAGGCGATGCCTCTCTCTGCACTGGCTCTGCAGCTGCCTTGACAAGATTTGCAGGACTCTTTTAGCACCACGTTCACTCAAGTCCAGGAACTGGAGGACCTGAAAGGCACAGGCCAGTGACAGGGGAGCCGGCCGGCAGCAGCCCGGAGCCGCACAGGGCTGGGCCCAGACAGCAGCACAGGGCGCGGGCACCGTCCCAGGCAGCGGCGGCTGCGAGAGGGCAGAGAGCTGGCAGGCAGCTCAGCCAGGCGGCGCTGGCCATCAGGCTCACCTCCACAAGGAAGGCCAGGGCGGGCAGCTGCCAGCGTGGCTCCTGTGTGCTGAGCAGCCGCAGCAGGTAGCGAGCGATGCGGGAGCACAAGGGGATGGAGACACAGCACATCTCCCTGGCAGGAGGAAAAGGAGCCAAGGCTGTGGGCCAGGGGGACAAACCTCTGCCAGGAGTGACTCACAGAGCTCTGCTCTTTGCCCAGCATCCTGCAAGAGGCCCTGGGCTATTTGGGAGGCAGCTCTTCTGGGCACCCTCCTGTGCCAGCCTTTTCCAGTCTGCTTGGCCATCCCTCGGTGACAAGGCCCTCTGGCCCACGACTCGGGGACTCTGTGGAGCTCCCTGGGCACACATGTCAGAGGCTGTGGGGAAAAGGGGCTCTCACCTGGCCAGCAGAGCCACGGCATAGTGGTGGCTGTCAGCACATAGCAGCGTGTCCCAGCCACAATGGCTTTCCATTGCCACCACCACATCCTCGTGCTGCATTCGGCAGAGCAGGGACTTCAGGGTCTGCACTGCAAACCTGCGTGCACAGCAAAGGCCAGGTCATGCTGGGAGCACTGGCTCCTGGCCAGGGACGTGGCAGGGACAGGAGGAGTGGGATGGAGCACCTGTTGGGGCTGGTGGCAAGGCCGTATTCCTCCTGGCATATCCCCTTCCAGAAGGCATCGACCTCCTCTGGCATATCCAGAGTGCTGAGGAACACTTGGGAGAGCAGATGCACAAAGAGGCGGGGGAAATACACCGTCACCATATGTGGGACACAGGGCACCTGGAGGATCTTCCACATCACCACGGTTGCCTGCAAAGGACAAAGCCCCCCGAGAGAGCGCTCAGTGCCCAGGTGTCCGTGTGGCAGGGCCCGAGCTTGGCAGGGAGAGGGATGGGATGGGATGGGATGGGATGGCATGGGATGCAAAGGCGCCAAGCTGGCTGCAGGCACCAAGCCTGTGGCCCAGCTCTGCCACTCACCCTCCTGCGGCAGCTCAAATGGCAGCACCTCTTTGGTCTCCTGTGCTGGGGCAGCTGCAGGGCCTTCTTCCTCCTCTTCCCCCCAGGCCACCTTGGGCGCTCTCAGGGGTCTCTGCTCCATGTTAGTGCCTGGATTTGTGGCTACTTGCAGGAGAGATGCCTCGGAAAAGCTCCGAGTCAGCAAGTCCTGCAGTTGTGCCTGGAAGGCACCTTCAAGACAGAAGCCTCGGCAAGGCTACAGGACAGCAAGTCCTGCACTCTGCTCTCGAGGGCTCCTGCCACAAGGACAGGAGACTCCTGTCAACGATTGTGCTCGGGCCTCGAGGGCACTGGTGGCAGGGATGGGAGATGCCTCTGGGGCACTAAGTCCCACACCCTGCCCTCGAGAGCACCTGCAGAACAGAAGTCTCGGCAAGGCCACGCGTCACCAAGTCCTGTGGCCTGGCCTGGAGCTCAGCTGCAGGAATAAGGCCTCGCAAAGGCTGCGGGTCAGACGGGAACGAGTGCACTCTGCGGGGGCTCCTCACGGCACCGCTCTGTCCTGTTCTGCCCCGTTGCGTGCTCCCAGCAGCCGGGCAAGCTTCTATTTCCCACGTGTCACAAAGGGGCCTTGGTCACCGGGTTCCGTTCCATGGCACGCTGACCGTGCTGCAGCGTGCCAGCCAGGGCCCTTGCACACACTGCCTTCTGCCCTGGGGCTGCCCCCAGCCCAGCCCAAGTGGCCCAGCTTGGAAGGAATCCCTGGCACCAGGTGTCTAAGACAGCCCAACAGGGTCCTTAGGACCGGCTCAGACCATCAGCAAATTCTGCCCGGCTCTGGGGGCTCAGGGCAGCAGAAGGAGCCCCAGGGCTGCCGACGCAGCCGCGCTGGGAAGGTCACAGGACCTTCCAGAGAAGCTGGCACAGCCTCCTTGGGACACGTCCCAGCTGGTGGCCATCCTAAACCTGCGGGTATGACATGGACAGGGAACGTGTGGGCCAGGGCATGAATGCTGCTCTGACCCCTGGGGCCCAGGGAGTGCTGACATCAGCAGGTGTGGCAGAGTCCCTGCCCAAGCAGAGCTGCCACCCCCCGAGCCCTGGCAGCGCTGGTGCCCATCTCCTGCCCCAGAGACCTGTGCCCCCGGGGGGCTTCTGTGCCACAGGGAGCCAAAGCCCACGTGCATTGGGGGCTGTGCTCCTTCCTGCAGGGGCTGTTGGCAGCAGCACCTGGAGCAACTGCTGGCAACACTTGGTCTCTGCCAGAAGGTCTCACTCCCTGCTGAAATTATTTTCTCATTGAAGTCATTTCCTTCAGCACAAAAACACCTTACTGAAGGCAGAGGAGAATCGGGGGTTTAAGACTTCTCAATTCAGAAAAGCTTTACTTTCCATTGCTCAACTCAAGGAGTTCCAAAAAGTTGCAAACTTCCCAAATTCATTGGGATGGCCTGAGAAGGTGAAGAGTTGGAATTTTGCTTCCCATTGTTATAAATGATCAAATTGTGAGCCAAAATTATCAAAAATTTAGCAAAGATTTATTAATTTGTCTGTGAGACCGAATTCTGATGTTCGAAACCACCACAGCCAAAGAGACAGCGTCGAGCCCGAGTTTGGCGCTGGGTGAACCTGGACCTGACCCCTCGAGTGTCAGAGTCTCCCCCATTCACGCACGCTGCTTCTTGCAGTGAGGTTTTATACAGTTCATTGTGCCCGAGGCAAAGATGACCAAATTTCCTTTGTAACTCTTCACACGCATCGCTGTTTCTTTCCATGTGCAGAGCTGGACAAAAGCCGGGTCCAGGTGTGCCATTGGTGTCAATCGGCTCCGGGGAAGCCGTGTATGCAGATGTATCAGTTTGGTGCCGCTGACTGTCTTGAGAGATGCAATTGGCAAGGCGATAATCGCTCTTGGGTGGCTCCTGAGGACTCGGGAAACCGGTGATCATCACCCTGGACGCTTCTATTCTTACATTAAGGCATCGATCGTTATCTTAACGTGTGTCCAGGAACTAGTTGAATCTAAATAGACAGCTGCTCCCGGCTGGGATGGTCAAAGACATGCTTTTGGATTTCATAATATTTTTTACCATACATTCATAGCATGAATTATCCCTACCATATATTACAATCCCTCCCCTTTTATATCACTAATTTAATTCATGCTTCTTTTATAACCCAAATTGCTAAATTCTTTTTATATCTACTTCTATTTGCCACCATTAAGGGTCTTTCACAAAGAGAGTAACCTTTATTCAACTATTCTGTACTGTGGAATACCCTGATACTCAGTATTGTTTACACTTGTTTTCGCTCGTTTCTTAAATTTTGCCAATACTTTGGCAGCATTGCTGGCATACTTCTTTTCTCCCAGGCTCATGATCTTAGGTGTGTTGCTTCCGGAAGCCAACTCCGGGTCCACGGGCACTATTGCTATCTGCATCCCCTGTACGACACAGTGGATCAGTCTAATAAAACAAGGAATTACACATGGCAGGAATAGGATTCCAGCTACTGAACACAGCACGAAGAACATAATTGTATTCCACCAGGCCCCATCAAACAATTTGTCCCACCATGAAGATTGCAAAATTAAATTCCATATTTGAACAGGGACATGGGCCACTTTCTTGATTTCGGCTGCCAATCCTCTAATGGTCTCCCCATAACTGTCAATCTCAATACAGCATTCTGATTCATTGAACTTTCCACACACTCCCCCTTCTTCGGCCAGCAAATAGTCTAAAGCTATTCGATTTTGGTACACAAATGCCCATACCTGGGTGTGCTGCTGACTAAGTAAATCCAGGGCCTCAGAGGGGTGATTTGATACAATTTCCACCACTGCCTGCAGCCGAATCAGCCGGCTCAGTAGGTAAATCGGAGTCCTATACCCGTAGCTTCCATCTTGAGCCCACGTGCTTGGTCCATAATAATCAATCATTCTTGCAGCCGGCCACTCTTCCTCCCCCCAGGTTTGTTTACCACTTGTTACAGGTATCATCTTTTTCAAGCTTCTCCTGTCCCTCCTCAGGGTCTCATACAGAGGAGCCCCTAGTAGGTTACTTTTCATTCGAGGGAGAGTAAAGAAGACTGGCTGGATCATGCCCAGAGTGCATGATCCCTTCCACCTCGGGGGTAACTCACTGTCTGCCTTTTTCCCGCAAATTCAATCAATTCCATCTGGGGCTTTCCATCTGATATTCGTCCTCCCTGGGTCTCCCCAGTATTCTCTCAGGCCCTCCAAGGATTGGAAAGGGTTGGCTCCAGGATTTTTGACTCAGCACAGTCCTATCCTTTTGTTCCATTCGCAATCGGTCTCATTCTTCCAGCTCCAGTACCCCGTAGGGGTTCTGGTTGCCAGACCTTGCCCTTGTTGTTTGAATCTACCATCAGGGTAGTTACACACGGAGTGTATCCCACCATCTCAGTATATTCCTTTCCTTCCCAACTGATGCAAATAGTTCCAATTACCCTCTGGTCCAAAATCTACCCCTCAGGCCTCTGTGCCAACTTTGAGACTTTTGGATTGTCCCATTTCAGAAGCTGTTCCGGAGCCAAACCTTCCCCTTTTCATGGCCATTTCTCTGCTGACTTCAGCCCCTCACAAATCCAGCAATTTGACAATCCCAGTTCACTTGCAATTTCTTGCATCAAATCAATCGATTTCTGTCCGGGGAAGGCAATTCCCCATCAGCATATTTTTTCTCAAGTAATTCATACTGTTCTTCCAGAGTTTTTAATCTCTCTTGTTCAATTCTTTTCTTCCTTAGTTCTGACTCCTTTCTCTTCAATTCCTGAGTGATCTCTCTCATTCTTCCCTCAGGATCCTCACCATCTTGATTTTTCATGAAACAGACAACCTGGTCATATTGCAGGCACACCCTATCATCATTCACCTGTGCCAAATCCAATATGATTGGTTCTCTGCTTAAGGTAAACTTGCTATCAAATTTAACAATTCTTCCCATCCAATACATTTTTCCATTCATCGTGCATTTCCCCAGCCTCGCATTGTCATAACACAATGGATTCACATGGTGATACACGACAAAGATCGATTCAGTTTTTCCCCCAACCCACATGGTTCGATTGCATTGGTTACAAATGGGGATTGACATTATTTCTGCACTCCGTTTCCATATCTGATGCTTGTGATCATCTGACTGCCCGTTCCTTGACCCTGCCTCAGAATTGATACACCAAATCTCCTTGTCCAATTTACATAATTTGACCCTTGTGCCGTTCACCCAACAGTACCTGCCAGGCTCCTTGATGCATTCTTCCGGGGCTTGGTATGCTGAGGGTTTCCCATCCCCTTGCACAACTGGGACCACCTGAGTGCAACTTCCGCACTCATCTGCAGAGCTCTCGTTTCTGCCTCTCATCGGGACCTCAATGTGCAGTCTTTGATCACAGCTAGTCTGATCATGTCCCTCTCCTCATTGTTGAACAGAGATCTCATGATCGCTTGGAGATCCTCCTAGGTGTAGATGCTGGTCCCTAGAAATTCATCTAGCCTTTCTGCCACCCCCAAAGGATCATCCATTAATTTTCCCATCTCCTTCTTGAACGCTCGCACATCACTGGTGTCTATCGGGGCGTGTACAAAGCCAATAACTCCAGGAGCTGTCGGCACCTCCCGTAAAGGGAAGAAACAGGGCTTCTCTTCCTCATCGTCACTGTCTCCTGTGGTTGCTCTCCTCATTCACTGCCTCGTTCAATAGGCCAAGGGAGATCTGACTTTGGGGATGGTGACCTGTTTTTCTTCAGTTTTGGGAAGGGTCGGCAGCAGCGGTTGCTCACATGGGAGCGGAGTCGCCGCCGCTTGTTCACGTGGAGGGGAAGGCGCCACAGCCTGCTCCGGTGGGAGCCTGGAGGAGTGGGGGGATCGGCCCAGGCTCTGTGCTTGTTCAGGATCCCCGAGTGCAGCAAACGGGAGAGTTCCCGGCTCGGAGAGGCCCCACTCAGAGGGAGTCGCTGGCCCAGGAGAGCTCCAAGGGCTCCTTTTGGAGCGCTGTTTGCAGGGCCCCAAGAGAGGGGCTTCAGTCCCAGCAATGGCTCATCCTGGCCGCACTGGGCACCAACAGCTTTCTTTGGCAGGGTGAGAACAGGGATCTTGTGCCACTGAGGGAACAAAACCAGTTCCCAGGGCTGCTGCTAAAGGAACCAGGAGCTGGTTGGGCAGCAGCAGTGCCTGGAGCAGACAGTGTTTGTGATGAGCTGCAGAGGAGCTGAGCCCAGGGGCTGTTGGCCAAGGCCGAGGCCCAAGGAGCATTTTTCAGCTGGCAGGGCGGCCTGAGAAGGGCAGGGGGGAATGCACCAGCACAGGGCCATGGAACCAAGGGACCATTGTGACACTGTGGGGCCTAGTGAGACCAAGGGACCACTGTGATATTGCTGGGCCTCATGGAACCAACGGGACTGTACTGACACTGTGTAGCTCCATGAAATGGAGGGATCATTGTGAAACACAGAGGCCTCATCAAACCAAGGGTCCATTGTGAGACCAGGGGGCCTCATGGCACCATGGAGACCATTATGACACTTTGGGGTGTCATGGAACCAAGGGGCCATTGTGACACTGCAAGACTCCATGGAAGCAAAGGTTCATTGGGACATTGCAAGGCCTCATGGAACCATGAAAAGACAATTAAGACACTTTACAGCCTCATGGAACCAAGGAGCCATTGTGACACTGAGGGGCACCATGGAATCATGGAGACCATTGTGACACTGGGGGTCCCTAGAGAACCAAGGGCCCATAGTGATTTTGTGGGGCCTCGTGAAACCAAGAGGCCTTTGTGACGCTGCAGGGCTGCATGGAACCAAAGGTCCATTGTGACACTGCAGGGCCTCATTTCATCAATGGTCCATTGTAACACTGGGCAACCAAAGGAAACCATTGTGACACTGCAGGGCTGCATGGAACCAAAACTCCAGGGCGACACAGAGTGGCCTCCTGTCATCAATGGTCCATTGTGACACTGTGGAGCCAGAGGAGACCATTGTGACACAGCAGAGCCCCAGGGTCCAAAGGTCCATTGTGACATTGCAGGGCTCATGGAACAGAGGAGTCACACGACATTGTGGGGCCTGGGGAACCACGGAGACCATTTTGACACTGCAAGGCCTCATGGAATCCTTGGGACCATTGTGACACTGCAGGGCCTTATGACACCTGGGGGCCACTGTGACATTGTGGGACCCCCATCGAACCTGGGGGCCAGTGTGACACTGCAGGTCTTCTTGTAATCAAGGGGCCATTGTGACACTGCTGGAACCCATGGAATCAAGTCACCATTATGACACTGCGGGGCCCCATGGATCCAAGGCACCATTGTGACACTCTGGAGCCCCATAAAACCAAGGGAACACAGAACAGCTCTGGCTGGTTTGGCCTCCCATGGGCTGCCTGACTGCTCCAAGGGACCTTTGCATGTTGAGGGTCACTTCTCATCTGCTGCTGAAACACTGGGGCTCTGTGCTTTCCTTCCCAATGGAAAGAACTGTCCTTCTGCTTCAGGCAGCCATGGCCAGAATTGGGATTTCACCTCCAAATTTCCTTCAGCCCAGGGATTGTTCCCATAGGAATATTGCCAGGACAAGTCTGTCTAGCAGTGGTTTCACCTCTCATCTGTCCCCAAAACACTGGGGAGGCTCCATGCTCTCCTTCCCATGGGAAAGAACTGTCCTGCTTCTCCAGGTGCCCATGGCCGAGATTGGGCTTCCACCTCCAAAATTCCCTAAATCCAAAATCTGCTATTACAGACAAGTCTGTCTGGCCTTGGCCTACTAAGGCTCTCACCTGCCTTCCAAAACTTTCGAGCTCTGTGCTTTCCTTCCTGTGGAAAAGAACTGTCCTTCTCGGGCAGGTGCCCATGGCCACAATTGGGATTGCACCTCCAACATTGCCTGTTGTGACAGACTGGAGGAGATTGTTGGCTACAAACATTTTGTGTGTGGGGGCGGAAGGGGCAGGTCGGGCCTTGCCCTGCCCTGTAAGCCCAGCCCTGCCCTGCCCTGTGACCCCAATGCCCCCAGGGGCCTCCAGTGGGTTTACGGTTTCTACCTGAACCGCGGCACACTGAACCCCCAGCACCGCCGTCCGAGCCTGGGCACTGGGGCCCTCTTGGCTCTACTCAGTGCTGCTGCTGTACTCGGGGCACCCTAAACCCCGGTAGGGACCCGTGTCCCCCCACTCCAGGGATTGTGCGCACACCACCGCTCCTCCCCAGACGGCGTGGAGGAGAAGGAGGTCAGCTCCATTGTCCTGAAGAGCTGGGTCTTCTTTCCTCACAAGAGTCTCTGAGTAGACACCTGTTGGTTTCAGGTTCATAATCTTTATACTGCTCTTGGCCCACTCTGGTTAGATTGATGAAGGCAAAAAGTTCTGACCAGGATATTTGATATTATCTTAGGTTCTCTTTGTTTAGAGGTGTTATTTTGATTCTTTATTTGCATGGTGGTTCGTTGTTCTAGGAGTTTTTGTTATGTAATCCTTTTCTGCTAAGTCTTATGGGAGTATCCTATTTGCTTATCATCCTCTTTATGGTCTCGGGTGGTTTGCCATTTTAGATGAGAGTGGAAGCAGCGGGGGGAATACCCAACAGTAAGGGGATTTACATAATTATAAAACCTTTAAAAAGCAATTAAAACTAACACCGGCACTTTACATAACTATAAAACATTAAACAAACAATCTATACCTATCATTGGAACTTTCTATTAACTCCTTTAACAATGTATTCTCTACAACACTCTGGGAAGTTGTGGAACCAAGGGGATCATTGTGGCACTGTTGGGGCCCGTGCAAACAAGAGGCCAGTGTGCAAACAAGAGGCCATTGTGAGCCTGTGGGGTGTAACAGCCCAGAACACTGAAATGCTGCAGGTAACCAAAGGCTCCTTTACTCGAGTTTGGTGCACAGCAGGAACACCAGCCAGATATTCTCAAGAGGTCAAAAGGACACAGAATTTTGCTGGCAAAGTACAAAAACACAAGAAACTTTGGAAGAGGATTAAATGCAACATCCAATTACACAGAAAACACTTATCATAGCAGTAACTTCATTAACTTAGCTCATTTAACCTAGAAATCATTGAACACGTAAACTGCTGAGGTGCCCAAAAAATGTTGCATATAAAGAGCATTAGAAGGAGAAGAAAGAGAGAGAGACAGAAAGACAGAAGCTCTATAGAAAGACACACATATGACTATCAGTTCCTAGGGTTCCAGTGTGGGTGAGACACAAACCCCAGGAGAAGGCAGAGTCCATACCAGGGGCTGACCTTGTGCTCCGTGTTTTTAAGCCCCGGGGCCTTTGTGGGCCTGCCCCCAGGTGGGATTTCTGATCGCTCAGGCAATCAGGGCTGGGTTAGCACTGTCCCCACTGTGTGACTGACTGACAGCTCATCCCACGGTGTCTCAGGACATTGATCTCATCCAGCCTCTGACAGTGACCATGGTGACACCGTGGAACCTCATGGAACCATGGGTCGGTTGTGACCAGGTGGGTCCAAGGACACCACGGTGACACTGGGGAACCTCATGGGAACAAGTGGCCATTGTGACGCTGTGGATCCCCATGGAACCAAGGGAACATGGAACAGGCTGATGCCTTCAGTTTTAGCTGTCATATCTCCAGATTCTGTACTGCATTAGTCTGTAACTCTGGACTTCATACAGAGTGTTAGCAAGTTCTCTTCACAGTGTAGTCAGACAAAACAATCCTTTTCCAGCCCCAGAACCAGATGCTGTTGCAGCTTCAGGCCCCAAAAGTGCAAACAATAGCAAATTGAGGAGAGCAAACTGGAAGGATGGGACTGCATCACCTGAGGCTGGAATTGGACATTTAACCCCAATATTTAAATGGACCAAACCTTATAAAAGTGGGAAAACTCCTGACCAGTCATCCATTTTGAGTGCAGCCTTGGCTGGGCTCTTGTCCTGCTCAAGGGGAATCCTTTGAAGGCCTTGTAATAAATCCCTACTTTATTCCTTTAACTCTGCTCAGCCTCTGTTCCAGGGAGCCTCTCCAGGCATCAAGCTGATCAGTGCCCGCAGAGCAAAGGATTGCTCAGGAAGTCTCCCTCACCCTCGGACAGTCCCATCTGACCAGGGCAAAAATCCAGTGGGGAGGAGAACATTATCTTGGGCCCTGGAAGGTGTGTTCTGCCTTTGCTTTGCACTTCCTTTCCTTGGACATTTGTGACATCTCCTTTGAGGAACTGAGGCTCATGGAGTTGGCACCAAATCTCCCATGGGGCTCCTCAGAGTGCACAAAGCCCAAAGGAGCTGCACCTCGACCAGAATTAGCTTCAAGAATTAGTTTTGTCAGGAGTGGAATTAATGAAAAAGATTTCAATGAGCAATTACATTAAATTTTTTTCCCCCATTTTCAGGATTTTCTCTCCTTAGTTTTCTTTCCATAAGAAGCAATATAACATTATTTTCTAATTGATATTGAAGCAGGGTGTTCCCTAAGGAAGTCTTGATTGGTAGGAAAGGTCTTCCTTGAGGTCAGGCACTGCCTCTATGGATAAAACTTTGCTTCTCATATTTCCAATACTGCTATTTCTCTGCTGGGCCTCCAGGCACCTGCATCCCTTTTCACCTTCTAGAAGGCAGTAATTTGCGTCTCAGCTGCTTTTATTTTTTGGGACAGGAATGATGTTTTCTGTGGTGGTGAAACAGCAGCCAAAGGCCGACAAACTGAATCCTGACCTGAGCCGACAGAAGCCATGAGAAAGCTGACAACTCTTTGTGAGAACAGAGTTGTGCAGCAGTGAAAAACAACTTGTTTTTCCTGAGAAAGAGCTCTAGGACTGTGCAAAACAACCGACTTTCCCTGAAAAAGAGCTCTAGGACTGTGATAAACACTAGCCACCTGCATAAACTGTTTTTTCACTCTTAGATAGAAAAATGCAAACTATCTCTCACAAACAACTTTTCCTGCACTTACACACCAGGGGTTTGAGTGACCAATCAATCACCTGTGGGTAAACCATCTCCAAACACATTCTGCACATCAGCCCAACACAGGAGAAGCAAATGAGATAAGCATTGTTTTCCTTTTCCTCTGAGGCTTCTCAGCTTCCCAGGAGAAAAATCGTGGGCGGAGGGATTTTTTCAGAGAATGTGAATGCCCCAGTGTTAGAGATGAGTAATGAGATGGTTGGCTCTCCCAATTAAAGGGTGAACATGATCAGTATGTTAAGAGAAGTTGTACAGATGTAGAGTTCTGTTACTGCAATGTGTCCCCCCGCCCAGCATTGTTATCCCGGGATGATCTTGGTAGTGCGGGCATTTGGGGAGGGGCAGATTGTTCCTAAGAGGCACGGCTTAGCAACAGCTGAGCTCCAATCCAGTTCCAGGAAAGCAGTCTGCACCAATGGACAGCGACCAAGAGTCAAGAGACAGCCTTTGGGAGGAGCTAGGGCTGCCTGTTGCAACAGCAAGGATATAAAAGGGAGAGCAGCCCTTGTGTGGATGAGCCAGCCACGTGGTTACCAGCCACAAAGTGGGGGAGGCTCCCAGCACTGTCACTTTTTCCTTATTTAGTCCCTTTGTTGTAAGTTTTGTTAAGTTTTTAATAGACCTTTCAAAATTTTGAGACGTGAACAGTCATTTCTCACAGGGAGAAAAGGTTTTAAAAGAAAGGGGTTTTTTTAAATTATTTTTTTTCTTTAAAACCCTGGCCATGCCAACTTCTCTCACAGTGAACCACAGCCTTTCCCCACCAGCACAGCCCCCCTCCACTCAACCCATTCCCCCTGGACTCTGCACAACTCCCAACACACCATTTGTCTGGGGGAAAGCACAGACTGTGTCAAGGCAGCAGAGCCCAGACCTGGCCTGACTTCCCCGGGTCACTGGAAAGGAGGAAATCCAGACCCACGGACACACACACAGACACAGAGCAAAGCTTTGCTCAAAGGGTTTATTGACTATTGATTGATTATTCTTCAGAGGAAATGGCCCAGGGCTCAAAGGGTTCAGGGGGTTCCTGCAGGGATGATCATCTCCTCATGCCACTGGAGAGGAAAAAGGACACTGGTCCTTGCAAGCCTAAAAGACAAAGCCCAGAAGGTGACCTCTGGAGCCCACTGGGCCATGGCTGGGCTTTGTCCCCAGCCCTGTCCCTGCAGGCACGGCTCACCTAGGCATCCAGAGAGGCAGCCAGGCGCTTCTGCCGCAGGAGAGCCCGCAGCTCTTCAGCCACAGGGGGCTGGGGACAAAGGCAGCGTTAGAGACACACTGGGGGCACTGGGCTGCACTGGGAGGCAGGGGAGAGCAGGGGCGCCTTGGGGAAGGGGCTGTGGGAGCAATGGGGTGCAGGAGCTGCTGTGCTGCTGCCCAGAAGCACTGGGCTCCTGGCCAAGAGGCACAGCTGGGGCAGGGGCTGCGTCCTGGCTCATCCAGGGGCTCCTGGGCTGACAGGGATGGGAATGCAGCAGGGCCCTGGGCAAAGGCTTCCCTGGGGAGCAGCCCTGGGCCAGGGCATTGTCTGGGCTGTCAGGAGGGGTGCACTGGGCTCTGCTGGGACAGACTGGGATGGCCTGGGCTGTGCTGGCCAGGCAAGGGGAGGCTCTGACAGCGGCAGAACTCGTGGTACCCACCAGAGGCGTCTCCAGGACCGCGACATTGTCTAAATCCAACTGCAGAGAGACCAGGAGACCTCGCTGGTCACTGGGATGTCCCCGGTGCCAGCAAGGGATGGGGGGACACCACTGCCCCCCAATGCCCTGAGGGGATGCCCTCCCATGCCAGCAGCCCACTCACCTCCCGCAGATCATCTTGGGTTCCTTCCAGGAGTGCCTGGAAAGGAGAACAAAGGCTGGGTCTGGACTGGACCTTGTGGGGCTGGGGGGGACACGGGTGCAGGGAGCAGGGCGCAGGCAGAGGGATGGGAATTCAGGGCCTCCAAGGAGATCTGTTTGAGCTGGGGGGAGACCCAAAGACACTGATCTGGGGTCACTTGAGGGCTCAGGGGACAGGGATGGGGGTGTGGAAGGAGCAGGTGTGAGGTACAGGGGAGGAGAAAGAAACTGAGGTGTAGGGACATGGGTGGGCAAGGGAGGGACTTGGTGGTGACAGGAGAACAAGGACAGGTGGGGACAAAACCAACGGGACTGGGAGATGGTGTGGGAGTGGGGGTGAGTCAGGGAATTGTACAGGGGGACCCCTCTGCAGTGGCCAGGAAGAAAAGCAAAGGATTGAGGGGGGACATGGAAGGAAAGGCCTCAGGAATGGTCAGTGGGAGGGCGTTTGAGGACCCTGAATGGGACACAGAGGAGGGACCAAAAGGGTGGGAAGGGAGGCCAGAAAGGAGGGCAGGATGTGGGGACAGCGTTTGGCTGGTGCCTCACCTTGGCCTGTGCCGGGGGGCACAGCAGGATGGAGAAGAGCAGAGCCACGCTGAGCACAGCCACCTTCATCTTCCTCTGGCTCTGGGCAGCGCTGCCTGAGGCTGCAGCAGGTGAGGAGCACCTTTATCCCTGCCGGGACTCCTCCCTGCACCCTCCCTGCCAGCCCCCAGGCCAAAGCCCGGCTTGGCACAGCCCCCAGCCCTGGCCACAAGCCCAGCCCTGGCACAGAGTCCACCCCACCCCACCTGTGGCACGGATCCAGCCCCCTTGCCCGGCATCCCTCCAGCTTCCTGCACGGGGCAGCTGCCCCTGGAAGGGCCCAGGCACCTGGGGGGCCAAAAGGGGCAGGCAGGGAGCCAAAGGCACCTGGGGACCCTGTGGGGACAGCCCCCAGTCCAACACAATCCATCCTCCAACAGCCCCCAGTGCCAGATCCCCCATCTCCTGCTGCCCCTCCCCTCCCAGAGCTTTCCCTGGGGGACACCCCAGAGCTGAGCCCGGCCTCAAACCCAACATGTGGGAGAACAAGGGGAACAAGGCACATGGGATCAGGTGGCTGATTGGCATCTCAGTCACTGCAGACACTGGGCAGCACTGGGCAATGCTGAACACCTGCAGACAAGGCTGAGGCCTGGGGAATGCCTCAGGAGTGACAATTCCCACATCCACACAACCCGATAGCCCTTTCCCTGCAGATGCCAAACCCCACCAAGCTCCATGCCCACAGCACTGTCCCGAGGGGAATATGCCCTGCCCTGCCCCTCATCCTGTCACACCTGCAGCCACCAAGCCCTCCCAGAGCACCTGGGTCATGGCCCCGGCTCTGGGCCCAGGCCAGCACTGGCCTGAGCAGGATGTGCCCATCCCAGGCACAGGGGGAAGTGGGCACCTGTCCCCAGGCAGCCACTCGGAGCTAATTGGGGTAACAGAGGTGCCCTGTGAGGAGGAGGAGGGGTGTTGGTGCCCTGCCAGCCTCTCTGACAAGCCCTGTTTACCCAGGCCCTGAGGCACCAGGAGCACATTCAGACATCTTGGGCTTCCAGGAAGGAAAATCCACACTGAAGTGGTTCCTGAGAGCTGTCCAAGGCTGTGATTCCTGTTTGACATTCCAGGGCATTAGTGAAGGGTTCTGCACATCTCTTTCCCCAGGGACAATGTGCATCCATCAGAGAAGTGTTATGGCCCAGCTGGGAAAACATTTCACGCCACTGCCTTGATTGTTTGCTCTGGAACTCACCCAAGGAGGCGCAGGGCCCATGGGGAAAAATTTTCCTCAGGGATTTTGCTGCTTTGTGCCCTTGGAGGAGAGACCAGAGTGTCCTCATGGGGGATTCTTGACCAGATGGACAAGAGCTGTGATGTCATTGGTTTTCTGAGGTCACCTTGGAGAGAAATTGAGGAAGTGTCTGCAGGACCCTCAACAGTGAATGAATGGATGAAGGAGATTCTCACTGTCCTGACCCACTATCCAGCAAAACCACAGCCAAGGGAAGAGGCCTGGTGGAATCAGGGGGGAAGGAGACCTTGTTGAGCCTGGTGCACACTGGGCACTGTGGGGTGATCCCCTGCTGGTGTCCCAGCTGTCAGTGCAATACCACTGCTCTGATAAGACTGGGTCCTTAAGAAACAAAAGAAGTGTTCAAGCTCAGGGGAGGGGGGGATCTGGTCGCACTTCTCTTCTCTGGCAGTTTCTCTCCCAGGGGGGACATTACATGAGAATTGGGATGCGGTAAAGGACAGGGCTGAGGGCAGCTGCTCCCTCTCTCTCTGGGCTTCGCAGGAGGACGCTGGGAGCTGCTGCCTGGGAAAAGGAATTGGTTGCTGCGGGTGGCCAGAGCAGCTTCCCCAGGCAGGCGCTGTCAGGCGCCTGCAGCACCGAAAGCGTCTCCACTTGGGGCTGCCTTGACAACTGCCCCAGCCCAGCAGACGCCTGAGCCCGGATGGTGCAATCAAAGCCTCACCAGAGGGACGAGAGGACTCCTCGCAGAGCAGATCCAGCCGGGTTTATCAAGGGAAAATCCAAGGGCCCAGCTGAAGTGAGGGGGAAGAGGGAAACAGGAGCAAGCAGGAACACAACCTCTGCGGAAGGGAACCAGAGGCGAAGGGCCAGGAGCAGGGCTGGGGCCAGGGTATATAACTGGAGGAAGGCAGGAGGGCTCAGGGTACAAATTATCCAATGGGGAAGGGAGTCAGGGCTGGAGTTAAGGTGGGGTGACACGGGACGCACCAATGGGGGAGCAGAGTGGGAGGGGTCTCTCAGGGAAAGCCAATGGAGGAACGGGGAGTACAGAACTTTCTGGAACTGGGGGACGAGCAGCAGTCAATTCATAAAAGCACATTCACATTAACAAGCAAAGAACCATGGGGAATTGCACCAGTCTCTCACCTTAACTTAAACAGTGGTGTTCTCCAATGACATCCCAGGTTTGTCTTCTCCATGCCTATGTCTCACATCTCCCCCTTTTTTTATTTATTAAATAAACATTTCCCAGTCTTTTGTGAATTCTTTTCTTAAAACACATCAGTGCTGCTCAAACGATAACAACTATGAGAAGGACGCACAATAAACTTTTAAGAATGGGGGCACCCACACAGGGAGGCTCCAATGCATGAGAATTTTGTCCATCATGTCCACAACTTTATTTTCAGTAAGGGTCTTCATTTGCTCTTGCATTTGTTTGATGGTGGCCTGGATCGATGTGCTTTTCCATGACAGGTTAAAACAACAAAGTCCTTTGAAATCTTCACAACCATGGCCACGGGAGAGCAGCAGGAAGTCGATGGCCACTCTGTTCTGAAGGGTGGCATGTCTGGTGGTTTCCTCGTCCGCTAGAAGGTCTGATAAGGCAGCGGATGTAGCCTTGGTCTGCTTACTAAGCCAGCACTCCAGGTGAGAAAGCTCACCGAGGGCCTTCGAGCTGCAACCCATGGTAGAAAGATGGAAACAGCGACCCTCTTCATCTTGCCCCAATTATAAAGTTGGCCATCACAATTTTGATTGAATTGGGAGTACGATCTTTTCTGGTGCGCCAATTGAGTTTCTTGTTTCCAATTTTTAATTTGGGGAGTGTTTGGGGTGAGGGTAGTAAGCTGGCCAAGACTGCAGGGGCCCCCTTTGATCTTCGAGGGGATCCCTGCCCACACCCTGTCACCACAGATGAGAAACACTCCCTTGGGAAGCACTCTGGGAAATGGAGAGGACTTAGATAATGTTTTGGCAGTATAATTGCACCAGTCAACATCATTGTATCTCTTATCATTTGGTGATATATCTTTTCTCACTATCATCTGTGGTTCAGATTTCTCATGCCAATTTTGTTGGGGTGGCTTGTTGAAAAAGTTGACACAAGAAGTCGCTTTGAGGAGCCCGGTAGGTCTAGTTCTTGGAGCTCCTGAGGTGCATGGGGTAAGATCTTCATCCACTCGTCCCAGGTGTCGACCAGGGTGGGCTTCTTACCTGCACAGGCATATTCATTTGGTGACAGGGGGATTCCCACCAGACATGTAGACAGCGGGTCTTTTGCACCTGCCATGGCCATGCAAAAGTTATCCTGCTTGAGAGATTTCCCCAGTGTGACCCATAGGTTTTCTGTTGGTTGTGGCACGACCCATCCAACCGCTGTTTGGATGCACAGGAGCACAGTGACGGTGGCAGCAGCTGTTAAGGTATTTCGGGGTGTCCTGGGATTGGCCATCTGGTCCTCCAGTGAGTCAGGTATCGACTGTTCGAGCACTGATAGAAACATGAATGGTCAAGTTAGTTGTCACTGTAACTTTCTTCGTTTTGTCCCTATGGAAGGGAGGGCGAGGGATTGGCAATTGGGGCAGGTGGAGAGAATAGCCTTGGCTTGGTCTCTGGAAATCTTAAATTGACCTACTAAAGCAGGAGCATTCTGAGGGAAGAATGCATGGCTTAGACGAGCCTGTTGAAAGACATGTGGTGCAGCGGGGGAAATGTGGGTGGCACTTGCTGCCATTGCTAACAAGTCTGCTCTCCGGTTGCCCTCAGTGATGTATCTTGGCAGCTCTGTGTGCGACCGGACGTGCAGGATGTGATAAGGTTGCTCTCTGTGGGAGATGAACCAAATTAATTCAGAGAGCAAGCTGTAGAATTTTTTATTTTGGACTTCCTTGATCAGGGCACGCTCTGCCCGCTCTGCTATCCCGGTGACATATGCAGAACCTGTGACTGAATTGAAGGGTTCTTGGAATGTTCGAAACGCCCTCACAGCTGCAGCAAGTTCTGCAGTCTGGGGGGAACCTTCAACAACCTGGATATCAGACTCCCACTTCTGAGTGTCTGGGTCCCTCCAGGTGAACACTGACTGGTGAGATTTGCCTGAACCGTCAATGAACTCCGTGATAGAGTTTTTGAGTGGAGTTTTACTTTTATCTGATTTTGGGGCCAAATGCAGTGAATCTTTAAAAAGTCTGTGTTTAGGATAATGAATTGAAGTTTTTCCAGGATAGCTGTCTAATGGAATTTGCAGATGTTCATCTGTTTGTAATAGAGAATCCAGTTGTTCCAAAGTATAAGGGAGGTAAATGCACACCGGATCACAAGCTGCGAGGGTCCAGAGGTGATGTCGGCCTTTAATAATAAGTTTGGATACAAGTTCTGGTGGGGTGGTAACTGTTTGATGTGGTTGGTGCGGCAGAAAAAGCCACTCGATGATGATGAGTGGGGTTTTTCAAGTGTCATCCCACTGAAAGAGCAGCACATGGAAGTTTGGGCACTTACCAAAAATACCGAGGCTGAGGGGAAGGGACCGGTCTGTCCGATGTGCCTGGCGGTGTTTGATGGCGCTGGCGACTCTCTCCAAAGCCTCCCAGGCTTCTGGCGTTAGCGAGCGTGGGGAAGCCAGGTCGCCGTCTCCTCGTAGAAGGTCGAAGAGCGGTGCCAGTTCTTCTGTGGTGAGGCCCAGGAGAGGTCGGATCCACGTGATGACGCCACACAGCTGTTGCGTGTCTCTTAATGTCTGGGGGTGCTCGTTGATGGACAGAGTTTGAGGCACGATGGTCCTTCCTGTGATTAAAAACCCAAGGTACTTCCATGGGCTCCATAGCTGGATTTTTGCCTGAGCTATCTGAAACCCCGCGCTTTCGACAGCTGTGACAGTCTTGGAAAGTGCTGCGTCTGAGTAAGACTTGGTGGAAGCACAGATTAGTACGTCGTCCATGTAATGTAGGTGTGAGACTCTGTCCAAAGTTTCTCTCATCTGCCTCACGATCGTCATTGGGGACCACTGAAGAAAAGCCCCTTGTCTGAAGTTTCTGGCCCTGTTGGAGAAAGTTACATGCCAAGGGCCCCGAGACCCGAGCACAGCTGCTGGCATTGCTAAGCTATTGTTCACAGGTGTGTTTGCTGTATGCTACACTGAACCCAGTGAAAGGAAGAAGGGGGCCCCTTGCCTTTTTGCAACAATAGCCTTGGAAGTTGTCCCACCTCTCAGCCTGGCTGGACTTCTCCTGAGTTTTGGGTGGTCCCCCACAGAAGACCCCTCACTTGTCTTACAACGGCCGTGACAGACAGACTGAGATGTACAAGGCCTCTCCATCAAAGACCGAGACATGAAATCCCTGTGTGAAAAGGCCCCCCCACACTCTTTCCAAGGACTGGCACTGAGACCCCTAACCTGGGGGAGGTGTGTGGGGGAGGCAAGCTAACCAAAGCAAGATGGATGTTGCAGGTGCGAGCAGTGGACCAAGAAGACAATGGCTCTCACCCACTGCAGAGAACATGGACTGTGTGTACCCTTCTCTAAATGCCATTTTTTCTCCCAAAAATACAATAGACTACCTTTGATTCGGTTTCAAGTTTTACCCCTTCCCCCATCAACAAAAAGAGTATAATAAGAGTTCGGATGAACTGCAACCCTGAGATCTCCCCAGACGTGACCTGGTGAACTCCATTGGCTGGACATCAAAGGACTGTGCCGTTCTACGTTTGGTAGCTTTATACCTTCCTTTCTCTTCCTCCCTCTTTTTCCCTTTTCCCTAATTCCTCCCCAATGCATTTTCTTGTGGTTATTCAATAAAGGTACATTTGTTTTGATTATCACTGCAGCCCCCTGTACCGTGTCGGTGTTTTTTGCACTCTGAGATCAACCCACAAACCATCATGAAACCCGTTCGTAAGGATGGATCATGACACTTGCATACATACTATAGAAACCTTCTATCAAACCTTAAAAATTCTCTACAAATTCATTTCCAACATTACTGGGTCTGGCACCGCCCAGATCTGGTGTTTGCTGCCACCTCCAGTGCCCAGATCTGGAAATTCCCTTGTTCCGGCAGAGCCAAGTCCAGCAATTTTCTGGTAAAGAAAGCCAAAATCTGGCAATTTCCCACTGCTGACACTGGCAATGCCATGATCTGGTGTTTGCTGCCACCACCCGTGCCCCAGTCTGGACATTTATCGGTTCTAACACAGCCCAAGTGCAGCAGTTTTTTGGAAAAAGAAGACAAAACACAGCAATTTCCTGGTGCCAAGACTGTCACCACCCAGACCTGGTGTTTGATGGCACCGCCCATGCCCAGATCTGAATATTTCCCTGTGCCACACAGCCCAAGTCCAGCAATTTGCTGGCAAAGAAAGCCAAAACCAGGCAAATACCTGGTGCCTACACTACTCCGATCTCGTGTGTGCTGACACCGCCAGTGCCCAGATCCGGAATTTTTCAGATGCCTGCACAGCACAATTCCAGCAGTTTGCTGGCACAGAAAGGTCACATTTGGCAATTTTCCAGTGCCAGCACATTCCCCGCCAAGATCTGGTGTGCGCTGGCACTGCCAGTGCCCACATCTGGCAATTTCCCAGTGCTGGCATCACCCAAATGCAGCAATTGTCTGGCAAAGAAAGCCAAACCCGGCAGCTTCCCAGTGCTGCCACCAGCACCACTGTCTCTGTCTCTCTGGGAGCCTCTCAGGAACCCTGGGCCAGTCCCGAGTCGGCAGACACCGGGGGCAGCCCCGACACGGCCGACAGCGGGGAGACACTCTCTGTGCCCCAAGGGTACTGAGGGCACCTGGGCTGGCCGCCTTTGCAGCACAAGAGACACCAGAGACAGCGGTAGAAGAGAAAGGGCCGACTCTTAGCAGGGGTTAATCCAAGGTTTCATTCCAGGTGTCCCAAAGGAGCCCCTACACCTCAGAGGCCTCCTGCCCAGAGCCCGGGAGATGTGCCAAGGTTGCATTTAAAGGGAGGTGGAAACCCAAAGTAGAGAACATTTGACTAACCAAGAAGTGACCCTAAGGGATGGGTCCTGGGGGATGGACATTTAGGACAGCGTATGGGGCAAGGCTTGGGGGGCTGACCCCTGGCCTCTGGCTGATCACTCGACATCCTGGACCGAAGCTTCTAGAGGGAGGGGATGGGATGCTGAGTGATTGACAGAGAGCCAGGGTGGGGATTTGGGGATGATCTCAGCAAGGGCAAAGGATTACACAGGGAAAGGGAGGGGGGTACCATCTGGGATGAACCATTTGGGAAGAATATGGGGATACAAAACCTAAACTATCGCAAAGTATTACAATGTATGAAAACACACTACAACACACCACCCAGATCTGGTGCCTGCTGCACAAGTGCCCAGATCCGGAAATTTCCCAGTGCTGGCACAGCCCAAGTCCCGCATTTTTCTGGCACAGAAAACCAAAATCCGGCAATTTCCCGATGCCAATACAGGCGCCCAGACCTGGTGTTTGCTGCCACTGCCAGTGCTCACATCTGGATATTTCCCCGTTCTGGCAGAGGCAAGTCCAGCAATTTTCTGGCAAAGAAAGCCAAAATCTGGCAATTCCCTGCTACCGTCATTGGCAATGCCAAGATCCGGTGTTTGCTGGCACCACCAGTGCCCAGATGCGGGAATTTCCCAGTGCCGGCACAGCCCGAGTCGAGTAATTTTCTGGTAAAGAAAGCCAAAACCTTGCAAATACCTGGTGCTGGCCCCACCCAGATCTGGTGTTTCCTGGCAGTGCCAGCACCCAGATCTGAAAACTTCCTGGTGCCAGCACAGCCCAAGTGCAGTGATTTGCTGGCACAGAAAGCCAAAAGTTGGAAATTGCCAGGTTCTGGCTCCAGCACCATCCAGATCTGGTGTTTGCTGGGACCACCAGTGCCCAGATTTGGAAATTTCCCGGTGCCTTCACAGCCCAGGTCCAGCAATTTGGTTTTAGCTAGCTTAGGCAGAGAAGTTCCTGGGACTGGGACTTTCCTTTTTCTTGGAACTGTTGAAACCTGCTCTGGACTGAAAACCCAGAAAAACACCAGCACCTCACACCCGTGGCCCACTGAGGTCTGGGATGCTGCATTCCAGCACCAGAGGGACTTAGAAGAGACCGAGTGAGCCAAATACAACCCACAAAAAGGACTTTCTGAATTTGCCATCCCTTCAGCACTGTCAGAGGTTTTATTTAATATTATTCATTTTTCATGCTTGTGAATACTTTACTTGATAAATAAACTGGGGTTTAATTACTTTTCCCAAGGGAACTCTTTTTCTGAACTAGTAGGGGGAGAGGCCACTGGAACTTGATTTCTAGACGGACCCCTTTTGGAGGCTTCCTCCCAAAATTTGCCCTAAACCAGCACAAACAGTCACAATGGAAACTTCACCAGTGGCACAACACCCCAGCCCACCAGGAAAAGAAAGGACATGTAAAGTTCTCCAAACATTTGTCCTGCTTTGCTGCAAAAGTCCTGCTGCAGACACTGTGCAGTGTGGAAAGCCAAGAGAAGCTGCAGCTGGTGGCAAATCTTGGGACAGAAGCTTGACCTTGTTCTCCAGGAGAGATTCTTGGCAAGAGCAGAGAGGAGAAGATTCCTGGAAAACTGAAACAGCTTTCCAGAAGTGAAATGTAAATGAAAGAAACAATCCAAGATGTTTTCCTCTATTTATTTTTATGCTCCCCTTTTCCATGGGGCACTACTTCTCCATCCCAGTAATTCCAGATGCACTGTACCTCTAAGATCAGTGGCTTAGTGATTTTTAGACACTCTAAAATACCATGAGCCACACACAGTTTTGCTTCCCCTGTTTTTACTGGAAGGCAACACTGGAGATGTAAGTGCAGTGCTGGGCTCAGGTAGGAATCCTAGCCCAAGGGAAGGTGTCCCGCCAGTGTTTGCCCCTCAGCCAGGCCAATGCAGAGCAGCAAGCGAGGGGATTGCTGTGCCAGTGTGCAGGAGTCAGGGCTCTGCACCTGGGCTCAAGGCTGCAAAGTTGCCGTGTTTGGACAGACTCAGGGGCTGTGCCCGGGCCGCGCGGGGCTCGAACGTGGGGCTCGTGGGGCGAGCGGGGAACGGACACGGGGACGAACGGCCCCGGTGCTTCAGTTGCAGCGGCGGCAGCGGCGGCAGCAGCAGCGGCGGCAGCAGCGGCAGAAGCAGCAAAGCATATAATCGATAACGACCTTTCTCTTTCTCTCTTTCTTTCTCTTTCTCTCTTTCTTGGTCTTTCTCTCCTTCTGTCTCTGTGTCTCCCTTTCCCGCCGTCGGGCACCCTTCTCCCGGGGTCCCTCGCCCGGCGTCCCTCTCCTCTCCCCGCCTCCCTCTCCTCTCCCCGCCTCCCTCTCGTGTCCCCGCCTCCCTCTCCCCCTGCCGGGCCGGGCCATGCCCCCGGCCCGCCCCCGGCCCCGGGCGGGGCTGCCCCGTGCCCGGCCCCGCCCGTCCCGCCGCGGTCTCGCCTCCGCCCGGCTCTGGCCCTACTGGCGGTGGCGCTGCTGGGCGGGCATCAGTGCCGTGTGCGGGGGCGGCATCGCCGCCCTTCGCCTCCGCCTGGCCCGAGCCCGGCCCCGGCCCCGAGGCAGGCTCCAGCCCCGAGCCCGGCCCCGGCCCCAGCTCCTCCCGGGGCCCGCGGAGGACACAGGCGGCGCGGCCGCTGCCGCCGCCTCCGCTGCGGCTTCCCCGGCCCGAGCTCCGCCGCTCGGCAGCGCGGCCGCCGGCCCCGAGCCTCCCGTGCCGCGTTCCAAAGAGCGAACGCCTGGGCATGGCCGGCCCGGGGCGGCTGAGGGGCGCTCGGGGGCCGTTGCTGGCCCCGGGCCGAGCGCTGACAGCCGCGTCCCGCCCGCAGGGACGGCGCCCGAGGCCCTGCAGGAGCGCTACCGCCTGGGTTCGCTGCTGGGGCGCGGAGGATTCGGCAGCGTCTTCGCGGCCACGCGGCTCTCGGACGGCGCCCCGGTGAGCGGCGGGGCCGGCGGCGGGCGCAGGAGGAGGGGACGGAGGAGGAGGAGGAGGAGGAGGATGGGGCTGGGCAGAGCGGGCGGCGAGCTGAGCCCGCTGCTGTCCTTGGCTTGCAGGTGGCCATCAAGAGGGTGCCACGGAACCGCGTCCGGCACTGGGGCGAGCTGGTGAGTGAGCGGGGCCAGCGGCAGCAGCCGGGGCTGCCGGGCGGGGATGAGCCGAGGCCCGGCACGGTGGAAGCCGCCAGGACGCCTCGAGGGGGAGCGGGCGTGGGCGCAGCGCAGGGCGCAGAGCGTCCCGGGCTGGCTCAGGGCTTGCCCAGGCCTGGCACGGCATCGGCCCCACTGAGGGCATCGTGCTCCTCCCGCAGCCCGACGGCAGCAGGGCCCCGCTGGAGATCGTGCTGCAGGCCAAGGTGTCCACTGGCTTCCCCGGTGTGGTGCAGCTCCTGGAATGGTTCGAGCTGCCCAACCACATCGTGATGGTGATGGAGCGGCCAGAGCGGTGTCAGGACCTGCATCGTGTCATTCGGGCACGGCGGTTCGTGCCCGAGGAGGTGGCGCGGGAGCTGTTCCGCCAGGTGCTGGAGGCCGTGCGGCACTGCACCAGCTGCGGGGTCCTGCACAGGGACATCAAGCCAGAGAACATCGTGCTTGACCTGGCCACCGGGCAGGCCAAACTGATTGACTTTGGCTGTGGCACCTACCTGCAAGAGACAGCCTACACCCACTTTGCAGGTGAGCCCACGTAAGGGTGTACTCCTGGTCCCGGGATCTCATGGCCCAGCATCTCCCAGCCCAAGCTGGCTGTGGCAGCGGGGATTCTCCCTTTTGCTGCCAGTCAGGGGACTGAGTCTTCAGCTGAGTTGCTTTAGTGTGGGGCTGGGTGGGGAGCCATCTTCCAGCCCTGCTGGCAGCCTTTGCCAGCCACTCTGCCCAGGACTGGGGCTGGGCTGGGGCAGCCAGCCCGACCAAAAACCCGCATGGGTGGGGGTAGCAGAGAGGGGGGTGGAACCTGTGCCCCAGCCAGTTTGGTGTGCAGGCGAGAGGAAGGGCTTGCACTGCTCCACTCGCCCTGTTTGCCTTGGCTTCCTAATATTTTTGGGGCAATGCAGGCAGGGAGGATAAGGGCATGTTTTCCCCAGCACAGAGAGGGTTTTTCCTTTGCTTGTCATGGTCAGGCTTAGCCAGGGCTTCCTCTGCCCTCTTCTGACACCAGTGGCTTCTTTTCCAAGCCTTAGTTTGTGCACAAGTCCCAGGTGCTGGCGAGAGGGCAGTGGTCACCCTGTGTGCCACTGATGCAGTCCCCGCAGGCCCAGGGATGCTGGGGCCAGGCTCTGGGAGCAGCAGCATCCCCCTGCTGAACTCCATCTGTATTCCATAGGAACACCGTCCTACAGCCCCCCGGAATGGAACGACTTTGGCTGGTACCATGGCGAGGCAGCAACGATCTGGTCCCTGGGCATCCTGCTGCACCAGATGGTCTGCGGGGAGCACCCTTTCAGGAGGGGCCGGAACCTCAGCTGGGGCCAGCTCCCGCTGCCACAAGGGCTCTCTCAAGGTGGATCCTCTTCTCTGGGCACGGGGGGAATCCCAGTGCTGGGAGCCAGCAGCAGGCTCGTGAGCATCCCGCTCTGGCAGCTGCTGAGGAGGTGGCACATGTCCTGCTCTCCTCCAAAACAGGGAATTGATGGGAAAGTTTAGGCCCAGCCCTGAGTGCATCCAGCAAGGCCTGGGCATGGCAATAGTGGGGCAAAGCCAACAGGAGCCTTCTCTGGCTGACCGGCAATTTCTGCTTTCTCTGCCCAGAGTGCAAAGATCTGATCAGGTGGTGTTTATCCGTGAACTCCTTGGAAAGACCCACATTAGAAGACCTGTTCTGTGATCCTTGGGTGCAGGATATTCCTCGGCCATAGAAGAAGGGAGAGAGCCACAGGCACACTTTGATCCAGGGCCCTGGTAAGTTGCAGCTCCACACATGCCTTGGCAATGAGTAGCAAAGGAACCCAGACTTTTTTGTGCTGCCTGTGTCACTGCACCGGGGTCATGGGATGGGCACACGCAGCCCTTGTGCTGCAGCTGAGCTGCTCTGCCCAGCACTGGTGGCCGCCATCCAAGCTGGTTTTGCTTGTGCTGGTTCCCTGACAGCTGGGGCCCTGGGCAGAGCCCTGAGAGCCTGGTCTCCCCCCAGGGAAGGAGAAGGAGCCCCTGGAGAAGCTGTACCGGGTGGGGATGCTGCTGCTGCTGCTGCTGCTGCTGCTGCTGGAGACAGCCAGGATGACATCAAGGATGAGAAGCTCTTCCTCAGCCTGGCCACTGGAGGCTGAAGGTGATGGACTTTGATTCTGGCACCTTCTTCATAGCCAAACTCCACAGGGAATTTGCAGGTGAGTCCCCACGCGGGGAAATGCTGCCAGATTTGGGCATGGCCCAGCCTGGCTGGGAAGCAAAGGTTCCCCCTGTGCTGGGGCAGATGCAACTCATCCTTCAGTCGCTGCCCAGCTGCTTTTGGCAGGGCTGGGGCATGGGCTGGGCTGGGTACAAATGGGAGTGGGCTCCTGGCCCTGCCAACAGCCCCCAGCAGCCACCGTGGCCTGGGCTGGGGCTGGGGCTGGGGCAGCCAGCCCGACACAAGCAAAGCCCCATGGTGGGAGCAGAGGTGGGACTCCAGAAGCTGTGCAGGGGCTGCTTTGCTCTGCAGGCAAGGAAGGGCTGGGCTGCTGCACTGCCCTTGTTTGCTTTGGGATCACCGTGATTTTGGGGGGCAGTGCTGGGTGGAAGTGAGAAAGTGTGGGCTTCCCTCACCCGTGGGTGGGTTTTTCCCTACCATGTAGGAGTTGGGCCTTCCTCAAGGCCCTGACAGAGATAAGAGTTTTTCCCGTTTTTCTTGTTTTCCCTTTTTGTCTCTAATCTCTTTTCAAGAATGTGTTGTTTGTTTTTCCACAGGAAGCGTTCCAGGTGGTCCAGTGTGGATGGGGAAGTGCTTGGGAGCAGCTGTGGCGTGGATGGGCAGTGGCCTTGGAGAAGGCTGAGGACGTGGTTTGGGAGCAGCTTTTCTTGCAGCCGTGGCTGGCGTGAGGTGGGTCCCTGTGTGCTTGGCAGGGTGGGATCAGAGCTTTTGGGAGATGGCAGCGAGCACAGGAGCATCCTGCTCTGGGCAGCTGCTGAGGGCTGGATGTGCCGTGGCTGGCTGCAGGCTGGGCACATGTCCTGCCCTCCTGCTCTGCTGCCAAAGGCAGCAGGGATGGGCAGCTCTGGGCACAGCTCTGGGCACAGCCAGCATGGCCTGGGCACCGCAGGCCTTGGCACAAGGGCACAGGAGCCCTCAGCTGAGGGGCACTTTCTGCTTTCTCTCCTTGCAGCCGGGCTCTGCGGCTGCTGAGGCTGCTCTGGGCTCTGCCAGGGCTCTGCTGGGCTCAGCCCTGGGCCCAGCTGGGCTGGCTCTGCCCTCCCATTGCTCTGACAGCTTTGCATCAGACGAGCCCCTTGCGAGCACAGCGCCTGAGCTTTCTGCTTTGGCAGCTGAGTGAGACTCTGCTGCAGGCCCAGAGATTGCAGCTGGGGACACGCATCCAATTGGCAAGAACCCAAACTCTCCACAGTCCCAGCTGAACGCCTGGATCTGCACAGGGTGTTTGTCTGTCCCATTCTTCCTTCTTGATTGGCTGGAATTGTGCAATTGCACTTTCTTCCTCCTCTAGAAGTGCCTGAGTGGGCCAAAGCTGGCGAGTGGGCCGTGTTCCTGAGGCAGTGCAGTCTGGAGCTGATGGATGGAGAATTGCCCTTCTGCACTGCCAAACCAGAGCAAAAAGCCCTAAGTGGCACTTTGTGTCTCTAAGAAATCCCTGACAGTTTCAAAGGGAATGTGCAGCTCCTTCCCAGGCTGAGAAGGAAGGGCATCTTCTCAAGGATTTGGGCTTTGACAGAGTTTCCATTCCCAGTCCTGCTTGGAGCCGGAAGGGCACAAAGCAATTTCCTCTTACTTTGAGCACAATTTCAAATGGCAATGTTGGAAACAAAGCCCAAAATCTTTTAAAAGGCTGCTGGGATCAGTAAGATGGATCCATGCCATCAGCACATTTACAATGTAAATGACTGAGTTCCTCTTTAAAAAAGATCATTTACCTCTTAATGCAAAGTTTCAGAACTTTTTCACTAACACTTGGGTTTTGTTTTCATCTTTCACATTTTATATAGTTTTTTTCTTTTTCCTTTTTTTCCTTTATATAGAAAACATGTCCTACAAAAGGAGTGTCCTTTGCTCCTGGTTCCTGTGTGGAGCAGCTCCCTTGCTGCTGGCTGAGCTGCTCAGGCAGAGCCCGGCAGCTCCTGGCCCTGCAGGGCTGAGGCTTTTCCCCGTTGCTGGGCACAGACTGATGGAGCAGCACTGCTGAACACGGGCACACACAGAGGGCCCAGCAGCAGCTGCCTTTGGCCACCTGAGGCTCCAAGGCCCAATCTCTGAGCAGCCAGGGCTGGAAGAGACTGGCAGCATCTGATCCCTGACTCTGGGCCAGGGCTGCACAAATGACCCCACAGCAGCAGCAGCAGCAGCAGCAGATGGAGCTGACTTTCAGCACAGTCCCTGGCCCTGTTCCCTCCCGTGTGCAGCGGTGTCACAGCAGCCTGAGGCACCTGGGAGCCCCCAGTGCCAGCAGGGGCTTGAGATGGCAGCCCTGGGCTCCTGGAGGCTGTGCAAGGAACGGAGCTGGGCACTCCCTGTCCATGGGGAGCTTGCAGATGGAAAAGGCTGCTGTGCCCAGGCAGCTCCAGGGGCACAGAAAGGAGGCTCTGGAGCACTGGATCTGTGCCAGTGCCACAGTCCTGGGCAGCAGCCAGGCAGCCCTGGGGGAACAGAGGGCACAGCAAGAGGGACAGAAGCAGGCAAGGGCAGAGACTGGGAAGAGCCCGGCCCGCGAGCAGGAACAGCTGCTCCATTGCACTCTTGGAGAAAGCTCTTGGCTGCTTCAAAGCGCTGGAAGGCGTGAAGGGCAGAGAGGAGGCCACAGCAAACAATGCTCCTGTTTGCACAGCCTCCCCTCTGCGTGTCCCAGAAGGAATTGGATGGACTGGATTCGTCTCTCCGAGTGCTCTCGTTCAGCATGAGCAGCTCAGCACCAGGAGCTGAAGGAGCTGAAGCCTCAGGCCACAGGAGCTGGGCAAGAGGGAACTTCTGGAGCAAAGTAATGCTGCTGAAATAGCCCCAGCTGAATGCAGCGGATATCATCATGGAATCACAGAATCCTTTCTGTTGGAAAAGCCCTCTGAGCTCACCCAGTGCAGCCGCTCAGCCAGCAGTGCCAAGCCCAGCACTAAAGCACGTCCCTGAAGTGCCAAGGCCTGGACAGCAGCCCTGAGTGAGGCCTGGACAGCAGGCCCTGAGCCAAAGGTGGCCTCTGGAGGAACCTTCCAAGCAAAGGTTATCTTTGTATCTGCTCCCTGCTGAGATATGCATGGTCATTAGCACTGTGATAGATGTAGCCACTCCTTAGTGAAACATGGATGGACCTTTGTGTATTTAGAAGCCAGACAAGGCCATGAAATCTGACATCTGGCCTTGTGTGGGGCTGAAGGATCAAAGTCAGCTGCCTTGGCTCCTCCTTGAGGCCTGGCCAGGCTTTGGGAGGGAGCCAAGAGGAGGATGAAAGCAGATGTTGGCACACTAGCAGTGCTGTCAGTTTGTTCATGCAGCACTGTCAGAGCTGGGCCCTCTCCCAGCGGGCTTGGAGCCTCAGCTGGGGCTGGAGGCACCTGCAGGAATTGCCAGTGCCCAGGAGTGGCTCTGCAGCCCTTGGCTGTGACAGCTTCCCCAGCTGCTGTGTGCATCTGGGGCATGGCAAAGGCTGAGGGGAAATGCTGCTGCATCTTTCTTAATCACTGCAGGCAATCTTTGGTGGGGATGATTGGGTGCATTGCTGAGCTGCTCCTTTTGTGATTCTTTGCTGCTCTGAACTGCAGGAAATGACACTGATTCCTCCAGTTGGAGTCTGTGTCTTTGGTGCTGACTTTGGCCACTGGTCAAACCAAACTGGCCCAGTCTGGCCAGATCCCAACCAAATGTCACTTGTTCAGTGTCAATGTGAGGCATCAGTGCCATCAGAAATTCCCAGATGGGAAGCCCTTCCCTGGAGTTCCCTGGCTCTGGAGTGGGCTGAGGTGGGAGCCCCGTGGGAGCAGTGGGGCAGTGGGGTAAAAGAAGCTGCAGCCCTGGATGTCTTCAAATGCATCCAAAAACTGCACATGGAAAAGGAAAAGGACTTGTGGGTTTGGGCAGACAAAGATGAATTTGTTAAGAGTCCATTGGAAACAGCACCTTCAGAGGGAACAATTATTGTTGGACTGCTCCCACATGGAGCAAGAGCAGAAGGTTTTAATCTTGAGCTCAGCTGCATTTGTACCAGTGAAATATCAATATAATAACTAACTATATGTATTTTTTTGTATATTAAGACCATAATATATATATATATGTCTGTATATTTATATATATATGTCTGTATCTATCTGTCTATATGTATATCAATATGTATATCTACATATGAAATAATAATAATGTGAAATAGTGCTGACAATACTAATTTGGTAGCTTTGGCTGCTCAGGGATGTAACACTAAATACTCTACAGAACAGGATTGGCCAGGACCCTACTGTCAGTGGTCAACTTTGTGAGATTGTAGACAATGTAAAAAGGAGGAAGGGAGGAAATTGGCTATTTTCCCAGGGTTCGCTGATACTGTGATGCAGAGTGCTTTGTCTGTTGCTGTGAAAAATACAGGGATGAAGCCTGCAGGGTTTTTCATGTCCCAGACTATGCACAAGCTGCAGGATTGGTTGAACGGGTGAAGGGGTTGTTAAAAGAGCAGTTGAAAAAATGAGGAGATGGGAACCTTTGCCCATGGAGAACCCATCTCCCAGATGTGCTCCATGCCCTGAACAATGGCCCACGGGGGGAATGGAAACCCCCTGGCTGTGCACGGCTGCCCCCAATTTGCAAATCCAACCATGGGCAGTGAGACTTGGACTGCCTGGGAAATTGTTCTGGCTGTGATGGCCCCTGGCAGGGCCAGCCCAGAGGCTGCAGGGCTGGGCCTTCATGCATTGGAATTAATGAGGATGAATTCAAAGCAAATGAGAGCTATCAGTACTGAAACAGGAATTCAGATTCCTCCAGGACACTTTCCTTTGGTGACTGCTCCCTTGGAGCTTGGCCTTGCAAAGTGTTCATGTCATGGCAGGAGGAATTGATGCAGAATATCCAGGAGAACTTACAGTAATTCTGTGAAACAATAGTGACCAGGATTGGATTATTCAACCCCATGACAGGGTAGCACAATTATTGATATTGCAATTTTGAGAACGATTGTGAAAAAAGGAGCTCCAGCTCCAATCACCACCGTTTGTGGAGATAAAGGGTTTGGATGCAGCAGTGCTAATAATGGAGCCAGAGTGTGGGTCCGGAGGCCAAATGGCCCTCCCGAGGCAGCTGAAGGAGCAGCTCCTGGGAAAGACAACTCTGAGTCCTGAAAGCTGGGCAGGAGCAATGGGAATGTGTCCCTGCAGCCAAGGATTGTGTGTGAGAACAAGTAGATGTGACAGGATATTGTTTTACACATGCTGCCAGACCAAATCTCCCTGTTTGCCCCAAGGGCCCCTTTGGCAAATGCTCTGATCCACGGGGCTCCATGGGAAGGCTGCTGTGACACTGAGGGACTTGCACAGGAATTGCATCCAGGAGCCTGGGAGCCCCTCAGGGACTGGGACCCAGCCCCTTCCAGCCAGAGGGGAAAGGGCCCCCCAAGCCTTGTTAGCCCCAGACAACATGGTAAAGCTGAACAGCAAAGGGCCTGGGGCATTATTCTGGAATTAAAAAGGTGCCAGCTCCATGGACAACAGAATTCTTGTTCCTAACTCCAAGGAGATTGAGAAAAATGGATGAAGAACGGTGTCACTAAAGTACTACTGATGTCTGTAAGGTGTACCTTGATAGTCAGCCAGAATCTTTGTCTGCCACAAACACCTCTAGTGTTTGACCAAGGGGTTAGTCATCAAAATGTAATGATGAGTTCTGATGGATTGCTGAGCTTATCCTTTTGTAATTCTTTGCTAATGATGATGTGCTTTGCTGAGCTTATCCTTTTGTAATGCTTTGCAGCTGTGCATGATATAAATGCCTCAATTCCTTCAGTTGGTGTCTGTGTCTTTGGTAGTGACCCTGCCCACTGGTGAAACAGGGCCCCCTCTTGCCTAAGTGTTAGCTGGGAAGGCAAAAAGCCTCCCTCCAAAATTGCCCCCTTCCTCCTTGTTCCCCCCCTTCATACCCTGAGCATGATGTGCTCTGGTCTGGGCTGTGCCCGGGGTCAGTTGGGGTCACCTGTCCTGGCTGTGTCCCCTGCCAAGCTCCCCCGCAGCCCCAGCCCCTCCCCAGCGTGGCTGGACGAGGGGCAGGACAGGCCTTGGCTGTGCTGCAGCTCAGCAAGAACAAAACCATCTCTGCGTGCTCAGCGCTGTGCTCAGCACCCGGCCCAGCAGTGTCTCAGTGCCAGGGGCTGTGCCCTCAGTGCCTGCCAGGGCTTTCCATGGCAACTGCCAGGCCAGGTGCCCCAGGTGTCCCCCCAGTGCCGCTTGCCATGGAAACAGTGCCCAGCCCTGCCCCTTTCTGTCTGGCTGACCTGGCCTTTGGCCCTGGCAGTGCCCTTGGCTGCTGGTTCCTGGTGCCTGAGCGGCCAGCGCGGCACAGGGCAGGTGGCCATGGCACAGCCCCCAGCAAGGGATCCCCTCTGGCTCTGGGCACTGACACCAGCCCTGAGCACGGGGCCCAGGGCAGCTTTCCATGCCCACCAACCATCACAATGCTTTTGCCCAGAAAAAGGTACTTGGACATCCATAACTCTTTGTTCTTATTGTCTCGTATTCTCATAAATCCTAATTGTCCAAATTTTTATTACTTTAATTATATTACTGTTTTTATAACAATTTACTTACTATTGAAATTTTAAACTTTTAAAAACAAGTGATTGGTGTTTTTCACACAGCGCCCAACACACAATATCCCATGTACTGATGTTTCTGGGGGAGCCATTTACAACACCGCGGGGTCACAGGATGTGAAAAACGCCAATCACTTGTTTTTTAAATTTTTAAAAGTTTCATAGTAATAAAATGGTTAGAAAATGAGCAATATAATTAGAGTAATAATAACTTCGATATTTTGGATTAGGACAATATGAGACAATACAAACAAAGAGTTATGGACATCTGGGACCTTTTTCTGGGCAAAATAAGCCTGAAAAAAGACACACTTTAAGAGAGGATTCACCCTTAAAAACAATAACCTGTTGCATATTCATACACCTCATACATGATGCATAAATTCCATTCAAACCAAGGAGTCTGTTCAGTGTCAACTTCTTCCTCTGAATCCTGACAGCGTCTTCAAGGCTGAGCAGGCAGGAAGAAGTTCGTTTCCTCTGATAGGAAAGCAATAAATTCTCTTTCTCTGAAAGATTTAGGTGTCCTGTGGCTGCTATCTCGCTGCAAGTCCTTTCTTTTTAAAAAAAAGTATCTCACATAGCATAGTTTCTATTTTGACATTACGTAATACCCCAAAACTAGATTTAACACACTACTTAAGAAAATTAATACAGCATAACTTTCTGACATAACACATATAATATTCATTTGAATATTTGCGAAAAGCCAATCATAAAATACGCATTTTTCACATAGGAGGACTGAGCTCCCCCAGTTATTCCTTGTACAGGCGGGCCCCCCCCTTCCCCTCAGACCTCTCCCGCCTTCCCCGCGACGGCCAAAGTCCCGCTGTGCTGCCCCCGGCCGGCGACCACGGCGACATCGCCAACCCGCCCGGGCCCCCGGGCTGCCCCGAGACCTCTCTGGCGTCCACGGGCGACGAGCAAGCCCCGCCGATGGCCCCGATGGTGCCGATGGCCCCGCCGATGGCCCCGATGGTGCCGATGGCCCCGCCGATGGCCCCGCCGATGGCCCCGCCGATGGCCCCGATGGTGCCGATGGCCCCGCCGGTGGCCCCGATGGTGCCGATGGCCCCGCCGATGGCCCCGCGATGGCCCCGCCGATGGCCCCGCCGATGGCCCCGCCGATGGCCCCGCCGATGGCCCCGCGGCCGCCGCTCTGTCCGGCCGGGCCGTGCCCGGGCCGTGCCCCGCGAGCTCCGCTAGGCGGCGCCCCCGCCCCCGCGCTGAGGGGCCGCTGCCGCTTCCCGCCCTTCGCGCCCGCCCTCAGCGGCCGCCGGCAGCTGGGGCCGCTCCGCCCGCCCTTTGATCGGAGCCATGGAGAAGGAAAACCGCTTTAAATTGTTCATGCCGCCGCGCCTGAGCGCTGGGCAGGTGTCTGCGGGCAGATCCCAGGTGAGCGCTCGGCCGCGGGGGGGACAGTGCTGGGCCCGGGGAGTGCCCGGCAGAGCCCCGGCCTGGAGCACACACACACCTGCCCCTTGCCCCGGCACAGCCCCGGCCTGGAGCACACACACACCTGCCCCTTGCCCCGGCACAGCCCCGGGCTGGAGCACACACACACCTGCCCCTTGCCCCGGCACAGCCCCGGCCTGGAGCACACACACACCTGCCCCTTGCCCCGGCACAGCCCCGGCCTCGAGCACACACACACCTGCCCCTGCATGGGCCGAGACGGCTCCTGCCTACTCGTTTCTGGCATATGCACAGACATCTTCGGTTTGAATTTCAAAGACTTCTGTTGTTGTTTTCCATCAAAACTGAAGGGAATCATCTTCTCGAGCATCCGCTCTGTGCTGTAAGTCCGCGTTTGATGTGGGTAATTGAGCCCAGAGAGCGAGCAGGGCTCTATCGCCGGCCGGGCTCTGTGTACAAATCACAAACGGGACGGGACTGCTGAGGAACTGCCTTGAGCTGTTTTCTTTTCCAGCATCAGTCTCATTACACGGTGATGACAATGGGAAGATGTCAGCAGCTCACATCCCAGGCAGCAGACAAAGAACTTAATGTTACAACTTACTTTCAAAGTTTTTTGACCAATCACACAAGGGAAAAGCATATTGACAGTAGTTCTATCCAACCACTGTAAGCACAGGTACCTTTGGTGCAAACAATGCTTGCCTTTTTTGAATACAATACCTGCTGCTTGTAAGCCTTAAAACACAATGCACAGAGCTCCATTATTAAGCTTAGAACCTCCTAATATCTCGCTAGATAAACTTTTCTGTAACTTAGGGAGTTATTCTAGACAAGCGTTAATACACAGACCATTGTTCTATTTGCCCTTACTTTTCTACTTTTTAAATAATTTTTCTGCTGACCTATCTCATGGCTCCTGCTTGGCTCTAATCACAGTTCTGCTGTCTCTGAGGCTGCCTTTTGCAGCTTTCCCAAACCCCTCTGATTTGATGGATTCCCACAGGCCCCACTCAGATGCTCGCACTGGTGTTGGTGTCTTGGTCTCACCAGATCAGGTGTGCAGGGAAAATGTTCTGTCCCCACACTGAGTTATGGGAATTCAACAAGTTATTTTTTCATGTTGAAGCTCCTTATGAAATATGTTGAGATTCAAATGGGATATTCTGACAGCAGATGAGTTAGCTGTTTACAGGATGAACCTCTGTGACTTAAAAACCTTGTGAAAGGGTATTTTCATGCTGAAACATAATCAGATATAGTTTAGAAGTGCCCTTGGAAGCAAAGCAAAAAAGAAATGTCAACTACTGGTCTTCAAAAAAGTAATTTGTCTCCTTGAGTCCTTTGCCATGCACCAGGGCCCAGCCAGGCAGGAGCTACTGAGTTCCCTGCATTGAAAGCTCCCCTTTGGCCACAGTCTATAAATCAAACTGCAGGACACCAACAGTTTGATCAACCACTGGGCAGGAAGAAGTGAGTTCCAAAGCCATTACCAATACCTTGGGCTTTGAAATTTGTAGGCAGCTGGTTTATTAATGACAAATTCTATTTTCACATCATCTGTAGGGATTTTTTATGGATTTTATAATTCTTCTTTACAAATCTACCCATAAGGAACTAATGTTTAAAGTTGTGCAGGGTTTGAACAGATGCTCAGATGATGACTTTAAGCTGCCATTTGACGTGTCGAACCGTGGCGAAATCACTGATTCAGGTACGATTGGAACATTTGCCATGCACCTTCTTTAGATTTTTATATCTTGTCAAGGTTTAATTTTCATGAGTAGTCTCACAGTTTCATATCTGTAACTGTTAAATACAGTTTCACTGTTACTGTTTTTAGAAAGACATTGACCAAAATCTCTTCATGTTTCAGATACAATTTCACAGCAAGTGAAACTTTGCTCTGAAGTAGATGAAGAGGTCAGCTAAGTATCAACTCTGCACATCTAATTCCTTGGGGTCTTTTGAATTTGTTCCCAAACAGTGCCTAAAGCATTATTCAGTAGATATTTCAGGGCTAAAGGAAGTAGTCAAAAGGGAATAATGTTTTTTGTCTCCTGTTTAAAGCTGAATCACTAAGAGGAGATATTTGTGATTTAGTGAACATGCCTGGAAACAAATCTTTAAAAATTAAGGTGATTGCAATATTGCTGTTGTTCTTTCTTTGTTTGAAGTGCCTGTGAAGTCCATGAGCTTTAATTAGAGTAAGATTTAAACACTTAAGTATCCTTGTGGAACTGGTTCTGAATATTCTGTTGAGGGGCAGAAGGGTTGAAGTCAGAGTATTCTTTGGAAAACTGAAGTAGATTATCCCAATTGCCTTGTCTGGCTTTGTTTTATCTGTAAAACAATGAATTCAGTGGTTTCCAGCCTTGTCTGGCTTTGTTTAATCTGTAAAACATTGAATTCAGTGGTTTCCTCAAGCACTGGATTCTTTTGACAGTGTCTTTACCAGCAGATCTCTGCTTTAGCACAACTCAGTCCAGCTCAATTTTTTTGCAATAGCTTCTGTACTTTGCAGCTACAAAACACTCTTTGCTACCACAAAATAAAACCCATTTCTTGCACTCTCCCTGCTGATTTTCATATCCCTGACAACTTTTTAGACTTTTTAATCCTAAGCTAGACTTTTTAATCCTAAAGTACCATCAGGACTGGAACAAAACTGTGATGCAGCCAAAACAAGGATGGTGTTTGGGGGTGTTGTAAGTGAACCAAAGGGCCCTTTGGGCTCGTGTGTTGCTCTCCCTGCCTCGACCACTGGCCCAGCACTGCTTGTAGGACACTTTCAAGGTGTTCTAAGGGCACAAGGGTGGTGGTTTTCCTTCCTGCTGCGTGTGTGAGCAGAGAACTGCTGGGACACTTGGGTATTTGTAAATCCCTGGGTCCAGATGGGATCCATGCCAGGGTGAGGAGGGAGCTGGCAGATGAGCTTGCCAAGCCTCTCTCCATCATTTATCAAGAGTTGTGGCTCACTGCTGAGGTTGCAGATGATTGGACACTGGCCAGTGTGACACCCATTTACACAAAAGGTAGGAAGGAGGATGCTGGTAATCACAGGCCAGTTAGCCTGGCCTCAGTGCCAGCAGGTGAGATAATGGAGCAGTTCATACTGAGTGCTATCCCACAGCACTCACAGGATGGCCAGGCTATCAGACCCAGCCAGCGTGGCTCTACGAAGGGTAGGGCATGTCTGACCAACCTGGTCTCCTTCTGTGACCAGGTGACCGCCTGGTGCATGCAGGAAAGGCTGTGGATGTTGTGTATCTGGACTCCAGCAGGGCCTTTGGCACTGTCTCCCCCAGCACACTCCTGGAGAAGCTGCACCCATGGCTTGGACAGGAGCACTCTGTGCTGGGCTCAGAACTGGCTGCATGGCCGGGCCAGAGAGTGATGGTGAATGGTGCTGCATGCAGCTGGCAGCCAGGCACCAGTGCTGTCCCTCAGGGCTCTGTACTGGGACCAGTTCTGTTCAATGTTTTTATAGACGACGGGGATGAGGGCAGAGGACACTAAGCTGGGAGCTTGTGATGATCTGTTGGAAGGAAGGAAGGAAGGAAGGAAGGAAGGAAGGAAGGAAGGAAGGAAGGAAGGAAGGAAGGAAGGAAGGAAGGAAGGAAGGAAGGAAGGAAGGAAGGAAGGAAGGAAGGAAGGAAGGAAGGAAGGAAGGAAGGAAGGAAGGAAGGAAGGAAGGAAGGAAGGAAGGAAGGAAGGAAGGAAGGAAGGAAGGAAGGAAGGAAGGAAGGAAGGAAGGAAGGAAGGAAGGAAGGAAGGAAGGAAGGAAGGAAGGAAGGAAGGAAGGAAGGAAGGAAGGAAGGAAGGAAGGAAGGAAGGAAGGAAGGAAGGAAGGAAGGAAGGAAGGAAGGAAGGAAGGAAGGAAGGAAGGAAGGAAGGAAGGAAGGAAGGAAGGAAGGAAGGAAGGAAGGAAGGAAGGAAGGAAGGAAGGAAGGAAGGAAGGAAGGAAGGAAGGAAGGAAGGAAGGAAGGAAGGAAGGAAGGAAGGAAGGAAGGAAGGAAGGAAGGAAGGAAGGAAGGAAGGAAGGAAGGAAGGAAGGAAGGAAGGAAGGAAGGAAGGAAGGAAGGAAGGAAGGAAGGAAGGAAGGAAGGAAGGAAGGAAGGAAGGAAGGAAGGAAGGAAGGAAGGAAGGAAGGAAGGAAGGAAGGGCTCTGCAGAGAGACTTAGATCAGTTGGATGGATGGGCAGAGTGCAGCAGCATGAAGTTCAAAAAGTCCAAGTGCTGAGTTCCACATTTTGGCCACAGAAATCCCCCACAACGTTCCAAGCTGGGGACAGTGTGGCTGGACAGTGTTGAGGCAGAAAGGGCCCTGGGGGTGCTGCTGACAGCCGGTTGAATATGAGCCAGCAATGTGCCCTGGTGGCCAAGAAGGCCAATGGCTCCTGGCCTGCATCAGGAATGGTGTGGGCAGCAGGAGCAGGGAGGTCATTCTGCCCCTGTGCTGGGCACTGGTGAGGCTGCACCTTGAGTGCTGGGTCCAGTTCTGGGCCCTCAGTTTAGGAAGGATGTTGAGGTGCTTGAGCACATCCAGAGGAGGGCAACAAGGCTGCTGAGGGGTTTGGAGCACAAGCCCTGTGAGGAACGTTGGAAGGAGCTGGGCTTGTTTAGCCTGGAGAAGAGGAGGCTTAGGGGTGACCTTATTGCTCTCTCCAACTGCCTGAAGGGAGGTTGTAGCCAGGTGGGGTCGGTCTCTTCCACCGGGCAGCACTGACAGAACCAGAGGACACAGTCTCAGGCTACAGCAGGGGAGGGATAGGTTGGATATTTGGAAGAAATTTTTCACCGAAAGAATAATGAAGCACTGGAATGCTCTTCCCAGGGAGGTGGTAGAATCACCATCTCTGGATGTGTTTATAAAAAGACTGGACATGGCACTTGGTGCTATAGCCCAGGTGTTGGGGCAGAGGTTGGACTCGATGATCTGAGAGGTCTCTTCCAACCTCATTATTCTGTGACTCTGTGATTCTGTGTGTGTTCATGGCAAGATCACAGGTACTCTTGGGCAAAGTCTCTGAAGCTGCTTTTACTTAACTCAGCAGTGTCTGTCAGAAGGAGAGGACAGAAATGGTGTGAAGAACCTGCTAGAAGGAATTTTGGCTTCACTGATAATTCTGGCAAAACTTTATTGATTTTGGTGGACTGCAGTTATCCATGTCTTTAAGCCCATCTATTTGGTGATGTCTGAAGGGGGTTTGGGATATTTCATTGTATTTGTTTCTCCTGTGTGCTCTGTAAAGCCTTTTGATACATACATAGAGGATGCACAAAGATTTGTGCATCCTGTGCATAAACTTGGGCTCCTGATCATATATCAACTTATATCACCATCTGTAGAAAAATATTACTCTTGTGATGTTTCTAAGAGATAAATACATTATCTCCAACAGTATTAATTAGATATTATGTACTATTAATTAGATAGTATTTGAGATTAAATTGTGGAACCTGTTTCAATAGAATACAGAAACAATGAATGAATTGTTCTCAAAACTCTACAAAGAGGCTGAGAAGATCAAGCAGTGGAAACTGACTGTGGAAACTGAATTAAACCAGAAAGAAAGAAAGCTCCAGGAAAATAAAAAGACTATTGAAGCACAGAATAAAGCCATTCAAGAACTGCAGGCCAGTATTGTATAGTATACATTCAATAAACAAAGTTAAGTGCTTCCTGATTCAGTATGACACTATTATTGATACAATTAAATCTTAAAGACTGTTGCAGTTTGGTTTGTGCCTTGAGAAAATTATTATTTTGAGAAGTTGCAGGCACCTGTCCCGTGTGAGTGTTTGTCTGAAGAATATACATGTAAGTGTCTCATTTGCTGGTAAATTATTGTTCATTAATGATTGCATCTTTCATGCAAAAGATGACTCAGCATGTAATACCAGCTAAAACAGACTTCTGTCTACTGATGCCCCAAATTACATTTTCATGAGGGATTTGAGAAGTCAAAGTGCATTTCTAATCTATTTTTCAATAACAGTGTCTTTTTGCATTTATTCCCTATGAAATTAGTTTGAAAATGAAAAACTCCATTTGAAACTGGAAGATGAGATATGTGAAAATAAAAATCTCTTGAAAGAGTAAGTAATAGAACCAAGTATATATTCTTGTGGTGGAAAGAATCAGTTTCCATGTGGGCAGTTTTATGTAGCTGTGAAATTTTGAAGGTCATTTCCATTGTTACTCCTTAGGTACACAAAGTACTGTGCACTCCTGTGCAAACAGGATATTTTTTCCCTCCTTTAGAGCTGCTGCTTCGAGGCATCTGTGTAATGTGCTCAAGGAAACCTGCACTCGCTTCACAGAGAAGACCAGCAAACGTAAATGCTTTTTTAGCTTTTATTGGTCAGAGTAAATGTACTTCTAGCTTGCTCTAAATTCACAAACAGAAGAAAGAAGAAGAAATTTCTCGTGCTGTTCAGAGAAGTTCTCCAGTTGGGATCGACTGGATGTGGCTCTCAGAGTGAAAAGTGAATTTTAAGTGGCTCACAAAATTGGAAGTGAAGCCCCAGGTCTAACAGACTTTTGGTTTGTAATGCTGAATGCAGAGGGCTTTTGAAGCCAGTGAAATTGTTTGCTGAAAGGTGCCAGCCTGGGAGCTCTTTGGGTGCCCAAACAGTGACCCAGGGTTGAGGCCGTGCCCACAGCCCTGACTGGCCCTGGCAGCTGCTCCAGAGCAGGGCAGGGCTCCTCAAGGCTGCTCAGCCCATTGAAGGTTTGCAGGGCCATCCACACACTGGGAATATATTAAGACATAAGAAGTGACCCTTCATGCCTGTTTTTAGGCAGTAGAATCTACTCTAAATTCCCAGCACTCTCTAACAAATTTCCAGAGCTGACATTTCCTGTTTTCAGCCATCACACATTTATGGGGAGAAAAGGTCTTAACCCCAAGGTACAATGAGTAACTGGAATTCTTCTCATGCAACTGAACAAGCCAAGACAGTTGGATAACTTAATGACGTTTAAATTCTTGAGGTTTTAAAATATGTTCTTGATTGGAAATTCTACTTTATATGCAATTTAGAATTGTTATTCTAACCATTAGAATTTTACTAACTTGATCCTGGATACTTAAGAAGTGTCGATTTCTTTTTAGCCTTAATTCTAGAAACACTTGTATATAGATGGACTGTTCTTTTTTGATAGCTGTTTCTTTTACTGTTCTCTTTTTAATTGTTTTCTTAGGAAAAAAATAATATCAATTACAAAAGTGAAAGAAGGAAAATATGGACATGGAGTGTTGCAATTTTCTAATGACAGCTCTGTGGTTATAGGTATCTGCTGATAGGAAGAAATTCAGTGCTAAACCCTAGATTACAGTTTAGAAATACTAACAGTGTTGATACATTATTATTCAACAGCATTAATACTATAATAATTAATATAGTCACATCAACTGATCCAGAATTACACTTTTCACAGAAAAAAATATCTTAGGAAGGAAATTTAAAAGCTGAGCTTGCTTAATGTTTCAATGAACTACACATTTTCCCTAGATTCTGTAACTTTTGGCACCATGTTTCATAAGGACTTATTTAATAAGAATGGAGCTGGTAATTCCTTTTTTAATTCATTATGCTGATTAAGTATAATGACTTGGACAGCTGGCATTCTTGTTCAAAAGAGAAACTTTCTCATATGTTCTTGCTTTGATAGATGAACAGGAAAAGGCAGAAACAATACAATTGTATGAGGAACTTCATAGCAACATAGAAGTAAGTGACCAGGCTTGATGAAAGGAATGTGAGTTATGTGAGCTGAGCTGAGTTCCATGTTTATGCTGGGATACTGTTTGTATCCATCATGTGTGGGTATCATGTCATGTGTGATGCAGGAAGTTGGGTTTTCAATCCCTTTTCAAGAATGATTTCTGTGTTCCATAAAACACATTCAATGGAGAAAGTGCAGCAGTGTGTGGGATGTGGATCCCTGTGATCTGTGGGATGGGTGCTTAGTGCTGGGTCACTGCCACAACTTCTGGCTTCTTTCTGGGCTCTGTTTCACCCACCTGCTGGTTCCTCAGAATGGCTGAGGTGGGCAGCAGCCCCTGGAGAAGTTCCAGGGTTTCCAGGATTGAACTTCAGATATTAAATTTTTTTTTTAGAGAATGACAGCGGCATTTGAAGAGCTTCGTGTGCAAGCAGAGAACGACAGATCGGAAATGAGTTTCAAATGTGAGAATTCAGTTTATTGTGCTTATGCAGCTGGCTCAATTTTGTACTTCATAGCTTGTGTTCCACATGCAGGGCCAGGGCAGACAGATGTGAAGGGCTGGAATGGTGAGCAGGTCACCCTGAGACACTGGGACCCTTCTTTTATTCATGCAGCCTTTGTTCACTGCCTGGCCCCTTCTGTTGCTGTTCCACTGGGCCAAATTTGGAACTTTATTTTTCAAACTGTCACTCAACATTGAAGTTTTGTCTGTGAAGTACAGTCTAGAGATCAGTGCTTATTTCACATAGTTGGTTTATTTAAATGATAATGCACTAGTGTATAGCTACAGAAACTTTAGCTAAATGCTCTCTCTCTCTGTATGTATAGCCTGGTGTGTTCCTGTTTCATTTTCACATGCTCTTTTCTGTTTGTATTTTGATTATAAAATCAAACATTGCCTCAACAATTACTCTTGGGAAACAAATGGTACAGCTGTACAATTCCAAGCAATCTTAAAGTGGAAGTTGTATTGAACTTGGAGTATATTTCAGCTAGAATGTTAACTGTGGATGTTACTGTATCTCAAAAGTAAAAGAAGAAGCAGAAAAAGTGGACAAGTTTGAAAAAGAATGCAAACTGGAAGTCAGTCAAAAGGAAAAGCAGGTTTGCTCATTTTACCATCTCATATGTAGAGCTTTGTTTGTGACTAAAGGGGCAATGCAAGAGCCAAGAAGTGTTTCTGGGTATTAGTAAAAAAGACAAAATAACACCTGAAGCTGCATTAAAGTCAAATTCTGCTAAGTTTAGTGATCTTTCAGTACCTTTAGTCTACTGGAATTTATGGTTTGATTTAGAATTGGAGAACTTTTTTCTTTAGAGTAATGTGACTTGATCGATATTTGGCTAAGATTATATCTAGCCAAATATTTTCTATCTGTCTGTCTGTCTGTCTATCTGTCTATTTAATCTAACTTGAATGACAGCAAAATATCTGCTTATCATACCTGGGGTACAAATGAAAATTAGCATCTGTCCCTTTTCCAGACTTCATGATGATATTTCTTGCATTTTTCTAGATTTCAGCTCTCACCATAGAGAGAGATGAAAAAGATGATGTCATAAAAGACATCAAGGCTCAGCTGCAGACGTCACAAAATAAGATTGCTGACTTAATGGAAGCAAACTGTAAGAGTTCTGCCTGCTGTGTTTAAATGTAATTGTTTATAGAATTTAAATGTAATTGTTTATGATTGTTTATTTATGATATGTAATTCTTTATAGAAGCATAGGAAACAGGGTCATGATAGTTTTATTCTGTTGCTGGTTGGCAGCAGAATTTTGGGGCCTTGAAGGCCTTATTTTTGTTTGGAACAGGAGCTGCTCCTGTGGGAGCAGGACTGGCAGGGTCGTTTTTAGGGTGAGTCAAGCACTGAGAGCTTTGGAAGATTGCAAGGGGAAAATATGTTGCTTCAGTTTTGCAAATTTACAGTCAGGCAGATGTCACTGAGGAAACTTACTTTTCAGAACTTGATTTTCAATATGTTTAAGCCATCTATATTCAAATTTTATCTATTATTTTATACTATATGATGTTAGTACCATTGGTCTTTATTAAATTCTTTAAATGTATGTAATTTTCCATTTTTAGCAGTACTTTTTAGTAAATATCCTATTTTTAAAAATATTAACATCTTTTTTTGTTTAGTACATCATGAAGAAATGTTAAAGGAATCCCAGGTCAGTAAAGAACATTTGAGGGCAGAGCTGGAAGAGGCTAAAATGTCATTGCAAAAGGCAGAGGTACCCCTTGCTTATAGTTTTACAGTAGAAATAGACTAGAGGAGTATTTGCATCAATAATTATGGATACTTTAGACATGAAACAGCTGTAGCTGTTTGTTGCAAAACATGTTTAGAAATGATATCATGTCTTGAAGGTTACTCAAAAGAACTTGGAAACTGAGCTCCAGACTAGAGTGAAAACATTAATTCAGGTTACTGCAGAAAAGGAAGAGCAGGAGGAAGAATGTAAAAAAATGAAGGCTTTGCTTGCAGCCCTGAGAGAGGAGTTTGAGACTTCTGTTGCCAATTTGAAAAGCTTGCTGCAAGAAGAGCAAAATAGGTAAATTAATGAGTTTCAATTCCAAGAGTGATCTTACAGGTTGCAGTCTATGACAAAATCAAGAACAATTGGAAATGAAGCTGAAATTTGGAGGTTTTTTCCACACAGTGGTCTAAATGCAGAGAATTGAATGTAAATTTTTTTGTTGGTGATAGTTGATACTGGTCTATAAAAAGTAAATTTTTGCCTCCTCCAACTTTCATAACTCTGTCTTTAAGAAATAGAGATTTCTGTAGGTATATATTTGTTTACTTTTATGTCTACTGTTCTGAGGTTGTAAAAGTGTAATTTGATATGTGCTGCAGGCAGATTCATCATCTGCCTGTTGAAAGGTAAATGTTCTTAAAGTGCTGGTGCTAAGACTTTGTCTTATTGTCCTTGAAGTTTCAAATGCAGTGAGTGCTTTGTACCCTACATTTGGGGTTTTTAATTTACCATTTTCTTAGATTAAAGAAAAATGAAGATGATTCAAAGCTGCTTACCTTGGAGCTCCAAAAGAAATCTGCTGAACTGGGTAAGGCTTGTAGAAAGGCAGAAAATGAGCCAGGCAGTAATAAAAATGCTTTCTGCTGTTGTCTGGAAATGGACTGTCTCTAGTAGGTGGAGAAATGATTTTACAGTACCTGTACCTATCAGGAATGCCTGAATTTATTTTGACTCAGCTGATCCCTTTTCTTTGGGGGTCATTGGTGCTGGCAGCAGCCAAAGGGCAGTGCTGTGCAGAGCTCCAATAGTGAGACCATTCCTGCATGAATTCTTCTGGAGGTAATTTTGGTTTCCAGCTAAGAGCAGCAGCACTGCAGGTGCCAGGAGTGACTTCTGTAGCAGAGATAAAATCCTCCCATTGAGGTTTCTGGGACCCTCCCCGTGCTGGAAGTGGAATGATGCTGGCAGGGGTTGTCTTTAAATATCATAAATGTGATATCCTGTGCTTTCTAGGGATGTGCTCCTTAGTCCCCAGAGTGAGAGCTCTGCCTTGCTGCTGAGAACTTGCAAAAAATACCAGCACTGTCAATGTGCACATAGAAACCATTGGGAAGTCAGTAACAACTGGTTTCCTTTCTCAGCAGATCCATGTGGTACCTTCAGCAGTTCAGATTTTTTTCTGGAACAATGCAGGTGCATCAATACTTGCAGAATACTCTAGTCTAACAGTCCTTGGTTTATTTGGAGCTATAATTGTGGAAAACATAGAAAGGCTCTAAATTTTATTTAAGATAAATGTTTAGTTTCTCTTCAGATAGAGATTTGCTAATGTCTGAATCATTTTTCAAGTCTACATTTAGATTAAGTCATAAATTAGCTTTTCAGCTTCTTAACTTAATCCAACAAGTTTTGAGAACTGGGTATTGCAAAGGGGTAAATGTTTTATACTGCCTGCTAAATATGAAAAATCATTTCTGTTCCATTAATTTTACATTCCATGTGCTGTAGAAGAGATGACTAAAGTAAAATGTGATAAAGAAGTGCACCTTGGAGAGCTGTCAGAAACTCTGGTAAATATTCATTTTATTAATCTCATGGCATTTGCTCTTCATATGAAATTCCTCTTGCTTTGTAAGTATCTTAAATGTCATAAATAAACACCATCTAGTCTACCTTAACATTTCTACTAAACTTTCTCACACACAATTTCAGTGTTTTCTTTGAAGAACGTTTTTATTGCCACTGTTTTTCTTGTCTCCTGTGCTTTTGGTTTTTCTTGTCTCCCATGTTTTTGGTTTTCCTTCTCAAGGTTTTTGGTTATTTCCTTCTTTGTTCATGCCCATTCAAATGCCACTCCCTGTGGATATAAAGTTTTCCCGTTTGTTCTTCCTTACAGGCAGGTAATTAGCTCTGGCCTCTGTGAACCCTGCTGTACTGTGACACAGGCCCATTTTCTGTCACAGAAGTCCCAGCTATATGAAATACACTCTGAACAGAGGTTTCTTTTCATTATGATTTTAGATTTACAAGCCTAACAAGAATCCATATCAACTCAAGTTAAGATAGTGGGAAATCAGGTGTGCATTTCACTGTGTTTGCTTGTTGTTCTAATCTGTGCATTGAGTGTTCTGAACTGAGTTTCACTCATTTTCTAAAATGGGCAAATTGGAGGACTTTGACTGAAGAAGAGTCTTGAGGCTACTGTAGAAAATATGCAGAGAGAGAAAAAGGTGGAGAGAGCAATGAAAATGCTCTCCAGATGAGAGAGGTCTGAAGTAGGGCAATAGTAACATGTTTTTAGAAATAGTGAAGTTACACATCATGACTTGGACACAAGTTTATGCATAAGAAACAGCACCCAGAGCAGTGTCCCACCCTAATTTTGCAGCCCAGGTAATTAAACTCACAGCAGGGGACAGACATGAACAGCACTGGTGTCACAGTTCACTATCTCACAGCACTTCCAGATCCCAGCAGAGACTGGAAAGATCCAACCTGGATAATCCATGACATGGATGTTGTTGGGTTCTTCTGAAAGCCTTGTGCTCTTAGTTCATGTCTGATAACCTCCAGCAGTTGGAGTTTGCACATGGATACACAAAACTCTTCCTTTTCATTTTGCAGAAAGAATTCCAGGATTTGAAAGCACAGCTGACAAGTACAGCTGAGAAGGAACAAGATTATTTAAAGCAGCTTGTGACTCTGAAAACAGATCTTGAACAAGAGGCGTATGACCATTTTGAAAATATAATATTTAATTCGTTTTGGTGGAGTTGCTTTAATCCACAGTGAAATGAACTAGGATTGTTTTCTAATCAAACTTTTGAACCACATATATGCCATTAATTCTAGACTTACATTTCTAAATTCCACTTTCTCTATTTGTATGTATTCTATGGCATATGTAGTTGTTCCATATCTCTTTGACTTATTTAACAAGAAGAGAAAGTTTCTGAATTCATGGTTAATCTTGCTTTGAACTACATCATCTTCACTAACCATGAGGTTTATATAAAAGTTGACTCTGATTTTCTTTCCTTCTTCTGTCACCTTTTTACATCTCTCTGACTCTGCTGCAAAGCTTATATTTGTAGATAAAGGCCTGGACTTCTTTCAGCATGGAATAAGACTTGATTATGGGTATGTTTAATTTAAAAGGAGATTTCAAAAGGCATCTTCTTATTCCTCTTGGCCATTTGTTTGAAATTAGGTTAAGGAATGAACAACTAACAGTGTATCTCAGTAAGCTTTCACTAGAGAAAGAACAAACAGCACAAGAGAAAAATGCTGTGGCTGCAGAAGTCAAGAAACTGCAAGAACAACAAGAGGCAAGTTGTAAACTTCCAGGTTTCATGAAAGGACAATACTCAATTTGACAAATTACTCAGTTTTACAAATTAGATGATGAGCTGCAACATGACTTGGGTCTGTAGAGTACCTGAGCTGTTTTTTGTGTTTGAGTTGGAAAGGAAGTGTATTTACACTTGTGAGCAAGGCAGCTCAGTGTGCTTTGGATGTCTTTGAATTTTTTAAGAAGTCACTTTGAATTTTATTTCTTTGCTGACACATGGGTCTTTATTTAGGATAGTAAGAAAAAAGAAGAAAATACAAAGCAGTTAGTTGAAAATCTAGAAGAGGCAAATAGCCAGCTAAGGCAAGTAAAAACAAATATTAATAACTGATATTGTGAAAGGAGGTAGACTCAAATAGTTAGTTGTGTTCAAATGCTGCTTTCTGGGATTTTTTTGATTAATGTTTTTTCTAGATTATATAGCTAAACAGAAACTATTCAGAATTGCTGTTGGCCAAGTAGAAATTTTCTCAGATGAGAAATACCAATTGCTGCAGGAACAGTGTTTGCCATCATTTTGTATTACATAGTAGGAGCTGTCTTGTTGTGCATTAGACACCTCAGGTGAGAAGGCAATGAAAATGGAAGGTGAAGGTTATGGATTAAATGTGACAAGGCAAAACTGGGTAAGAGTTACTCTCTGTATCACCAGTTCAATAGACAGGCAGCTCCCATGTTTCACAGCTGCATTGCAATAGTCCAGGTGAGGATGTATTTTCCTTGGCTTAGCTGGAACATCTTTTCCTACTTCAAAAAAGTATGGACAGTTCACAGATTGACTTACTGGGCATGTTGCTGCATTTTAAGAACATTTTCATTGAGCAGCTTATGAAGTTCCCATCAACATTAGCAGCTCTTTTTAGAAAATAAAAGAAGGGTTTCTTAGAAGTACTGAAAATAAGTAAAAGGCAAGAAGGAAATATTTACTAATGCTTGTTAATTTGGCACTTAGAAATGAACTGGAGTCTTGGAAGGAGAAAATGGCAAAGACAGGTGAAGAGATGAGAAGTACCCTGGATGAAAGAGAAGAAAATGTATGTCATGTGTCATGCAAATATCTTACAGAACCTCTGGGACAGCATTAAATGTAAAATCTGTGTTGGGATTTTTCTGCAAAGCTCTGCCTGGGGGATGTGATCTCTGCCAGAGGTTTCTTCTCTCTCAGCTGCTGCCAGCTGTGCCATTGTGTGTGCCCATGCTGAGCCCTGGTATTTCAAAAGACAAGCACAGTCACGGGGATCTTCACTCTTTGCTGCAAGTTTCATATTAAAGATTTGGTTCTTTTCAGGCAAACAGAGAACCTGCTTTTCTGATTTTTCATATACCCACACAGTGATGGATGGGCTCTGGATTAGCTTTTTATATGTAGTGTGAGTTTTAGCTTAAATAGATTCAAACATTTTTACTTTCTTTCTATTGGTTCAAAGCAACCTGGGGCTTTTAGCAAATTTCAGAATTTCATTGTAACAGTCAAAGATTTACAATTGTCATTTCAGGTGAAGAGTACTGAAAATGAAATTTCAAGAAAGGAAAACCATTGAAGATTCTAGAAAATAATTGGGACAATTCATTTTTTCATGGATGTAGGGAACTTCCTACAAGTGTATTTTTAAATTGTGAAGATATTGGGGATTTTTCTTCTTCTTTCTTAAGTCTCTAACAACTAAGGAACTGGTTCACTGCTATTATTTAACATCTTGTGGTACTTTATGGCTAAAACTCTGATTATTCTAACATGTCAGCTGGTGTTGCAGTCCCATTGGAACAAACCAGACTGGTGCAAGTGCAGGTTTGAGAACATTTACAGGAATTGCTCACATAGGGAGTCATTTGTAGAACTTACTAATGAATGTCTAAAATATCTCTTTCAGATGAACAATTTAAAGAAGCAGGTGGAAAATAAAACCAAATGCATTGAAGAGTTGCAGCAGGAGGTGGGGAGAGATTTTCATTTCACAAATACATAAACACATTATATTTTGGGTTGCCTTTTCAGCAGGTTTGTGTCTGCTGTGATATCTTTAGATCCACCTATGTAATTTAAAAATTCTCCTTTCTTATCCTAACCCTGAGCAAATTAGGGAGTCATCTCAGGAATCACTTGATTTGTTAAATGCGCCTTAATTTGAAAAGAGCAATTACAAAAATAATATCTTTAATAAACTTCATTTTTCATTTACTGCATAGTGTTATTTTTGTACTTGTAATAAGTATCTCAGTTACCACTAGTAGAAAATAATTCTGCACTGGCACAAACTGTAGTAACTTCACTGTAAAAATAAAGAACTTGTATTTTTTGTCATGACATCTTCACACCTTCTGTCAGCAGCATCTTAGTTGTAATTCCCATTCTGCACCTCATTTGTTATTCCCTGCTCTTGCTCAGGAGGAGCCTTTCTTAAGGTCATGAAGAAACAGTAATTATCACAGAATTTAGTTGAACATTCATTTGTTTGAAGAATTGTTCTGGAACCTGAGCTGCACAACAGAGAGTTATTTGCCTGATGAGAGCTGGAATTTCTTGATGGAGTTAAACCATTACATAATTCTATTTACTTATTAAGGTACAGTGCTTGTTTTGTTTTATTTCAACAGAATAAGGTGCTGAAAAAGAAACTTACTGCAGAAAGCAAGAAAAGCAATACTTATGAAGGGAAGGTAGGTTTAAATAACATCCTGTAGAAGATGAGGTGAGTGTTTTTAAGTGCCACTGTAAGTAATGATAATACTTGTTCAATACGTTCTGAGCTGCTTTGGGATCTGGGATACAGACTTTGCAGGAATGAGCTCACAGTTTTTAGAAGATGCTTCCATTTTTAATCATTGGGCACTGACTGTTGGACATTTAAGAGATGGATTCACATTGCAATTAATGATGTTTCTAATCTGTTCCTTTTTTTTTTTCCTTTTATTGATAGTGGACTGAACAGGGTTCAGCAACCTCATTGTAACAGAAAAGCATTTAAAAGACATATACATATATGTATATATATATTACTTTTTTAAGGCTGTTCTTTAAATGTGCTCTGCAGTGGCAATCCCTCTGATGGGAATATTGTGTCCAGCTTTGGGTACTGCACTTGAAGAAAAGTGGACTTTTTTGAGGATATTCATATGATAATCTTAAAAGGAAAAACTGTAATCAAAATGCACAGCTGGGAGAAAAATGTACCATAAAAGCTGTGAAAATCTGATACAGATTTACAAGAGAGGGAATCAAATCTCCATCTGTGTTTGTTTTTTTCTGAGGCATTCACAGCATTTAGGGTGACTGCTTAGGGCAGTCTTCCCCACTGGGCTGTTGCCATTCTTTCTTTGAGTATTTTCCAACTCACTTCAGGCCAACGTTCAACTCTTTATTAAGAAAAAAGCTGAACTTTTAAATAGGAAACACTTTAATCATATACCTGAACAGTAACAGTGTGTTTGTGCTCAAAAACAAGAGGTAAGAAAAAATCATTAACACAGTAATTCCTAAACAAATAACAGCAGCAATTCTGCATTCTCAAAAGGTGAATAAATTGCAGTTAGAGATGGAAAATATGAACAAGCAACATAAGGAAGCAGTTGACACCTATCAAAAAGACATAGAAACAAGAAAAGGAAATGAAAATAAACTTCGTGAAGAGGTGAGAGGTGTTAATTTTTACTGCAATTTAATTTTTTTAATTTAAAATGTTTTTATGAAGCTTTATTGGCCAGAGTCCTTGCTCTTCCATTTCAGACATAAATGGAATTTGTGTATACCTGTGAGCAAAGCTTTAGTACATGAGGTGCTTAGGCTGACGTATTTGAATATGTCTTTGAAAATAAGAACTCCATTAAAACTTCTTGCTTTCAAGATATAGTTCAAAGAAATTCCACCCTTGGTATAAAGTCAGCATAGTTAAATTAGATTATAACTTCTCCCATATTAGTATTTTTCTGCCCACACTTTTTTTTTTTTGATGGCAATGCTAAGAAATGTTAGGGCAGAGTGCTTGAAATGGCCTTTTGGTTTGAAGTGAACTTGCCTGCCATGGCTATACCTTTGATCCTGCCCATTTTAACAATCTGCAGAAAAGATGAGGGATTTGAAAGGGATCTTAAAAGCAAATAAAGCCCAAGTGGGACTGCAAACTTTGCACCCACAGGGGAAAGAAGAAATTAGGATTTAAAAGAAATAGATGGTTATGTTGATGAATGAAATGCAATTTATTACTGACAGGTAGAAAAGATGAGGTTGCTTTGTGATGAAACAGCAATGATACAGAGAGAAACTGATGCCAGATGTCAGCACAAGATAACTGAGATGATGGCACTGATGGAAAAGCACAAGGGAAGAGATTTTCCTGCTTGCTGTGGTTTGCAGTGTGTGATACCATGTTAACAGCATGTTTATAACTTGTGATACCACGTTCATGACCTTTCCAAAGCAGAAACAGGCCTGAATCTGGGAAAAGGAAGCTGAACACATGCTGGACTTTGCATCATCTAAAATCAAATTCATTTGAAGATTTTCAAAAGATTCCTATGGGCAGATAAATTCCATTCATCTAAACTTCTGGGATTTTTAGATTTTTTTCAATTCAGGCTTCCTTTGATACCATCTGAGTGCAATATTTTTCAGTATCAGTTTGGCTCTTTCTCTGAGATGCCTTAGTGACTGTCAGCAGTTTAGCTGACACATTTTAGTTTTCCTTTCTGTTCCTCTATTTTGCAGTATCTTTAGCAGATACATTAATAAAGATGGCACAGCTGGCTCTTAGTGCTGAGCACATATTGCTGCACAGAAATCAAGCACTCTCTGCCAGCCCACAAAATAATACTTGAATTGAGCATTTTCTGGTTTACAGTTTCTGCAGAAGCATCAATGAATCTTTTCTTTCTGAATCTTAAGAGCCTGGTTTGAAAGAAATGATGTTTTAAGACTGGATAACTCTATAATTGTAACATTTAGTCACATGTTCTGAGTTTGTTGTTGGTTTGGTTTTTTTAACCCAGAATGAATATGATAAAATGGTTGAAGAAAAAGATGCAGAGTTAAAAGTCTATAAAATGAAACAGCAAAAGCAGTTCTCATCAGCAAGAGCACTGGTAAGGAGTACTTTCCAATGTTCAGTAATTCAGTGAAGGGGCTGATGTCCTTGTGGAGTGGTTTTATGCTGGCTAAGGGCCAGGCACACACAACAAAAACATTCACTCATTTTTCTCTGCTGTAGTTGAGCAGAGGAGGGGAAAGAAAAATTCAAGTTGAGATAAGGATTAGGAGAAAAACACTTTGAGGGTAAAGCAGATTCAAACTTAAATAGCATCAAAAGTTTTATTATTAACAGGATTAAAAATGGGTAATGAGAATTAAAATAAACCTTTAAAACACCTTTTTTCCCAATCCCTGCCTCTTGCCCCCCAACAGCACAGAGAGACAAAAGATGTGATCTTCAGTCAGTTTGTGACTTCTAAAAATCTTTTTTCAGGTTGCTTAGAGAGTTTCTTTTTCCTGCTGTGCTCTGGGGTCTTTCCCACCAGAGACAGTTCTCTGGGAACTTTTCCAGTGTGGTTTTAATTTTTGCCAGTAGCAGTCCCACCCAAGCTGCTGCAGCAGATCTTATTCTGGGCACTAAAAACTCCAAATGTTTCTAGAAATGAATTGGAGTGGCAGTGTGTTTGTGTCTGCTCTTGCAGATAGTGTGTCATGCTCTGACTTCCCACTTGGAATAGGAAACTTTTGTTGTAAATATTTCTATTGTGCCCTCTCAGCCCTGTTCTCCCAAGTGTTTTAAGGTCTTACCTTGAACATTTCTGATCAAGTTCCTGTTTCTTATAGTGCTTCAGTCTTTTTTAAACAAGCTAAAGCAAAGCTTCAAGTATAGGGCTGAAAAGCAAATAGAATTCTCTTGTGTATCTAATGAGTGTCCCTGTTAATTACTGTCTCACTTGGGACTGTTTTCTTTTTTCTGGGCTGTGCATAGTTAACCCTGTCCTTTATTTAATGGTTTGTAGGAAAATGAGCTGTCATGTTTGAAAAGTGAACTGGCCTCCCTTAAGGAACAACTGAAAGCAGAAATTGAAGAGAAGGTGGAGTTTTTTATTCACTGAGCAGTGGGGGTGAGAGGTGGGCCTGGGCTTGTGCTGTGGGAGGAGTTGGATAAGAAATGAAACTGAACAGAAAAACAGGGACTTTTGAATGCTGGGGTTGTGCTAAACCTGGTCATATATTTGTGTGAACTTTGTAACACTCTGTGATTATAGATTATATATAAATTAACAACAAAACAAAACTCTCCTTTATTTTAGTTAACTTTAACTAGCTAAAGCAAAAAAGTTCCCTAAACTGTAGGGGTTTTTCAGTGACTTTTGAATGCTGAGGTTGTGCTAAACCTGGTCATATTTTTGTGTGAGCTTTGTAACAGTCTGTGATTATAGACTGTGCTGTGTAATTACACCAAGAAGATTTTTAACAACTGAATTCAAAGAAATATTTCCTTGCTGTCACATAACTCTTTTGTAGGAGAATCTTGTAAAAGAGCACTCTCACAGTATGATTCCTGAAAGTGAAAAGAAACACAAGGTAACTTCAACTTTTTAATTGCTTTTAGAATTTGGTAGTGTTTATATGTGTAGAATCAATTGAAGTGCCAAGATAATTTATTTGCATTCAACAAAAGACACTGGAATGCTTTGGACTTCAAACTTTTTAAAGATAATAAAAATTTATGTTCCTGGGACTCCTAAACCTTGTTTAGATCTATACAGTGAATCTACTCATGTAAAAATAGAAAGTCTCCAAATTATATTCCTAAAATAAAAAAGATAAAAATAAAAAATATCTCCTTCAGTGCAGGAAGCCCCTTGGGCAGTCCAACACTGAAGTTTTGTAGCTCCTAACAGTGAATTTTTCTTGTTGCATTTTTCTGCCTGTATTTCTTACTTCTCTGTAGATGATTTTTTTTTCCCCCCTGGGATAAGAAGGGATTTTAAAGGGTCCTACCATTCCATGGAGATATTAGACAGCAGTTTCTGGAAGGGCTCCCACTGTGTAATTTTTCTTGCTCCGTTGTTGATTTTTTTATGTCTCTGGAATTGTTTTACTCAGTCTTAAAAGTGTCCATTTGTAAAGGCACTTTTCCTCTATGGAAGAGAACAAAGCTGATCTAGCTGTAAAAACGGTCAAAGTGTCAAAGTAGTCCTGACTGCAGAACTTACCCTTCTTCCCTGTCAGGAGTTCACTTGTGGGTTTCATATTGGAGCAATGGAATCCAGCACCACTTTGATGTTATCTGTCTGAAAAAGGACTGCACTGGACCATTCAATGCTTCTCAGTTTAACTTCTAGTGAAAAGACTATTTTAAGTAACACCAATCTTGATATAGCTATCAATCTTTCTCTGAAAGCCTTTCCCTGCAGTTTTGTTTGTTCCCATTTTCTTTGATGTTTGATATGGTCCACATGTAGTGGCTACAGTTCAGAATAACCTGAATTTCTGCAGATAAGCATGAAGAACTGAAATACAATGTGCCATGAAACTCAGCTCTTCCATAGCTTCCCCTTCATTCTCCTCATTTGGCAACAAAAATAATATCAAAAATGCTATTTCCACCCCACCCCACTTTGTTTGGGTCATTGCTTCGTGTTTGGATGGAAAGAGAAGAGTTCCACCATTTCTCTCAGGTGAATTCTTGGACACTCAGACTGTAAACTGGCTCCTGAGTTTGGCTTTAGATTCCATTCTTACCCCATAAAATAAAATCTAAAAATAGAAACGTTTTCTTTCCCAGACATATGCTATAAAGACTCCTCCAATGGATAAAATGCACAGTGGAAGAAGCACAAACCTGCCTTCAGAGCAGAGCAGCAGGAAAAAGCAGAAAGTGCTTGTGCAGCTGGACACTCAGTCAGACAGCTCTGAGCACACTGACCTCCTGGTAAGAGTCAGAGAGCAAATCCTGTGCTGAGCACTTCTTTGTGCTCACTGCTGGCTCTGAGAATGAAAATAAACAGTTTGGGCTTCCACATTCAAGCCAATATTTATGGGTATATTTTTAATTGATTGGTTCTTTCTGGAATTGTATGTACATAATTAACATTCTTTTTATTGAACTGTTTTGCCTCATAATGACATCTTAATTTTTTTTATTTTTCATAGTTTAATATCCTTAGGGAGAAAGAAAAAGTAGTTTTTAATATAGTGTGAGTAAGTAACTTTTTCATTTATTAGAGCATAGTCTCGGAAGAAGAAATGTTTAAAAATTTGTACAAAGATTATCCACAAGCTTCACAATTACATTCCACAGCACCAAAAAAGGTATGTTAGCCTTTCCTAAGATTAAAGCAAGCAGTTAATCAGATTGTTTACTGAAACTAAAGGATGGCTTTATTTTCCTTCCTGGACCCCAGCTCCATCCAGTGTGAAATCTCCAGGCTCTGCTCTGAAACTCAAAACCATGAGGAGAATGCGCGAGGCGGGCTGGGCTGCGCTCTCCAAAATGGACAGGAAAAGGAAAATTAAAGATGTTGTAAAGTTCTTTGCTTAAAATGCAGAAATACCCAGCGCCCTGGCATTGCTTGCAGGGTTGTTTTTCTCTCAGAGTTAGTGCTTTGTTGCATTTTTCTGTCATACTCAGTGTGTTCAATACTGTGTTCATTCCTTCACACATATGAACTTTATAGATCTATAACTGCAACCCCTGCAGAGCCTTTTCCACCTTTCCTCCCTTGTGCTTCAAAATGTTGGGACAAAAATTGGCCAATTTTAAATTTTGAAATAAATAGAACTGCATAGAAAGTTGTTTCAAAGCTGTTTCTGGCATTAGAAAGTCTGGTTTTAAAGAACTTCTGTTCTTTTAAATTTACTCCATTTTTCTTAACACATAAATACATAGTGGAAGAAATGTTGCTGTTCAATGTATGCTCTTTTACCTGAAGTCTTCTTGCTTTTTCCTGCATTTTAATGGCTGTTAGACCTGTCTTTTTAGACTGTTTTGTTTTCAGTATGTTAAAATGGTTTTGAAACTTCTAAAATTGCAGTAGAATTGCTTGTATTTAAAAAGATTTCGGCTTCATAAGGAGTAAAAGATGCACGGTATAAGATCGTGAAAACAATGTTCAGATGCCATTAAATTGTTTATCTGAAATATCAAGTATGGGACTATTTGTTATTGCTTTAAATATTTGAACACAGACAGAAATCACCCACCAGCCTTCCTAGGGACCAGCAGAAGTGTAAGGATAGATTAGAACATCTATTTCTGTATTAATCCTTGATTAATCTTGGTTTCACAACAGCGACAAACCCTACTTCAGAGCCTAGACATAACAAGAAAACTACAAGTACATGTTAAAATATAATGCAAAATCAAAAATCCCAAATGCAGGTGAAGTGGGAAGCAAAATAGATTTGTTTTCTTCTTTTTGTGTAGTCTTAGGGATAGGCCAGTAGTTTGGGTTCCTTATGTTGAGCTGTTGAGCAGCGATGTAAATGAGATTTGTTATTGTATGTAGCTAACAAATATTGTGCAGAGATCTGGAAGAATCTGCTGTGCTTTCCCCATGAGCACTTGAAAGTGAAAAATGGAAGTTTGTACTGCCCACTTCTGGACTCAAACAGTAACTAATCAACTAGAGCCTTGGTATTTCCTAGGGACATGAATCCATGGGATATCACAGAATTCTCCTGATCCTGTGAGTGTGTCCTGTGAGGTGTTGTGTAAATCACCTGAAAAAGTACAAAAATATTGCCAGCAACACTGCAGAAAGCTTGCAGGAAATGCAAACAGCAGGGAAGGGTGTAAAATCCCATCTGCCCGTTTCTGTGCCTGATTTTATTTATGGGCTGAGGGTGCCCTGCTTGCTGCCATGGCCACAGTGCACAGCTCCATCTCTCTTGTCTCCTTCTCTGGCCTCAGGCCCAGTTCCTTGGAGCACCCCATGGGGGAGAATCCAGGCAGTGAGAGAGACAAAGAGCCCCAACTCCTGGGCTCAGACTCAGACAGGTCCATGGGGGAAGGAAAAGCTGTGCAAGGAAGCAAAACCAGGAATTCATTCCCTGCTTCCCACGGGCAGGTGGGTGTTCATCCGTGCCCAGGTGAGCAGGGCTCCAGCCCAGGCAATGGTGACCTGGGGACACAAATGCCATCACTGCCAGCATCCCCCCCTTTCTGCTTCTTCCCCCTCTTTCCAGACTGATTCTTCTTCCACATGGTCTGGGAATGCCCTGGGGTCAAGTCAGGTCACTGTCCCAGCTGCGTCTCTGCCCCTTTCTGGTGCTCCCCAAGCCCTCGCTGCCAGGGCAGGATGAGGAACAGGAAAGGCCTCGGCTCTGGGCAGGAACAAAACCCTCCTGGAACCTTCCCTCTGTTTCCAGGCCAAATCCAAGCCCTGCCCCAGAGAAGCCCCTGGAAGGAAGTTCAGTCTCCCCAGCCCAAAGCAGTCCCCAGTGCCCATCCCCAGCACCAGGCACTGCCTTCCCCAGGGCGTCTCCTCTAGGAAAGGGATGGCTCAGCGAGCACCAGGCCGATGGCGATTGCAGCTCGGGGGGAAAACAGGCGGGAGGGGATCCCTGCTTGGAGTTCCAGGGGTGCTTTATGGGCCAACACACCCGAGGGGTCCAGGCACCAAGAACCAAGAACAAAGCAGGGTCCAGGCTTTTATATGGGACAAGGGAGGGGGAGCTTTGGTGTCGCCATGATATTTTCTGAAACGGAGAAGCTGAGAAGCCTCACAGGAAAAGAAAAACAAGAATTATCTGCTGCTGTGGAATGCAACAGGTGCATCTTTGATTGGTCCATGTTGGTTGTTTCTAATTAATGGCCAATCACAGTCAGCTGGCTCGGACTCTCTGAGAGTCATGAGCTTTTGTTATCATTCTTTTCTATTCCCTGCTTGCCTTCTGATGAAATCCTCTCTTCAATTCTTTTAGTATAGTTTTAATATATCATTTTCTTTTAAGATAATATAGATCATCAATAATAAATCAGCCTTCTGAAACATGGAGTCAAGATTCTCATCTCTTCCCTCGTCCTGGGACCCCTGCAAACACCAGCGCACTTTGGGCCTGAGGGCCAATGGGCAGAGGGAACAAGGGTGGTGCAAAGGTGGGACAAAAGGGCAGCAACCAACTGGGATTCAGGGGAGGAGCTGCAGGGAACGGGAACCAATAGGAAAGCGGGAGTGGGGAACATTCTAGAACTGGGGAGGAGAACAAGGATGATGGAACTTGGGTCATCAACATGTAAGGGACACGATGCCACCAGGACACACACCAGGGGACAATGTCACCACACCTGTGGGGACGCTGCCACCAGGATGCCTCCAGTGACACCCAGCATGGGCCCACATGGCCCCTGTGGGTGACACTGACCCTTGCCCTGTCCCCAGGGGCGGTTGGGGTCCCCTGAGCGTGGTGGCCCTGGGACACCCTGGTGGCTGTCACTCTCTCCTGGGCCACTTGTCACCAGCTGAACAAGTTCCCATCCTGCCCTGGTGGGTGGTGACATTTGGCTGGGACACCACAATGGTGGCAGGGGGGACGTGGTGGCAGGAACTGCATCAGGCAGCGCCATGGCTGAGATGAAGGTGCTGGTGGCACTGTGGTGGCACAGGTGGTGGCCTTGATGCTGTCCCAGTTCATGTCCCCATCCATGATCATGTCCTCCCATGTCACCATCCATGGCTGTCTCCCCCCATGTCCCTGTCCACGGCCACTTCCAACTCAGGTCCCCACCCAGGGCTGTGTCCCCACGTGTGCCCATCCAAGCCTTAGTTCAATGTCTTGATTTTTACCCCAATTTCAGGGCTTTCAAAGGTATGAACAGAAACCTTTGTGTTTGAAGGAAAAACCAAAAGGATTTATGTGTCCCTGCCAGAAGAGCATCCATGTGCTTGGGTGGGTGAGAAGAACCTTTTTTGGAGGGGTTTCCACCCCACTGTCTCCAAAATCATAGGGTTTTGCCCCAGTCTGACCCGATTTGGTTGTAGAAGATGCCTGTGGGGCAGAGAGAATTAAAATGATGGATTTGTATTGGAGAAGACCTCCAAGGCCACCCAGTGTTACTTGATGCCACCAGGAAGATGCAAGAAGTGAGATTTTTCTGGGGTCAGAAGTCGACAAATCTGCTCCATGTCGCTATAGGACATGAAACAACACGAGTGCACACACCACTGTTCTCAAGGGGAAAAAAAGGGAAGTTTATTTCCTGACTCCAACATTTATAGTTTTCCAAAAGTGACAGTGGATTGGAGGGTGACAGTGCCACCTCTCCAATGACACTGGACAAACCAACAGTCCATCAAATTTCTTCTCCTCCATAAAAGAATGCAAAACAATAAGTTATTTACAGGAAGTATGTGAGAAAGTTTGCTACAAGAATGTAAACATCAGAAGGCTTAGAAAAATCTTCAAAGGTCAGGGCGACAGCTCTCCACAATGGATTTCTGATGTTGGTCTGTGGATGTGTCCAGGTGCTCACGGGGAGCCAGGAGCCAGCCAGGTGTCTTCCTAACACAAATCAGCAGCACCACGGATCACCAGGGCTCTGCCCAACGGGGTCACTGGGGATCATCCAGTGCTGATCCTCCAATGAGGGATGGAGCTGTGGAGCTGGAGCAACACACAAAGCTCTTCCCGCCCTGGGAGCACTCCCACAGCTTCCCTCAGTGCTGGATGAAGCGGTCCAGCTGGAGGAAGATTGATTGATTGTCCTTCTCGGACGTCCCGGCCGGCTGTCCAGCACCACTAGCAGTAGGGGGGCACTATCCCGATCTCTGTGGTTCGGGACAGCACCTAAGGCAAACGCTCTGTGCCGTGACAGCAGTGTTACCTTGTGGCAGGACGTGGCTTGGCTTATGGCTACAGTCAGCAGAAATGAGAGAGCACTCTCCAGCTGTGGTGAATCCAGGTTTATTGGGTCCCAGGGGAAACCGACAACCAAAGAGAGCGAGGGGGAAGTTGCAAGAGCTTATAAGGAGGGAGGGACACAGGGGAGGAGTCAGTCCTTGGACAAATAGGGTTTCAGAGGGGAGTGGGATACAAAAGATTGACTTAGGGAAAACCCCAATGGGGATAACTTGAGGGTGGGGCCCTGGCCCCTGAGCCAATCACTCGACGCTCCAGCTGAAAGTTTCTAGAGGGTTCTAGAGAGAAGGGTGGGAGCGCTGAGTGACCGACAGGGCACCGGGGAGGGATTTGAGAAAGGGTACATTAATCTCCAAGGCAACTGGGGAGGAGTTGGGATAACTGGCAGGATAAAGGAGGAAAGGGAGAACCAGGGCACAACCATTGCATGATAGGGGGAACAGAACAGTCCAACTTATACAGACAACACAACAGCTGGATGCGTTGGTGTTGGGTCAAGGCTGACCTCTGGGAGAAGCTCTTCCCACACCAGGCACACTCATAGGGCCTCTCCCCGCTGTGGATGCGCTGGTGGGCACTCAGGTGGGCGCTCGTCCTGAAGCTCTTCCCACACTCCCCACACTCGCAGGGCCGTTCCCCCGTGTGGCTCCCCTGGTGGGCAGTCACTTCATAGCTGGTCTTGAAGCTCTTCCCACACCTGGGACACTCGTAGGGCCTCTCCCCGGAGTGGATGAGCTGGTGCCTGAGGAGGCTGCACTTGTCCCTGAAGCCCTTCCCGCAGTCGGGGCAGCGGAAGGGCCTCTCCTCTGTGTGAGTGCGCTGGTGATGGAGGAGATTGGAGCTGATCTGAAACCTCTTGCTGCATTCATCACACTCGTAGGGCCGTTCCCCATGTGGCTCCTCTGGTGGAAAATCAGGCTGGATCTGGCTCTGAAGCTCTTCCCACACTCAGGACATCCGTAGGGCCTCTCCCGGTGTGGACGCGCTGGTGGTGGATCAGGTTGGAGTTGTGGCTGAAGCTCTTCCCACACTGCCCACACTCATAGGGCCTCTCCCTGGTGTGGATTCCCATGTGGGAGTTCAGGCGGGAGCTCCACCTGAAGCTCTCCCCACATTCCGAGCACTTGTGGGGCTTCTCCCCATCCTGAAGCTCCTCAGGGACCCCCAACTCTGACCTGTGGTCACCTTCTGGACCCAAGGTGGGTCTTTCCTCCTCGGATCCCCGTGATCTGCGTTTGCAGCCCCTCCTTGTGTGGGATCTCCAGGACTTTTCCTCCCCGTTGGATTGCTGTGCCCTGGAGCCACTCCAAACGGCCTCAGCCACCAGGTTCTGCTGTGGGGATTTGTCCTCCCTGCTCTCCATGCTCAGCTCCTTCCCTGGGGGAGGAAGGACAAGGAGAGGATGGGATTTGCCTCCGTGCCACAGGGAAGGGGAAGGAGATCCCCCCAGTGCATCCCTGGCTGGACAGCATCAGCAGTGGGGCTGTCCTGCAGCCGGGGGCCGTGCTGGGCTGGGAGATGGAGCAGGACAGAGGGGGAAAGGGGCACTGACTTCCTCCTCACCTGCCTGGGTGTCCTGGGGCATCTTCTTCCTCCTCGCAGCCTCCTCCTCCACCTGGCCAAGGTTTGGGAATGGGAAATCCTGGTTTGGGGGGCAAAACAAGGGCTGAGCGTTTCGGGTTTGATGGTCCCGGTGCCCAAGTGCAGCTGGAGAAGTCAGCGCCCCTTTCAGCCTCGGGGGGCCCGGACCCCGCTCATCCCCAGCCTCCCCCACCCCTCCAGGCTGCCGGGGGTCCCTCTGCACCGGGATCGCCCCTCTCCGCCATGGATTTGGGGCGACTCCCCCTCCCCGCTCACCTGCGGCTTCCGGAGGGGGCGGAACCGGGGCAGCCGCGGCCCGAGCGGGGGAACCGCGTGGGGTTGGTGCTGCGGCTCCTCCTCCCGCTGCTCCTCTTCCTCCTCCTCTGGCCCTCCTCTTCCTCTTCTTCCCGCTCCTCTCTCTCTCTTTCCCTTTCCTTTTCCTCCTCCTCTGTCCCTCCTTTCCCTCCTGCTCCTCCTCCGCTCCCAGCCCGGCCCGGGCAGTGCCGGCACCCAAAAGCAGCCGCGCTCTACCCTGGGGGGGTTCCAAAGCGGCCCCGCCACGCCCGGCACTGGGAGCGATACTGGGAGCACTGGGAACGATGGTGAGAGCAGCGGGCGGGAACTGGGAGCGCTCTCCCTGCCGGTCCCGCTCTTACTGGGAGCACTGGGAGGGAACTGGGAGCAAACAGCGCCCGGACGCGGCTGCAGCCGGCGGGGGCGGGGCCTAATCTGAGGGCGTGGTTATGCAAATTTGGGAGCGTTTGCGCGCTGGGATTGGTGGGCGGGAGCAGGGCGGGATTTGCACGGTCACGTGAGGGCCGAGGGGGGCCGGAGCGATGGCGGCGGCGTCCGGGGAGAGGGAACCGGGGATGGGAATGGGGACAGGGAATAGGGAATGAGGACGGGGAATGGGGAATGGGGGATGGGGACAGGGAATCGGGAATGGGGAATGGGGACAGGGAATGGGGGATGGGGGATGGGGACGGGGAATGGGGAATGGAATGAGGACAGGGAATGGGAATGGGAATGGGGACCGGCAATGGGAATGGGGAATGGGGACAGGGAATGGGAATGAGGAATGGGAATGGGAATGGGGACAGGGAATGGGAATGAGGAATGGGAATGGGGGATGGGGACAGGGAATGGGGTCCATACTGGGAATGGAGCAGGACGGGACTGGGAGTGGGGTGACACGGGAATGGGCGGAGGAAAGGGGAGTGACAGCAGGGAGGGGGGTATCCGCTACAGGGGACACCAGGAAGCGGGACAAGGGGACACAGGGACAGTTCCAGGCCGGGAGGTCCTTGATCAGCAGCCCCAGAATCTCCACCAGCATCTTCCAAAGCACCCGGAGCCGCTCAGCCTCGTGTCCCCAAAGCCCTGAGCAAGCCCCAAGTCCTTCCCAGGAACTCTCAGCTCCCTCGGACCCAGCATCCCCCACACCTCTGGAACAGCCCCCCACTTCTCTAGCCCCATCTTAGTTCAACATCTTTACTTTTACCCAGGTTTTGAGTGTTTTGAAAGAATGAAGAAATGTGAAAAGAAGACCCAGGCCATGAGGAGCCAGGAGGATGTGGAGCCCCCAGCCAGGTGTCTTCCCAACAGGGATCACCGGCACCACGGATCACCGGGGCTCTGCCCACTGGGGTCACTGGGGATCATCCAGCGCAGATCCTCCCGTGGGGATGGAGCTGGAGCAGCGCACGGAGCTCTTCCCACACTGGGGGCACTGGCAGGGCTTCCCTCAGTGCTGGCTGCGTTGGTGTTGGGTCAAGGCTGACCTCTGGGAGAAGCTCTTCCCACACCCGGTACACTTGTAGGGGCTGTGACATCCCAGGAACAGGGCTGGGATGGGCTCTGGTGCCTGGGACATCCCCAGCAGCAGCTGGGCTGGGATGGGCTCTGGTGCCTGGGACATCCCCAGCAGCAGCGGGGCTGGGATGGGCTCTGGTGCCTGGGACATCCCCAGCAGCAGCGGGGCTGGGATGGGCTCTGGTGCCTGGGACATCCCCAGCAGCAGCAGGGCTGGGATGGGCTCTGGTGCCTGGGACATCCCCAGCAGCAGCAGGGCTGGCTGTGATGCTCTCCAGTGCCTGGGCCGTGCCCAGGGGTGCTGCTGGCTGGGGTTGGGTTGGTGCCTGTGCAGTGCCCAGGGCAGGGTCACAGCGGGGCAGCTCTCAGTGTCCCCAGCAGGCCACGCTGTCCAGGGCAGCCGTGCCAGCGCTCACTGCGCACTCGGGGCAGGCTGGGCTGGACGGGGCTCGGGGCACAAATGCCGCCCCCGGGGCTGGGCTCTGCCCCTGCCTCTGGGGCCCAGCCCCTGCTGGCAGCGCCTTGGGCAGGGCACGGGGCTGCTGCTGGCCCAGGGGGACAGGCCTTGCCCCCTGCCAGCTGCCCGGGCCCCTCGGGTGCCTGTGCCACAGCCCTGTGCCTCCTGTCCCCGCTACTCCCCGCCACCTCCACTCCCTCCATCAAAGCCCCTCTCAACCTCTGCACTGTGACCTCTGGAAAGAACAAAAGAACAGAAAGAAAGAATGAGAGAGAAAAAGGAAAAAGGAAAGGAAAGGAAAGGAAAGGAAAGGAAAGGAAAGGAAAGGAAAGGAAAGGAAAGGAAAGGAAAGGAAAGGAAAGGAAAGGGGAAATGAAAAAGAGTAAAAAGAAAAGAGAAACATGTAGCCATTTGGCCCTGCCTGGATGCCAGGCACCCACCAAAGCTGCTCTCTCACTCCCCTCCAGAGATGGACAGGAGAAAAAACCCAATGAAGGCTTCATGGCTTGAGTTAAGGACTGGGACAGATCATTCAGCAAATGCCATCATAGGCAAAACATTTTTGAAATTACAGGTATTAATTGAATTTCTTTCTATCCCGATCAGGGCAGGATAGTGAGAAGTAAAATAAAGCTTCACAAACACCTTCTGCCTGTTCCTCCCTCCTTCCCAGCTCTGCTCCTCCCCCAGTGGTGCAGGCAGACAGGCACTGGGGGCTCTGCTCCGTTCATCACCCGTTGTTTCTCTGCTGCTCGGGGAGAGGAGTTGTTCCCCTGCTGTGCCAGGGGTCCCTCCTGAGACACTTCTCCATGAACTTCTGCAGGGTGAGTTCATCTCACGGACAGCAGCTCTTCACAAACTGCTGCAGCTGCCTCACTCTCCCAGGGGCTCACAAGTCCTGCCAGGACCCTGCTCCAGCGTGGGCTCCTCTCTCCACGGCTTTGCAGGTCCCTGCTGGGTCCCTGCTCCAGCACAGGTTTCTCATGGGGTCCCAGCCCCTGCTCAGGCACCCCCTGCTCCAGCATGGGCTCCTCCAGGTGCTGCAGGTGCATCTCTGCTCTCCGGGCCCTCCATGGGCTGCAGGGGCCCAGCTGCCTCCCCAGGGGCTGCCCAGGGAATCTCAGGGCAATCAGCTCCAGCCCCTGGAGCAGCTCCTGCCCCTCCTCCTGCCCTGCCCTGGGGTGTGCAGAGTTGCTCCTCTCACGTGTTCTCACCCTGCTCTTCCCTGCTCACAGTTACACCTACACCATCACCCATTTTCCTAAATCTCTTGCCCCAAAGGTGTTACCACCATTTCCAACTGGCCCAGCCTTGCCCAGCGGCCGGTGCATCCTGGAGCTGGCTGGAATTGACTCTGTGGGACACAGAGGAGCAGCTGCTTCCAGCAGCCTCTCACAGAAGGTGCTCCTAGAGCCCCCCCTTACCAAAACCTGGCCATGCAAACCAAGTATAAGCATGGCAGGGTTTTTATTACCATTATTAATTCTTCTTTTTGCTATTGTCACTATTATTGTCCCTGTGATGTCACACTTTCCCTGTGATGTCACACTGCCCCTGTGATGTCACAGAGCCAACTCTATGTCACCTTGTGATGTCATACAGCAGTGCTGTGAAATCACAGAAGACTGATATCCCAAAGTTACCCTACCCTGTCATGTCACAATCTGTTTTGTGACGTCACAGCCTGCTCTATGATGTCACACAGCCACCAGGTGATGTCACAACCCACTCTCTGATGCCACACAGCCACCCTCTGTGATGGCAGACTCTGCTCTATGGCCTCATATCCTGCTCTATGATGTCACAGCCAGCTCTGTGATGTCACAGCCAGTTCTGTGATGTCACCACCCCCTCAGTGATGTCACAAAACCCTCAGGACTCAGTTCTATTGAAAAACTGAAGTTTCTTGTACTTTGAAGAGATCCCTGTCAGGGACACAACTGAGAAAGTGTCCCCAGGTTCCAGCTAGAGCAGAACACTGCAGGCGGTGATGCCAGGTGGGGACAAGCAAGGCAAAGGTGTCTCTGGTGCTGAGCACACCTGGATGTGTTTCAGGAATGAAAAGGGCCAAGGCCTGAGCCCCAGGGCCTGGCCAGGCAGATCCTGTCCCTCCCTCCTTGCTCAGGGCTCTTCCCGGGATGGGCACTGGCATGTGGGGATGTGCAATGCCAGGGGCAGGAGCGTGGGGCGGCCCCTGCCAGGCTGCTGAGCAGGGACAAGGAGGCCATGAGGCCCCAGGCCTGCAAGGGTCACTTGTCCCCTCCTGGCCCCAGGCCCAGCAGCCATGGCCAAAGTGCTGCCCAAGCTGGCTCTGGCAGGGCTGTCTTGCAGCTGCTGCCCATCCCTGTGCCCTGTGCAGCCCAGGCTGTCCCACGGTGTCCCTGCCCTGCGCCTCTGTCCCTGCAGGCTGTCGGCATCCCCCGGCTGCCCCACCTGGCTGGGCCCTTCCTTTGCTGACAGCTCTGCCTGGCCACTGCATGGTGTTTGCAGGGATTGAGCAATTAGGGCAAAGCTGTATCGCACTGTCTGTAAGGGGAGGAGTTCCTTAATAAGTACAGTAGGATATGATATAATATAGTAGAATAAAGCCATGGATCAGCCTTCTGCAATCATGGAGACAATGCTAATTATTACCTGGCTGGGAGCCTGCAACAACAGGCAAACACTGCAGTACTGATAAACAGAGGTACAGCCAGGGGAGGGAGGCAGGTGGAAAAGGCTTTGTGCTGTCCCTGCTCTGAGGGGATGCTCAGCACGGCCTGAAGGTCTGCACATAGGAGAAAACAACAATGAACACAGAACAGCCAAATGATAAACAGGCACCAACAGCAAGAAGCCCAAGTTCCCTGGGGTTGGAAGTTTGAGGATCTGGGGGATTTCACAGAAGAACTGGCCCAGGGCATTGCCATGGCACAGGGGCAGGGAAAATGTATTGGCCATGTGCAGCAGAGCAGTGAGAAAGCCCCTGGCCCAGGCAGCTGCTGCCATGTGGGCACAAGCTCTGCTGCCCAGCAGGGTCCCGTGGTGCAGGGCTTTGCAGATGGACACGTAGCAGTCGGAGCACGTGAGGGTCAGGAATGAAAGCTCTGCTGTGATAAAGAACAAAAAGAAAAAGACCTGTGCAGCACATCCAGTGTAGGAGATGGTGCTGGTGTCCCAGAGGGAATTGTGCATGGCTCTGGGCACAGTGGTGCAGATGGAGCCCAGGTCAGGGAGGGCCAGGCTGAGCAGCAAGAAGAACATGGGCGTGTGCAGGTGGTGGCCGCAGGCTACGGCGCTGATGATGAGGCCGTTGCCCAGGAGGGCAGCCAGGGAGATGCCCAGCAAGAGGCAGAAGTGCAGGAGCTGCAGCTGCCCCGGCTCTGCCAATGCCAGCAGGAGGAAGTGGCTGATGCAGCTGCTGTTGGACATTTGCTGTGGCTGCACGTGGGCACCTGTTCATGGAGAAAAGGACAGTGAAGGGTTAGAGGAGATACCTGTAACCAAAATCAAAGCCATTTCCCACACACCCTCCTTTGTAACACACACGGACATGCTCTTGTGTTTCAGAGTTCTGATGTTTTCTTTTTAAGCTCCTTCCATGGACTTCCCGGTACTCTTGGATATCAGAAACCCTGAGCATTTCTGCTGCCCTCTGGTAGAACAGAGTGATTTCCCTGAGGCAAGATAATGAGTGGAGGCTGGGGGCAGATGATCTGTCACTTCATTCTGTTTGCAGTTCCTCTGGGCTTTCACTTTTCTCAGCTGGAGGATGTTCACACTCCCACGTTTCTCTTACAAACGCCCAGGTACTGTGAGAGCAGATGGATCCAGCAGAGCCCAGCTCCACTTTTGTAGCCAAGGACTCACGTTGCTCATTCCACCAACCCAGCAGCATTTTCAGTGTCACAACACCTCTGCCTTTGCCCATGGATGTTATCACTCAGAGATGCTCTAGGACAGGTTTGCATGCGGGGGTGAAGCTCCCAGCCTGGACTGAAATGTCAGAGGGACTTGCAAGTGTCCTTCTGCTGGCATTGGCTGAAGGGAGATGCAGCTCCTTCCCTGGCTGCCCTGACAGCATTGCCCAGAGCCGGGCCCTGGGGACAGCGTCACCCTGAGCCAGCTGTGCCCCTCCAGAGCCCCCAGGGCCGGGCAGCTGCTCCCAGCCCTGTGCTCTGCAGAGGGAACTGGGCCCGGGGCTGCAGAGCTGCCCCACGGCTCTGCTGCAGCTCTGCCTGCACAGGAGGGGCTGCACACCTTGGAGCCCCGGGCCTGAGGGCAGAGGCTTGGCTGGGGCACAGGAGGGAGGGGGCTGTTTCAGAGGGAGGGGCTGCACTGCAGGGGATCCTGTGCACATCTCTCAACTCTCCCTGCCACAGCATTGCTGGGTTCTGTTTTCTCTCCTTCCCTGATCTTCTCTCTGCTTCCTGGAGATTTTCCTCCTGCAGGTGTTTCCCTGTGCCTGATCTCTCTGTGCCAGCACTTACAGAGCCCAAAGCTCTGTGCACTCTCCTTGGCCTGACAGAACCCTGCCTGTTTGCAGGGCACTGCCTGGGGGCAGCTTCTCTTTGCAGCTTGCAGAAAGGACAGCTCAGACTGAGCCTGATGGCTCCAGCAAAGCTGCTGCTGCTGCTGTCCATGGGCACAGTGGCTGAAGGCACATTAGGGATCTCCTGTGAACCTGCTGGTCACTAGAAGGAACAGTTTGGTGATCTCAGGCACCACTTGCCAAAATTCAGAACTAATAATTCATAATCATCCTTTAATAATTATCCCCCCTCCCTGCCACTCTCCAGTAGTAGGAATCTGAAGACAAAGGCTTAGGAAATTGCCTAATTTCAATCAAAATCCTTCTCTTGGAAATATTCTGAGACTGATCAGCATGTGAGAGCTTCATGAGCATTTCAGCTCTCCTGCAGCAGAAATCCTCAGAGATGCACTCGCAGAGTCTGCAGGCATTGGGATGTTGCAGCTTTAGGAGATCAGTGCAGGAGCTGCAGCTGCATTGTCCTGCAGCCAGAGGTTGCTGTGCCAAGGGCTGGCAGTGATTGTGCCCCAGGCACTTCCCAGCCCCTTCCCAGCCCTGCCTGCTTGAAGCTCTCTGTGCCTCTGTGCTGTGCCCGGGCTGGCTGCAGGCAGTGCCCCAGCCCTGCTGGGCTGTGCACAGGAGCTGCTCCTGCCCAGAGCTGTCTCTCTGCAGCTCTGCTGCCCTTGCCAGGAGCTGCCTCTGGGCCAGGAGCCCGGCCCAGCTCAGCAGCACAGACACAGCACAAGGACTTTAGGAGCCTCTGGGCCTTTGTGCTCAGGCCCTGAACATCAGGCCCTGAGAGGGAGCTGAAGAAGCCTCTGCAGAACTCCAAGGCAGAATCCAACTCCAAAGTTTCTGGGACTTGTAGTGGCTCCCACTGAGGGACACGACAGAGAAAGTGTCCCCAGGCCCCAGGCAGAGCAGAGAACTGGAGGCACTGATGGCAGCTGGGGACAAAGAGAAGCCAAGGCTTGGTGCCCTGGGGCACAGCAGGGTCTGTGCCAGCAAGGGCTGGGAGGAGACACCTTGTGCTGAGGCCCTGGGGCCTCCTGGCCCAGCCCCAGCCAGGCTGGGCACTGCCAGCCCCTTGTGCTGCCCTCTGCATCCCCCCCTGGCCCACATCCCAGGGGCCTCAAGGATCTGCTGCAAGGAGTCCCTGGGGAGCCTTGCTCAGCAATGGCCCTGGCGGCTCCTGAATGCTCCCTGCAGGGGCTGCAGCTTTTTCAAAGGACTTGGGGTTTGGCTTTGGCCTTGCAGTCTCTGAGAGCTTTGTGCAATCATGGCCTCCAATTACCTGCTGTAATTAGTCCCTGCAGAGGCTCTGTCAGTAACACCACTCAGTGGGGCTCATGAATGCTTCAAGGTACTTCAGTTCTTTTAAGGTACTTGGTGTTTCCCTTTGGATCCAGACCCTGTGAGAGCTTTGTGCAATCATGGCCCCAATTATCTGCGTTAATGAGTCCCTGGAGAGCTTTGTACTGACACTCAGTGGGGCTCATTCATGCTCTGAGACACTCAAGGTGTTGAAGGTACTTTGGATTTTCCTTTCCACACTGAGTGTCTGAGAGGTTTTTGTGCCATCCTGGCCACCAATTCTCTCCTCCAAGGAGTCCATGAGGAGCCTGTGTTGGACAGGGACCTCAGTGGGAGCCATGAATGCCTGGAGACACTTTGGGTGTTTCCTCTGACTCTGACTCCTGGCAAGGTTTGTGCAATCTCCTCCCAGGCCCTGAGGTTCAAGGGCTCGGCTCCAAATGCACAGTGAGGCTCATGAGGATCAAGCAAGTCCTGACAAACCATGGCTCTGCCTTGATTTCCCTCTGCTCCAGTGCAGTTCATTAGGAGGGTTTCCTTTGACAGTTATGGAGAAATAGCTCAAAGAGCTTCTAGGAAATATGTATTCCTATTTGAAAGGGTGTCTTTTATTGCTGTTCCCATTACACAAGAAGTGATTGCAGCATTCCAGGTCTGATATTGATGCAGGGACTGTCCTAAGGAGGTCTGGCCTGCTCAGAGAAGCTGTGCCTTGAGCTCTGAGCCAGTGTGGACAACCTTGCTCCACATTCCCCAAGCCCATGGTGTCTCTCCTCACTCACCTGGGAGCTGCTTTGCTTGGAGAAGTGGCTGCACTCAGGCAAAGAGGGATTTTCCTTCTTTGAGTTTTGAAGCCATCTAAAACTCCTGAGTTTCCCCATTGCAAACAGACATCCTCCTCAAGTGTGTGCCAAGCCCAAGGTGGCACCAAGAGCACTCCAGCCCTGCCCTGGGCCAGCTGTGAGGGTGGATCATCATCCCAACAGGCAGTGGGCCATTGCAAGGGGCTGTTGCCATGGACACTGCAGGGACCCCAGTGCTGGGTTTGGGTGCCATGGCAACCGCCATCAGTTCAGGTTTCCTTGGAAAGCAGCCCCAGGAGCCATTTCTGCAGCCAGGTTCCATGGCCCCTTGCCTGCAGAGCTGCTGCTGCCCTGGGCTGCCATGGACACCCTGAGGCCAAAGCGGTGCCAGGGCTGTTCCAGGTACAATTGCAGTGACACTGGTTGGTGCCAGCAGGTGCCATGGCAACGGCCACGGGGACCCGTTCCTTGGTTTGGTGCCATGGCAAGCAATGCCCGGAGCCGTTGTGATGGTTGGTGGGCATGGAAAGCTGCCCTGGGCCCCTTGCTCAGGGCTGGTGTCAGTGCCCAGAGCCAGAGGGGATCCCTTGCTGGGGGCTGTGCCATGGCCACCTGCCCTGTGCCGCGCTGGCCGCTTGGGCACCAGGAACCAGCAGCCAAGGGCACTGCCAGGGCCAAAGGCCAGGTCAGCCAGACAGAAAGGGGCAGGGCTGGGCACTGTTTCCATGGCAACCGGCACTGGGGGGGGACACCTGGGGCACCTGGCCTGGCAGCTGCCATGGAAAGCCCTGGCAGGCACTGAGGGCACAGCCCCTGGCACTGAGACACTGCTGGGCCGGGTGCTGAGCACAGCGCTGAGCACGCAGAGATGGTTTTGTTCTTGCTGAGCTGCAGCACAGCCAAGGCCTGTCCTGCCCCTCGTCCAGCCACGCTGGGGAGGGGCTGGGGCTGCGGGGGAGCTTGGCAGGGGACACAGCCAGGACAGGTGACCCCAGCTGACCCCGGGCACAGCCCAGACCAGAGCACATCATGCTCAGGCTATGAAGGGGGGGAACAAGGAGCAAGGGGGGAATTTTGGAGGGAGGCTTTTTGCCTTCCCAGCTAACACTTAGGCAAGAGGGGGCCCTGTTTCACCAGTGGGCAGGGTCACTACCAAAGACACAGACACCAACTGAAGGAATTGTGGCATTTATATCATGCACAGCTGCAAAGCATTACAAAAGGATAAGCTCAGCAAAGCACATCATCATTAGCAAAGAATTACAAAAGAAGCTCAGCAATCCATCAGAACTCATCATTACATTTTGATGACTAACCCCTTGGTCAAACACTAGAGGTGTTTGTGGCAGACAAAGATTCGGGCTGACTATCAAGGTACACCTTACAGACATCAGTAGTACTTCAGTGACACTGTTCTTCCTTCTTTTTTCTCAATCTCGTTGGAGTTAGGAACAAGAATTCTGTTGTCCATGGAGCTGGCGCCTTTTTAATTCCAGAATAATGCCCCCAGGCCCTTTGCTGTTCAGCTTTACCATGTTGTCTGGGGCTAACAAGGCTTGGGAGGGCCCTTTCCCCTCTGGCTGGAAGGGGCCGGGTCCCAGTCCCTGAGGGGCTCCCAGGCTCCTGGATGCAATTCCTGTGCAAGTCCCTCAGTGTCACAGCAGCCTTCCCATGGAGCCCCGTGGATCAGAACATTTGCCAAAGGGGCCCTTGGGGCAAACAGGGAGATTTGGTCTGGCAGCATGTGTAAAACAATATCCTGTCAGATCTACTTGTTCTCACACACAATCCTTGGCTGCAGGGACACATTCCCATTGCTCCTGCCCAGGTTTCAGGACTCCGAGTTGTCTTTTCCAGGAGCTGCTCCTTCAGCTGCCTCGGGAGGGCCATTTGGCCTCCGGACCCACACTCTGGCTCCATTATTAGGACGGCTGCATCCAAACCCTTTATCTCCACAAACGGTGGTGATTGCAGCTGGAGCTCCTTTTTTCACAATCGTTCCTAAAATTGCAATATCAATAATTGTGCTACCCTGTCATGGGGTTGAATAATCCAATCCTGGTCACTATTGTTTCACAGAATTACTGTAATTTCTCCTGGATATTCCGCATCAATTCCTCTTGCCATGACATGAACACTTTGCAAGGCCAAGCTCCAAGGGAGCAGTTACCAAAGGAAAGTGTCCTGGAGGAATCTGAATTCCTGTTTCAGTATTGATGGCTCCCATTTGCTTTGAATTCATCCTCATTAATTCCAATGCATGAAGGCCCAGCCCTGCAGCCTCTGGGCTGGCCCTGCCAGGGGCCATCACAGCCAGAACAATTTCCCAGGCAGTCCAAGTCTCACTGCCCATGGTTGGATTTGCAAACTGGGGGCAGCCGTGCACAGCCAGGGGGTTTCCATTTCCCCCGTGGGCCATTGTTCAGGGCATGGAGCACATCTGGGAGATGGGTTCTCCATGGGCAAAGGTTCCCATCTCCTCATTTTTTCAACTGCTCTTTTAACAACCCCTTCACCCGTTCAACCAATCCTGCAGCTTGTGCATAGTCTGGGACATGAAAAACCCTGCAGGCTTCATCCCTGTATTTTTCACAGCAACAGACAAAGCACTCTGCATCACAGTATCACCAAACCCTGGGAAAATAGCCAATTTCCTCCCATCCTCCTTTTTACATTGTATACAATCTCACATAGTTGACCACTGACAGTAGGGTCCTGGCCAATCCTGTTCTGTAGAGTATTTAGTGTTACATCCCTGAGCAGCCAAAGCTACCAAATTAGTATTGTCAGCACTATTTCACATTATTATTATTTCATATGTAGATATACATATTGATATACATATAGACAGATAGATACAGACATATATATAAAATGTACATATATATATATAAATGTACAAATATATATGTATATTGAGGTCTTATTATACAATAAATACATATAGTTAGTTATCATATTGATATTTCACTGGCACAAATGCAGCTGAGCTCAAGATTAAAACCTTCTGCTCTTGCTCCATGTGGGAGCATTCCAACAATAATTGTTCCTTCTGAAGCTGCTGTTTCCAATGGACTCTCAACAAATTCATCTTTGTCTGCCCAAACCCACAAGTTCTTTTCCTTTTCCATGTGCAGTTTTTGGATGCATTTGAAGACATCCAGGGCTGCAGCTTCTTTTACCCGACTGCCCCACTGCTCCCACGGGGCTCCCACCTCAGCCCACTCCAGAGCCAGGGAACTCCAGGGAAGGGCTTCCCATCTGGGAATTTCTGATGGCACTGATGCCTCACATTGACATTGAACAAGTGACATTTGGTTGGGATCTGGCCAGACTGGGCCAGTTTGGTTTGACCAGTGGGCAAAGTCAGCACCAAAGACACAGACTCCAGCTGAAGGAATCAGTGTCATTTCCTGCAGTTCAGAGCAGCAAAGAATCACAAAAGGAGCAGCTCAGCAATGCACCCAATCATCCCCACCAAAGATTGCCTGCAGTGATTAAGAAAGATGCAGCAGCATTTCCCCTCAGCCTTTCCCATCCCCCAGATGCACACAGCAGCTGGGGAAGCTGTCACAGCCAAGGGCTGCAGAGCCACTCCTGGGCACTGGCAATTCCTGCAGGTGCCTCCAGCCCCAGCTGAGGCTCCAAGCCCGCTGGGAGAGGGCCCAGCTCTGACAGTGCTGCATGAACAAACTGACAGCACTGCTAGTGTGCCAACATCTGCTTTCATCCTCCTCTTGGCTCCCTCCAAAGCCTGGCCAGGCCTCAAGGAGGAGCCAAGGCAGCTGACTTTGATCCTTCAGCCCCACACAAGGCCAGATGTCAGATTTCATGGCCTTCTCTGGCTTCTCAATACACAAAGGTCCATCCATGTTTCACTAAGGAGTGGCTACATCTATCACAGTGCTAATGACCATGCATATCTCATCAGGGAGCAGATACAAAGATAACCTTTGCTTGGAAGGTTCCTCCAGAGGCCACCTTGGGCTCAGGGCCTGCTGTCCAGGCCTCACTCAGGGCTGCTGTCCAGGCCTTGGCACTTCAGGGACGTGCTTTAGTGCTGGGCTTGGCACTGCTGGCTGAGCGGCTGCACTGGGTGAGCTCAGAGGGCTTTTCCAGCAGAAAGGATTCTGTGATTCCATGATGATATCCACTGCATTCAGCTGGGGCTATTTCAGCAGCATTACTTTGCTCCAGAAGTTCCCTCTTGCCCAGCTCCTGTGGCCTGAGGCTTCAGCTCCTTCAGCTCCTGGTGCTGAGCTGCTCATGCTGAACGAGAGCACTCGGAGAGACGAATCCAGTCCATCCAATTCCTTCTGGGACACGCAGAGGGGAGGCTGTGCAAACAGGAGCATTGTTTGCTGTGGCCTCCTCTCTGCCCTTCACGCCTTTCAGCGCTTTGAAGCAGCCAAGAGCTTTCTCCAAGAGTGCAATGGAGCAGCTGTTCCTGCTCGCGGGCCTGGCTCTTCCCAGTCTCTGCCCTTGCCTGCTTCTGTCCCTCTTGCTGTGCCCTCTGTTCCCCCAGGGCTGGCTGGCTGCTGCCCAGGACTGTGGCACTGGCACAGCTCCAGTGCTCCAGAGCCTCCTTTCTGTGCCCCTGGAGCTGCCTGGGCACAGCAGCCTTTTCCATCTGCAAGCTCCCCATGGACAGGGAGTGCCCAGCTCCGTTCCTTGCACAGCCTCCAGGAGCCCAGGGCTGCCATCTCAAGTCCCTGCTGGCACTGGGGGCTCCCAGGTGCCTCAGGCTGCTCTGACACCGCTGCACACGGGAGGGAACAGGGGCAGGGGCTGTGCTGAAAGTCAGCTCCATCTGCTGCTGCTGCTGCTGCTGCTGCTGCTGCTGCTGCTGCTGCTGCTGCTGCTGCTGTGGGGTCATTTGTGCAGCCCTGGCCCAGAGTCAAGGATCAGATGCTGCCAGTCTCTTCCAGCCCTGGCTGCTCAGAGGTTGGGCCTTGGAGCCTCATTGGCCAAAGGCAGCTGCTGCTGGGCCCTCTGTGTGTGCCCGTGTTCAGCAGTGCTGCTCCATCAGTCTGTGCCCAGCAACGGGGAAAAGCCTCAGCCCTGCAGGGCCAGGAGCTGCCGGGCTCTGCCTGAGCAGCTCAGCCAGCAGCAAGGGAGCTGCTCCACACAGGAACCAGGAGCAAAGGACATTCCTTCTGTAGGACATGTTTTCTATTTAAAGGAAAAAAAGGAAAAAGAAAAAAAACTATATAAAATGTGAAAGATGAAAACAAAACCCAAGTGTTAGTGAAAAACTTCTGAAACTTTGCAATAAGAGGTAAATGATCTTTTTTAAAGGGGAACTCAGTTATTTACATTGTAAATGTGCTGATGGCATGGATCCATCTTACTGACCCCAGCAGCCTTTTAAAAGATTTTGGGCTTTGTTTCCAACATTGCCATTTGAAATTGTGCTCAAAGCAAGAGGAAATTGCTTTGTGCCCTTCCCGCTCCAAGCAAGACTGGGAATGGAAACTCTGTCAAAGCCCAAATCCTTGAGAAGATGCCCTTCCTTCTCAGCCTGGCAAGGAGCTGCACATTCCCTTTGAAACTGTCAGGGATTTCTTAGAGACACAAAGTGCCACTTAGGGCTTTTTGCTCTGGTTTGGCAGTGCAGAAGGGCAATTCTCCATCCATCAGCTCCAGACTGCACTGCCTCAGGAACACGGCCCACTCGCCAGCTTTGGCCCACTCAGGCACTTCTAGAGGAGGAAGAAAGTGCAATTGCACAATTCCAGCCAATCAAGAAGGAAGAATGGGACAGACAAACACCCTGTGCAGATCCAGGCGTTCAGCTGGGACTGTGGAGGGTTTGGGTTCTTGCCAATTGGATGTGTGTCCCCAGCTGCAATCTCTGGGCCTGCAGCAGAGTCTCACTCAGCTGCCAAAGCAGAAAGCTCAGGCGCTGTGCTCGCAAGGGGCTCGTCTGATGCAAAGCTGTCAGAGCAATGGGAGGGCAGAGCCAGCCCAGCTGGGCCCAGGGCTGAGCCCAGCAGAGCCCTGGCAGAGCCCAGAGCAGCCTCAGCAGCCGCAGAGCCCGGCTGCAAGGAGAGAAAGCAGAAAGTGCCCCTCAGCTGAGGGCTCCTGTGCCCTTGTGCCAAGGCCTGCGGTGCCCAGGCCATGCTGGCTGTGCCCAGAGCTGTGCCCAGAGCTGCCCATCCCTGCTGCCTTTGGCAGCAGAGCAGGAGGGCAGGACATGTGCCCGGCCTGCAGCCAGCCACGGCACATCCAGCCCTCAGCAGCTGCCCAGAGCAGGATGCTCCTGTGCTCGCTGCCATCTCCCAAAAGCTCTGATCCCACCCTGCCAAGCACACAGGGACCCACCTCACGCCAGCCACGGCTGCAAGAAAAGCTGCTCCCAAACCACGGCCTCAGCCTTCTCCAAGGGCACGGCCCATCCATGCCACAGCTGCTCCCAAGCACTTCCCCATCTGCACTGGACCACCTGGAACGCTTCCTCTGGAAAAACAAACAACACATTCTTGAAAATAGATTAGAGACAAAAAGGGAAAACAAGAAACATGGGAAAAACTCTTATCTCTGTCAGGGCCTTGAGGAAGGCCCAACTCCTACATGGTAGGGAAAAACCCAGCCATGGCTGAGGGAAGCCCACACTTTCTCACTTCCACCCTGCACTGCCCCCCAAAATCACGGTGATCCCAAAGCAAACAAGGGCAGAGCAGCAGCCCAGCCCTTCCTTGCCTGCAGAGCAAAGCAGCCCCTGCACAGCTTCTGGAGTCCCACCTCTGCTCCCACCATGGGGCTTTGCTTGTGTCGGGCTGGCTGCCCCAGCCCCAGCCCCAGCCCAGGCCACGGTGGCTGCTGGGGGCTGTTGGCAGGGCCAGGAGCCCACTCCCATTTCGTACCCAGCCCAGCCCATGCCCCAGCCCTGCCAAAAGCAGCTGGGCAGCGACTGAAGAATGAGTTGCATCTGCCCCAGCAGAGGGGGAACCTTTGCTTCCCAGCCAGGCTGGGCCATGCCCAAATCTGGCAGCATTTCCCCGGGTGGGGACTCATCTGCAAATTCCCTGTGGAGTCTCGCTTTGAAGAAGGTGCCAGAATCAAAGTCCATCACCTTCAGCCTCCAGTGGCCAGGCTGAGGAAGAGCTTCTCATCCTTGGTGCTATCCTGGCTGTCTCCAGCAGCAGCAGCAGCAGCAGCATCCCCACCCGGTACAGCTTCTCCAGGGGCTCCTTCTCCTTCCCTGGGGGGAGACCAGGCTCTCAGGGCTCTGCCCAGGGCCCCAGCTGTCAGGGAACCAGCACAAGCAAAACCAGCTTGGATGGTGGCCACCAGTGCTGGGCAGAGCAGCTCAGCTGCAGCACAAGGGCTGCGTGTGCCCATCCCATGACCCTGTGCAGTGACACAGGCAGCACAAAAAGGTCTGGGTTCCTTTGCTTCTCATTGCCAAGGCATGTGTGGAGCTGCAACTTACCAGGGCCCTGGATCAAAGTGTGCCTGTGGCTCTCTCCCTTCTTCTACGGCCGAGGAATATCCTGCACCCAAGGATCACAGAACAGGTCTTCTAATGTGGGTCTGTCCAAGGAGTTCACGGATAAACACCACCTGATCAGATCTTTGCACTCTGGGCAGAGAAAGCAGAAACTGCCAGTCAGCCAGAGAAGGCTCCTGTCTGCTTTGCCCCACTATTGCCATGCCCAGGCCATTCTGCATGCGCTCAGGGCTGGGCCTAAACTTTCCCATCCATTCCCTGTTTTGGAGGAGAGCAGGACATGTGCCACCTCCTCAGCAGCTGCCAGAGCGGGATGCTCACAAGCCCGCTGCTGGCTCCCAGCACTGGGATTCCCCCCGTGCCCAGAGAAGAGGATCCACCTTGAGAGAGCCCTTGTGGCAGCGGGAGCTGGCCCCAGCTGAGGTTCCGGCCCCTCCTGAAAGGGTGCTCCCCGCAGACCATCTGGTGCAGCAGGATGCCCAGGGACCAGATCGTTGCTGCCTCGCCATGGTACCAGCCAAAGTCGTTCCATTCCGGGGGGCTGTAGGACGGTGTTCCTATGGAATACAGATGGAGTTCAGCAGGGGGATGCTGCTGCTCCCAGAGCCTGGCCCCAGCATCCCTGGGCCTGCGGGGGCTGCATCAGTGGCACACAGGGTGACCACTGCCCTCTCGCCAGCACCTGGGACTTGTGCACAAACTAAGGCTTGGAAAAGAAGCCACTGGTGTCAGAAGAGGGCAGAGGAAGCCCCAGCTAAGCCTGACCATGACATGCAAAGGAAAAGCCCTCTGTGCTGGGGAAAACATGCCCTTATCGTCCCTGTCTGCATTGCCCCAAAAATATTAGGAAGCAAAGGCAAACAGGGAGAGTGGAGCAGTGCAAGCCCTTCCTCTCTCCTGCACACCAAACTGGCTGGGGCACAGGTCCCACCCCCCTCTCTGCTACCCCCACCCACGGGGGTTTTGGTCGGGCTGGCTGCCCCAGCCCAGCCCCAGTCCTGGGCAGAGTGGCTGGCAAAGGCTGCCAGCAGGGCTGGAAGATGGCTCCCCACCCAGCCCCGCTCTAAAGCAACTCAGCTGAAGACTCAGTCCCCTGACTGGCAGCAAAAGGGAGAATCCCCGCTGACACAGCCAGCTTGGGCTGGGAGATGTTGGGCCATGAGATCCCGGGACCAGGAGTACACCCTTACGTGGGCTCACCTGCAAAGTGGGTGTAGGCTGTCTCTTGCAGGTAGGTGCCACAGCCAAAGTCAATCAGTTTGGCCTGCTGGGTGGCCAGCTCAAGCACGATGTTCCCTGGCTTGATGTCGTGGTGCAGGACCCCGCAGCTGGTGCAGTGCCGCACGGCCTCCAGCACCTGGCGGAACAGCTCCCGCGCCACCTCCTCGGGCACGAACCGCCGTGCCCGAATGACACGATGCAGGTCCTGACACCGCTCTGGCCGCTCCAGAACCATCACGATGTCGTTGGGGAGCTCAAGCCACTCCAGGAGCTGCACCACGCCGGGGAAGCCAGTGGACACCTTGGCCTGCAGCACGATCTCCAGCGGGGCCCTGCTGCCGTCGGGCTGCGGGAGGAGCACGATGCCCTCAGTGGGGCCGATGCCGTGCCAGGCCTGGGGAAGCCCTGAGCCAGCCCGGGATGCTCTGCGCCCTGCGCTGCGCCCACGCCCGCTCCCCCTCGAGGCGTCCTGGCGGCTTCCACCGTGCCGGGCCTCGGCTCATCCCCGCCCGGCAGCCCCGGCTGCTGCCGCTGGCCCCGCTCACTCACCAGCTCGCCCCAGTGCCGGACGCGGTTCCGTGGCACCCTCTTGATGGCCACCTGCAAGCCAAGGACAGCAGCGGGCTCAGCTCGCCGCCCGCCCTGCCCAGCCCCATCCTCCTCCTCCTCCTCCTCCTCCTCCTCCTCCGCCCCCTCGTCCTGCGCCCGCCGCCGGCCCCGCCGCTCACCGGGGCGCCGTCCGAGAGCCGCGTGGCCGCGAAGACGCTGCCGAATCCTCCGCGCCCCAGCAGCGAACCCAGGCGGTAGCGCTCCTGCAGGGCCTCGTGCGCCGTCCCTGCGGGCGGGACGCGGCTGTCAGCGCTCGGCCCGGGGCCAGCAAGGGCCCCCGAGCGCCCCTCAGCCGCGCCGGGCCGGCCATGCCCAGGCCTTCGCTCCTCGCAACGCGGCACGGGAGGCTCGGGGCCGGCGGCCGCGCTGCCGAGCGGCGGAGCTCGGGCCGGGGAAGCCGCAGCGGAGGCGGCGGCAGCGGCCGCGCCGCCTGTGTCCTCCGCGGGCCCCGGCAGGAGCCCGAGCCGCGGCCGGGGCCGGGGCCGGGCTCGGGGCTGGAGCCTGCCTCGGGGCCGGGGCCGGGCTCGGGCCAGGCGGAGGCAAAGGGCGGCGATGCCGCCCCCGCACACGGCACTGATGCCCGCCCAGCAGCGCCACCGCCAGTAGGACCAGAGCCGGGCGGAGGCGAGACCGCGGCGGGACGGGCGGGGCCGGGCACGGGGCAGCCCCGCCCGGGGCCGGGGGCGGGCCGGGGGCATGGCCCGTCCCGGCAGGGGGAGAGGGAGGCGGGGAGAGGAGAGGGACGCCGGGCGAGGGACCCCGGGAGAAGGGTGCCCGACAGCGGGAAAGGGTGACACAGAGAAAGAAAGAGAGAAAGAGGAAGAAAGAGAGAACGATAAAGATCGTTCTAGGCTATCTGTTTTGCTTCTGCCGCCGCTGCCGCTGCCGCTACTGCTGCTGCTGCCGCCGCTGCCGCCGCTGCAACTGAAGCACCGGGGCCGTTCGTCCCCGTGTCCGTTCCCCGCTCGCCCCACGAGCCCCACGTTCGAGCCCCGCGCGCCCCGGGCACAGCCCCTGAGTCCGTCCAAACACGGGAACTTTGCAGCCTTGAGCCCAGGTGCAGAGCCCTGACTCCTGCACACTGGCACAGCAATCCCCTCGCTTGCTGCTCTGCATTGGCCTGGCTGAGGGGCAAACACTGGCGGAACACCTTCCCTTCGGGTAGGATTCCTACCTGAGCCCAGCACTGCACTTACATCTCCAGTGTTGCCTTCCAGTAAAAACAGGGGAAGGAAAACTGTGTGTGCCTCATGGTATTTTAGAGTGTCTAAAAATCACTAAGTCACCAATCTTAGAGGTGCAGTGCATCTGGAATTACTGGGATGGAGAAGTAGTGCAACATGGACAAGGGGAGTATAGAAATAAATAGAGGAAAACATCTTGGATTGTTTCTTTCATTTACATTTCACTTCTGGAAAGCTGTTCCTGTTTTCCAGGAATCTTCTCCTGTCTGCTCTTGCCAAGAATCTCTCCTGGAGAATAAGGTCAAGCTTCTGTCCCAAGATTTGCCACCAGCTGCAGCTTCTCTTGGCTTTCCACACTGCACAGTGTCTGCAGCAGGACTTTTGCAGCAAAGCAGGACAAGTGTTTGGAGCACTTTACATGTCCTTTCTTTTCCTGGTGGGCTGGGGTGTTGTGCCACTGGTGAAGTTTCCATTGTGACTGTTTGTGCTGCTTTAGGGCAAATTTTGGGAGGAAACCTCCAAAAGGGGTCCGTCTAGAAATCAAGTTCCAGTGGCCTCTCCCCCTACTAGTTCAGAAAAAGAGTTCCCTTGGGAAAAGTAATAAAACCCCAGTTTATTTATCAAGTAAAGTATTCACAAGCATGAAAAATGAATAATATTAAATAAAACCTCTGACAGTGCTGGAGAGATGGCAAATTCAGAAAGTCCTTTTTGTGGGTTGTAGTTGGCTCACTCGGTCTCTTCTAAGTCCCTCTGGTGCTGGAATGCAGCGTCCCAGACCTTGTTGGGCCACAGGTGTGAGCTGCAGGTGTTTTTCTGGGTTTTCAGTCCAGAGCAGGTTTAAACAGTTCCAAGAAAAAGGAAAGTCCCAGTCCCAGGAACTTCTCTGCCTAAGCTAGCTAAAACCAAATTGCTGGACCTGGGCTGTGAAGGCATCGGGAAATTTCCAAATCTGGGCACTGGCACTGCCAGCAAACACCAGATCAGGATGGTGCTGGAGCCAGAACCTGGAAATTTCCAACTTTTGGCTTTCTGTGCCAGCAAATCACTGGACTTGGGCTGTGCTGGCACCAGGAAGTTTTCAGATCTGGGCGCTGGCACTGCCAGCAAACACCAGATCTGGGTGGTGTCGTTGGCAGCGACAGAAATCTGCCGGATTTGGGCTCTGCTGGCACCGGGAAATTTCCAAATCTGGGTACTGGCACAGCAAACACAAGATGTGGGCGGTGCCAGAGCCAGTAGCAGAAAGTTGCCGGGTTTTGGAATTCTGTGCTAGCAAATTGCTGCCCTTGGGCTGTGTCAGAATAGGGAAATTTCCAGCTGACCCCAACTAAAGAGGGTTTTCCCACGGCCTTAATCCAAGGTCTCCTTCTTCTTTTAAACCGACCCCAACACCCCAGATCTGGGTGGTGCCGGGTTTTGGCTTTCTTTGCCAGAAAATTGCTGCATTTGGGCTGTGCTGGCACCAGGAAATTGCCAGATGTGGGCACTGGTAGTGCCAACGCACACCAGATCTGGGTGGGGTATTTGCCACCACCAGGAAATTGCCAAATGTGACCTTTCTGTGCCAGCAAACTGCTGGAATTGTGCTGTGCAGGCATCTGAAAAATTCCGGATCTGGGCACTGGCGGTGTCAGCACACACGAGATCGGAGTAGTGTAGGCACCAGGTATTTGCCTGGTTTTGGCTTTCTTTGCCAGCCAATTGCTGGACTTGGGCTGTGGTGGCACAGGGAAATGTTCAGATCTGGGCATGGGTGGTGCCATCAAACACCAGGTCTGGGTGGTGACAGTCTTGGCACCAGGAAATTGCTGTGTTTTGTCTTCTTTTTCCAAAAAACTGCTGCACTTGGACTGTGTTGGAACCGATAAATGTCCAGACTGGGGCACGGGTGGTGGCAGCAAACACCAGATCTGGGCAGTGCCAGTGTCAGCAGTGGGAAATTGCCAGATTTTGGCTTTCTTTACCAGAAAATTGCTGGACTTGGCTCTGCCGGAACAAGGGAATTTCCAGATCTGGGCACTGGAGGTGGCAGCAAACACCAGATCTGGGCAGTGCCAGACCCAGTAATGTTGGAAATGAATTTGTAGAGAATTTTTAAGGTTTGATAGAAGGTTTCTATAGTATGTACGCAAGTGTCACGATCCATCCTTACGAACGGGTTTCGTGATGGTTCGTGGGTTGATCTCAGAGTGCAAAAAACACCGACACGGTACAGGGGGCTGCAGTGATAATCAAAACAAATGTACCTTTTTTGAATAACCACAAGAAAATGCATTGGGGAGGAATTGGGGAAAAGGGAAAAAGAGGGAGGAAGAGAAAGGAAGGTATAGAGCTACCAAACATAGAACGGCAAAGTCCTTTGATGTCCAGCCAATGGCGTTCACCAGGCCACGTTTGGGGAGATCTCAGGGTTGCAGTTCATCCGAACTCTTATTATACTCTTTTTGTTGATGGGGGAAGGGGTACAACTTGAAATCGAATCAAAGGTAGTCTATTGTATTTTTGGGAGAAAAAATGGTATTTAGAGAAGGGTACATACAGTCCATGTTCTCTGCAGTGGGTGAGAGCCATTGTCTTCTTGGTCCACTGCTCGCACCTGCAACATCCATCTTGCTTTGGTTAGCTTGCCTCCCCCACACACCTCCCCCAGGTTAGGGGTCTCAGTCCCAGTCCTTGGAAAGAGTGTGGGGGGGCCTTTTCACATAGGGATTTCATGTCTCGGTCTTTGATGGAGAGGCCTTGTACATCTCAGTCTGTCTGTCACGGCCGTTGTAAGACAAGTGAGGGGTCTTCTGTGGGGGACCACCCAAAACTCAGGAGGAGTCCAGCCAGGCCGAGAGGTGGGACAACTTCCAAGGCTATTGTTGCAAAAAGGCAAGGGGCCCCTTTCTTCCTTTCATTGGGTTCAGTGTAGCATACAGCAAACACACCTGTGAACAATAGCTTAGCAATGCCAGGAGCTGTGCTCAGGTCTCGGGGCCCTTGGCATGTAACTTTCTCCACCAGGGCCAGAAACTTCAGACAAGGGGCTTTTCTTCAGTGGTCCCCAATGACGATCGTGAGGCAGATGAGAGAAACTTTGGACAGAGTCTCACACCTACATTACACAGACAATGTACCAATCTGTGCTTCCACCAAGTCTTACTCAGACGCAGCACTTTCCAAGACTGTCACAGCTGTCGAAAGCGCGGGGTTTCAGATAGCTCAGGAAAAAATCCAGCTATGGAGCCCATGGAAGTACCTCGGGTTTTTAATCACAGGAAGGACCGTCGTGCCTCAACCTCTGTCCATCAACGAGCACCCCCAGACATTAAGAGACACGCAACAGCTGTGCGGCGTCATCACGTGGATCCGACCTCTCCTGGGCCTCACCACAGAAGAACTGGCACCGCTCTTCGACCTTCTACGAGGAGACGGCGACCTGGCTTCCCCACGCTCGCTAACGCCAGAAGCCTGTGAGGCTTTGGAGAGAGTCGCCAGCGCCATCAAACACTGCCAGGCACATCGGACAGACCGGTCCCTTCCCCTCAGCCTCGGTATTTCTGGTAAGTGCCCAAACTTCCATGTGCTGCTCTTTCAGTGGGATGACACTTGAAAAACCCCACTCATCATCATCGAGTGGCTTTTTCTGCCACACCAACCACATCAAACAGTTACCACCCCACCACAAATTGTAGCCAAACTTATTATTAAATGCCACCATTGGCGTCTCTGGGTCCACCCCTGAGTATAACTCAAAACTCTTCGTTAATCCTTCCAACCATTCAGTAGGGGTCTCGTCTTTTCCTTGGCACTCTTTGAATGCCTTGCTTATATTTTGTCCCCGGGGCACAGCCTCTCGTATGCCCTGGATTATGATGGTTCTTAAGTCCTGCATATGACCACGATGGTTGGGGTCCTGCTTGTTCCAGTTGGGATTTTGCAAGGGCCATTTCACATCAGCCGCAGGACCTTGAACATGTTGGGTGTCCCAAATCCTCATTCCTGCCCTTCTAATCATCCCTCTTTCCTCTGTTGTAAATAGGATGCCTAGAATGGATTGCATCTCTACCCAAGTATATATGTTTGGCCCTAGGAACTGATCCACCCTTTCTGCTACTCCTATGGGGTCTTCTAATAATTTTCCCATCTCTTTCTTAAACTCACGGACATCTCCCGAGTTCAAGGTAACAGTGACAAACCCCATCCCAGCTTGAGGTCCTCCTAATTCTATTTCCCTGAGAGGGAACAGCCCACTGCTCTCTCCTTCCTCAGTTACTGTCCTCATCTGACTCCGAGTACGCCTTCTGCAATCCGGGGAGTCCGTGACCTGCTGTCTATTAGGGGCCGATACCAGGGGTGCGTTTGGGAGGGGTTCAGGGGGAGCTGGTGGTATATACAGGGGAGGATAAATAGGAGCATATTCCTCTGGTCGAGACTTTTTCTTTTTGTCTTCCTCCCCTTGACTTCCCTTAAGGGGGAACAACCTAGCCGTTTGCTCATTACTTCCTACCAACCATAATTTAGCATATGCACTCTCCTCCGGGTTCACTGGCTCTTTAGAATTCACATAAATGTTCAGGGCTTGACAGACCCAATCCTCAAAGGATCCAAAAACGGGCCAGTATGTACTTCCTGAATCCAGATTCTTACCTCCCCACACTACCATGCAATAATTTATCATTTTTGCCTTATCCTTCCCCTTTCTGGAAGGCAAGTCATCCCAAGACTTGATCATTAATCCTAACGGACTGTCCTTAGGTATTGGGGGTAACTGGGGACCCTCCCCCATGGGATCAGAAGGCTTGCTCTTCTTCTGCCCCATCTTCCAAGGCACCTCCACACACACACACACACAAAACCCCTCGGTCGTGGCTCGCTCCCTCGCGGGCTACGAGAACCGCACTACTAGAGGGTCCCTCTCACGTCGTCCGCAGGTGGACGTCTCATTCACTATGCCCTGGGATCCTAACCCCAACCGAGCGGTTCACCTCGTATACTCACGCGTCCTGCGTCGTCGCTCGGATCTTCGTGCACAAAGTTTACAGGGTTACCGGTGTTTTCCTTGCTTATTCCTGAATTTAGGTTCGTCAGTCCAGATGAGGGGTCGGGTGAGAAGGCCAGGGCCACCAGGTGGTGGGGCGCCCCCCCAGGATTCTCAAACCAACCCCGTTTTCTGGATCCGAGTCACGGCACCAAATTGTGATAAATGAGTCCACTGGATTTAAGGATCATATAATTATTTTTATTATTATGCAAGCGAGAATAAGCAAAGTTCAGCGCTGGGCGGCCGGGAGTCTCCGCTCCGCTAGGCTCGCGCCGTTCCTATCCCCAGGGTTCGCCTTTTATTGCCTTCTTCTCCCGGGTTCAGGGATGATGTGGTCTGTCTTTTGCGCTTGCTCGTTCACTTGCTAGGGGGTCTTTTTCTGCCTTCTGGTGGTCGTGGGATGAAGGCTCCAAGTCTTCCTCTTTAACTGCTGAGTGAACTTTCCCTTATAAGGCATATCTACACAGTGGAATTTTCAGAACACTATATGATTCCTGCAAGCCTAAGCAATTCTTGTGAGTTTAAGGATTGTTGTTACAGCCTTCCTCTGTGACCACTGGGTGAACTTTCCCTTATAAGGTATATCTTTACCATGGAATTCCCAAAGCACTATACGATTCCTGCAAGCCAAGCAACCATGTGTGGCTGCACATTTAAGAATCAAATGGTTTTAGCTATTTAGTTATTGCTTTTATATTGTATAATTATTTAGCTATTGATTTAATTAATGAACAAACGTATTGCTACTTATTACATTCAATTTGTGTTGAACTGGGGCTGGGTTGGGAATTGTTGTTTTGGGGTGAGTTGATGGGTGTTTGTTGTGGGTCCTGGAGAGGGGAGGTCCAGGGTTTGGTGGGGGTGATAGTCAAAGGGGGGCGGGAGGTGATTGGACAGGGGACTTGACCAATCATTCGATGTCCTGAGAAAATGATTGATCCAGAATGAATATTGATAAGGACCAATGAGAACACCGGAAAACGACCAATCAGCGTGCGGATCCAAACCCCACCAATCCTGGACCTGAGAGGGGTTATAAAATGAGGGTTTTGACTGGGTTGGGGTTCTTCTCCTTCTGGGGGAGGTACTATATGGGGGAGAAACCAGCGTGTTTGGGACACATCATTATCTTTGGGTTGATGCGTGGGAGTTTGGGTTTATCTCAAACTGCCTGTGCTCTGTAGTCTGTTTTGATAAACAAGAGCCTGTTTCCTTTTCAAAATCTGGCCTCGTTCAAATTCATAACAGCATGGTTTTTCACCAGCATTGAGTGGGTTCTTCCTTGTCATGGTTGGGCCTTGCCAGGGTTTCCACAGCCCTCTTTTAACACCAGTGGCTTCTTTTCCAAGCCTAAGTCTGTACACAAGTCCCAGGTGCTGGCAAGAGGGCAGTGGTCACCCCGTGTGCCACTGATGCAGCCCCCGCAGGCCCAGGGATGCTGGGGCCAGGCTCTGGGAGCAGCAGCATCCCCCTGCTGAACTCCGTCTGTATTCCATAGGAACACCATCCTACAGCCCCCCGGAATGGAACGACTTTGGCTGGTACCATGGCGAGGCAGCAACGATCTGGTCCCTGGGCATCCTGCTGCACCAGATGGTCTGCGGGGAGCACCCTTTCAGGAGGGGCCGGAACCTCAGCTGGGGCCAGCTCCCGCTGCCACAAGGGCTCTCTCAAGGTGGATCCTCTTCTCTGGGCACGGGGGGAATCCCAGTGCTGGGAGCCAGCAGCGGGCTCGTGAGCATCCCGCTCTGGCAGCTGCTGAGGAGGTGGCACATGTCCTGCTCTCCTCCAAAACAGGGAATTGATGGGAAAGTTTAGGCCCAGCCCTGAGCGCATCCAGCAAGGCCTGGGCATGGCAATAGTGGGGCAAAGCAGACAGGAGCCTTCTCTGGCTGACCGGCACTTTCTGCTTTCTCTGCCCAGAGTGCAAAGATCTGATCAGGTGGTGTTTATCCGTGAACTCCTTGGAAAGACCCACATTAGAAGACCTGTTCTGTGATCCTTGGATGCAGGATATTCCTCGGCCCTAGAAGAAGGGAGAGAGCCACAGGCACACTTTGATCCAGGGCCCTGGTAAGTTGCAGCTCCACACATGCCTTGGCAATGAGTAGCAAAGGAACCCAGACTTTTTTGTCCTGCCTATGTCACTGCCCAGGGCTCATCAGATGGGCACACGCAGCCCTTGTGCTGCAGCTGAGCTGCTCTGCCCAGCACTGGTGGCCGCCATCCAAGCTGGTTTTGCTTGTGCTGGTTCCCTGACAGCTGGGGCCCTGGGCAGAGCCCTGAGAGCCTGGTGTCCCCCCAGGGAAGGAGCAGGAGCCCCTGGAGAAGCTGTACCGGGTGGGGATGCTGCTGCTGCTGCTGCTGCTGCTGCTGCTGCTGCTGCTGCTGCTGCTGCTGCTGCTGGAGACAGCCAGGATGACATCAAGGATGATAACCTCTTCCTGGACCTGGCTACTGGCCAGCTGAAGATGCTGGACTTGGATTGGCGCACCTTCTTCAAAGCCGGGCTCCACAGGGAATTTGCAGTTGAGTCCACACACAGGGGGGATGCTCCCAGATTTGGGCATTGCACAGCCTTGCCAGGAACCAAAGGTTCCCCCTTTGCTGGGGCGGGTGCAGCTGATCCTTCAGTCGCTGCCCAGCTGCTTTTGGCAGGGCTGGGGGCATGGGCTGGGCTGGGTACAAATGGGAGTGGGCTCCCGGCCCTGCCAACAGCCCCCAGCAGCCACCGTGGCCTGGGCTGGGGCTGGGGCTGGGGCAGCCAGCCCGACACAAGCAAAGCCCCATGGTGGGAGCAGAGGTGGGACTCCAGAAGCTGTGCAGGGGCTGCTTTGCTCTGCAGGCAAGGAAGGGCTGGGCTGCTGCACTGCCCTTGTTTGCTTTGGGATCACCATGATTTTGGGGGGCAGTGCAGGGGGAAGGGAGAAAGCCTGGGCCTCCCTCACCCGTGGGTGGGATTTTCCGTACCATGTAGGAGTTGGGCCTTCCTCAAGACCCTGACAGAGATAAGAGTTTTGACCTTGTTTCCCCCTTTTGTCTGAAATCTATTTTCAATACTTTTTTGTTTGTTTTTCCAGAGGAAGCATTCTAGGTGCACTCTCGTCTGTATTGGGAAGTGCTTGGGAGCAGCTGTGGCATGGATGGGTGGTGGCCTTGGAGAAGGCTGAGGACGTGGTTTGGGAGCAGCTTTTCTTGCAGCCGTGGCTGCTGCTTGAGGTGGGTCCCTGTGTGCTTGGCAGGGTGGGATCAGAGCTTTTGGGAGATGGCAGCGAGCACAGGAGCATCCTGCTCTGGGCAGCTGCTGAGGGCTGGATGTGCCGTGGCTGGCTGCAGGCTGGGCACATGTCCTGCCCTCCTGCTCGGCTGCCAAAGGCAGCAGGGATGGGCAGCTCTGGGCACAGCTCTGGGCACAGCCAGCATGGCCTGGGCACCGCAGGCCTTGGCACAAGGGCACAGGAGCCCTCAGCTGAGGGGCACTTTCTGCTTTCTCTCCTTGCAGCCAGGCTCTGTGGCTGCTGAGGCTGCTCTGGGCTCTGCCAGGGCTCTGCTGGAGCTCAGAACCGGGCTGGAATCAGCCAAAGAAGAAATGGTGTGACCTGCAGCACAGACTTGCTTGAGCATTATGGCAGCACAGCCCAAGTTTGCAGAGTGTACACTTCCAAGGGAAAACATGACTCCCCCCAAAAAATAAACTTGTTCAGTAAGTTCTGAAATGAAATCAATCTGGGATGACCCCAAAGGACATTTTTCAGCTTGCTCAAACTGTAGCTCAGCTCTTCTCTGAACAGTTCTCTCCCCCACCTGCCTTTTACTTCCCAACTGCTCCCTCTTTTCCCCCAGTGAGTTCCCAGCCCATTGCAGTCTCCATCACCCTGTTGCCTTCCTTGGTGCCCCTCACCATGAGGAAGGCAGAGCCCCAGGCTTAGGGACTCATCTTGTGACTGGCCGAGGTGCAGCAATGTCTCAGAGGTCCAGTGGGATTTTAGTGTCATTCAGAGCCACTCTCCAGCCCTCAGCTCTCCTCACTGCTGAAGCTCCCTCTCCCTTTTCCTCGTCCTTGCAGCAGGATGAGCTCTGTGAATCCCCTTGAGCCTCCCCACTCTTCCCAGCCCACACACCCACCTCAGTTAGGCTGAAGCTGAAGCTTCTCTGTCTCCTGTGGCACACCAGCCCAGTGCCCTGGGCGGGGAGCCCCAGCCCCAGAGCACAGCACACAACAGTGCAGTCCGGGCTGCAGCAGCTGCCCTGCAGCCCTGGCTTGGCTGTTTGTGGCAAGGGAATGCTCCCTGTGTCCAGCTGTCCCTGCAGGATGGCCCCAGGGCAGAGCCCAGCCGGGCTCGCACTGCAGCCCCTGGAGCTTGGGGCAGACAGCGCTCCCAGAGCTGAGGTTCCTGGGGAGCACCCGGAGCTGTGCCTTGCACTCTGTTGCTGTGTGTCACAGTGCAGGCTGGCTCGTGCTGTGTGAATGGACCAGCCCTGCTTTGACTGCCAGGGGCCTCGCCCAGTCACATCTCTCCCAGGGCTGCAGCATTTCACGGGCCAGATTCTGACAGGGCATAGAGATCAGAGCAATGAAATTATCCAGACAGGGTTTGTCAAAGGCCCTTTAGAAGGAAGGGCGTGAGAATAAACGCTCTCTGTTTGCCACATGAACATCGGGGTGAGTGCTCTCTCTGTCTCCAACCCATTCCCCCTCCAGCCAACGTTACAGCCACCCACTCCCTCACACATCCCCCTCGTGCCTTCCCACTGCCGTGTCCTATCAGGGCTTCCCAGACCCTCATCCTTTCATGGCCCCATCCCCTCAGGGGCTGCCCCAGCCCGGCCAAGCTGCCCGGCAGCAGCGCCGCAGCCCCACAGCAGCTCCAGAGGAGCCCCATCCAGAGGCAGCCGGGAGCCCTCAGCAAGGCAGGCAGCAGCAGACGGGCAGGAGGACACAGAGGGCACTTCCTGCCTGGCCCAGGGCTTGTGGCCATCTCCAGGCACCGCTCTCACAGGGATCCCCGCAGCTCCGGGCCCTGCCCAGCCGCTCTGTCACCAGCACAAAGGCTTCAGCAGAACCACCAAAGGCCAAGGGGCTTCTGGCCATTTTCCCTGCAACACTGCACACCGGGACAGCTGGCTGAGCCCAGGCACCCTTCTCCCCCTCTTCCCCTATGCCCTGCAGAGCCTGGGTAGCAAAAGAAAGCTCCTGGGAGTCTGGGTATTAAAACACACTATATATTAATATAAGAAAGAAAAAAACAAAAGAAGAAGAGAATAATCTTAGGGAAATGGAAAGTTCCTGCTGGCTCAGGTGGCCCCAGCAGACAGAGCCTCTGCGATCAGCTCTCTGCAGAGCTGCAGCAGCGCAGCCAGCCGAGCCTGGACAGATGAGGCCGAGTCCTCCATGCCCTGCGGAGCTGATCTTGCAGCCTCTGGAAGATGGAATATGGCTCACTCTGCAGTGCCTGGAGGACATCCAATGTTGGAAGTGCCACGTCTGACACGGCACTGCTGGTGTCCTCTGTCAGGTGTTGAAGGGCTGAAAGAGAGAGGGTCAGAGCCATGGTCAGATCCCGGATCTGCGGGGAGTCGAGGAGAGCCTCCTGGCAGGGCCATGGCAGCCGGCTCTAGCCATGGGCAGGAGGGAGCGGGGAGCAAGGGGACCAGCCCGACGCTGCTGGCCACAAATGCCCCGGGTGGCCCTGAAATCTCGGTGTGCTCTGGCCACGCCGCCCCTGGTGCGCACAGGGAGCAGAGCCCTCGGCAGCCGGGGCAGGGCTTGCAGCTCCCCCGGCAGCCCCCGCTGGCCTCACTCACCGCTGCAGATGAGCCGGAGCTCTTCCTTCTTCCCCCTCAGGTGCCGCGCAGCCGTGCCTGTGAACACAGAGCCTGTCACGGCGCCAGCGGCAGAGCTCCCTGCCAGCGGCGCTGCCGGCGCTGCGGCCACACGGGCTGCTGGCCCGGCAGGGCTCAGCCCGGCCCTTGGCGCACGCTGCCGCCCCAGGGCACGGCTGCCAGAGGGCGGCAGCAGCAATGCCCAGGCCAGGCGGGGCTCCACGGCGCCGGGCCTGGCCGGCGCTGCCAGGGCAGCAGGTGGGGCTGGGGCCGGGCTGCGGCGGGGAGGGAGCCGGGGCTCGTGGCTCACCCATGAAGCTGATGGCCGCCGCTCGCAGGGACTCCTGTGGGCTCTGCAGGTAGGGCAGGGCCCGGCGCAGGTGCTCGGCCGCTCTGCTGCTGTTCTCTGCCAGCTGGAGAGAGCGGCAGGAGGGAAGGCTTGGCGCCGGCTCAGCCCCTGGGCCGGGCGCTGCCTGCGCCCAGCCCCGGCCTCCCCTGGCCCCACAGCCCTGAGGCGCGGCCAGCAGCAGCCGGCGCCGGGCTCCCGAGGGGAGAGGGCAGAGCGCCGGCTGCTGCCCGGGGAGACGCGGGGCCGGCCCGCCCCGCAGCAACGCCGGGCCCACGGGAGCCTGGAGAAGAGCCCGCACGGCCTCTGGCTGCAGCAGCGGGCAGGGGCACAGCTGCCAGCCCCACACTCGGAGCACCACCCTCAGGGGGCTTCTCCGGACTGAGGCTGGGGCTTGCAGGCCGTCCTTACCAGGCACTTGCTGAACTTCCACAGATTCTGGCTCTTCAGCAGTCTTTCAAGATCCCTCCTCTTCAGGAACTTGGCCACACAAAGCAGCGTTTCCTGAGAAGCCTGGAGAGCAGCAGAGCCGCGCAGATGGCCCCGCAGCCCAGGGCGCAGGACCCGCGTCCCTGTGCCAAGGCCTGCAGGAGGCTGCAGCCCGGCAGGCGCCAGGGCAGAAGGCAGCCGAGCCCCCTGCCAGGGGGACAGCAGCAGCCCACGAGTCCTCACCTGTGCCACAAGCCGATTGTCATCATGGCAGTGGAAGAAGAGGGGCAGCAGCAGGCTCTGGCGCAGGGGTGTCTTCAGGGTCTTTTTTTCCCTTTCCTGTGGAAGAGTCACCAATGTTCGGAAGAGCAGGATGGAGATCAGCTGAACCTGCCAATTGTTCTGGATGGAAGCAAGAAGACAAGAGCTCAGCATTGCGGCTGCACGGGGCTCAGCTTGGCGCAGGCCTGCAAATGCACAGGGCACAAAGTGTCCGGGCAACAGCCAGTGGCCGTGGCTGGGGGCAGTGAGCCTTACGTGGTCAAAGAGTGGCAGGAGCGCCTCAAGCAGCTGCAGTGTGATGGGGCCGGGCATCAGCGTGGCATTGTCCAAGATGATGAAGCTGAGTAGCATGACTGTCATGAAAACTATCTCTCCATCTGCATCCCACAGGAAGTGCACAAGACTTTCAGTCAGGCTCCACATTTTTTTGGTCTGTGCGGAAGACAAGTTGGTGAAATGCCATCCTGCTGCCGCAGGGCCCAGAGGCCAAAGGCCTGTCGCCAAGCACTGGGGCAGCTGAAGTGGGAGGCAGGAGAGCTGGGAGCAGCTGCCCCAGCGCCCAAAGCCCTGCCAAGCCCAAGCGGCTGCATTGCCCAGCTCAGCCTCAGCCCCTGCCTCCTTCTCACCATGAAGGGCTCCTCAATGAGCTCAAGAAGGGCCCTGAGCGCCAGGCGACGCCTCTCTCTGCACTCGCTCTGCAGCTGCCTTGACAAGATTTGCAGGACTCTTTTAGCACCACGTTGACTCAAGTCCAGGAACTGGAGGACCTGAAAGGCACAGGCCAGTGACAGGGGAGCCGGCCGGCAGCAGCCCGGAGCCGCACAGGGCTGGGCCCAGGCAGCAGCACAGGGCGCGGGCACCGTCCCAGGCAGCGGCGGCTGCGAGAGGGCAGAGAGCTGGCAGGCAGCTCAGCCAGGCGGCGCTGGCCATCAGGCTCACCTCCACAAGGAAGGCCAGGGCGGGCAGCTGCCAGCGTGGCTCCTGTGTGCTGAGCAGCCGCAGCAGGTAGCGAGCGATGCGGGAGCACAAGGGGATGGAGACACAGCACATCTCCCTGGCAGGAGGAAAAGGAGCCAAGGCTGTGGGCCAGGGGGACAAACCTCTGCCAGGAGTGACTCACAGAGCTCTGCTCTTTGCCCAGCATCCTGCAAGAGGCCCTGGGCTATTTGGGAGGCAGCTCTTCTGGGCACCCTCCTGTGCCAGCCTTTTCCAGTCTGCTTGGCCATCCCTCGGCGACAAGGCCCTCTGGCCCACGACTCGGGGACTCTGTGGAGCTCCCTGGGCACACATGTCAGAGGCTGTGGGGAGAAGGGGCTCTCACCTGGCCAGCAGAGCCACGGCATAGTGGTGGCTGTCAGCACATAGCAGCGTGTCCCAGCCACAATTGCTTTCCATTGCCACCACCACATCCTCGTGCTGCATTCGGCAGAGCAGGGACTTCAGGGTCTGCACTGCAAACCTGCGTGCACAGCAAAGGCCAGGTCATGCTGGGAGCACTGGCTCCTGGCCAGGGACATGGCAGGGACAGGAGGAGTGGGATGGAGCACCTGTTGGGGCTGGTGGCAAGGCCGTATTCCTCCTGGCATATCCCCTTCCAGAAGGCATGGACCTCCTCTGGCATATCCAGAGTGCTGAGGAACACTTGGGAGAGCAGATGCACAAGGACGCAGGGGAAATACACCGTCACCGTATGTGGGACGCAGGGCACCTGGAGGATCTTCCACATCACCACGGTTGCCTGCAAAGGACAAAGCCCCCCGAGAGAGCGCTCAGTGCCCAGGTGTCCGTGTGGCAGGGCCCGAGCTTGGCAGGGAGAGGCCCGGAGAGAGGCAGCAGGAGCACGGGGCCTGCTGGGCCTGGAGCTGCCCCTGGGCCAGGTTTCAGGCCAGCGCCTGCGGCAGGGAGATGCAGTGGGGGAAGGGGGATGGAGAGCTGCTGGAGAGGCGGCCTTGGGGCCAGCAAAGGCCAGTTAGAGAAACTCACAGCCAGGCCAAAGACACCCGTTTTGTCCCCATCGGTGGTGCACATGCTGTGCTTGGGCCAGCTCCCCAGCACGTGCAGCAGTATCAGCAGCGCCGGCTCTGCAGTCCTGGGCGAGCACATGATGCTCTTCCACATGGTGAAAGCAGCTCTGTGGGGTTGGGGGGTCTCAGACACAGCAGCAGGGCCTGGGCAGCAGCGGGGAGCTGAGCTGGCTGCCAGCTCTGCCTCTGCCCAATGCCACTGGCCAGCAGCAGCCAGGCAGCCCAGCCCTGTGGGGACAGGCCCCTGAGGGGCAGCGAGGGAGCATGGCAGCAGGCTCGGGGGCTGACGTGCCAGGGCTGGCAAAGGGAGCAGCCAGAGGGCCCTGGAACTCTCTGTTGCTCAGGCCAGGCTACAACCTGTCCAACCTGGGCCAGGCTGTACAGGCTGATGGGCTGGGGAGCCCTGAGCCCCTCTGGGCAGGTGGGCCCCATACCTGTCACAGGACGGGGCCACGCGCAGGAGCGTCACGACTACGTCAGCGGGCTGTGCTTCCGTCAGATCCAGCAGGCTCCTGTTCAGCCTGTGCTCAGCAAACTGATTGGCCAGGAGCCACTGGTGGATGTACCTGACCATGGCGGGCACCTGGAGAAGGCACGGGGAGACTTGGAAAGCTGCCAGAGGGAGGAATGTCCCCAGCTTCTCCAGACAAGTGCTTCCCTTGCCACCACGCTGCCATGGCCTCCAAGAGTTCCCGTGAGCAGCAGGCATGGTTTGGGAGAGCAAGCAATTCCTGGCAGGATCAAAGCCTGGCCACAGGCTGCTTACTTGCTTTGGCTTGGAAAAGCCCTCCTCTACGAGCATATCCAGCAGAGCAGCACTGGTCTTGGTTTTGAAGATGTGCGAATAGGCTCTGAGCCCAGTGCCCATGGTGCTGGTCTCTTCCGCCCGAATTTTCTTGATGAATTTGCAAACCAGCTGTAGGAGAAGGGCAAGAAGCCAGGCATGTTGCAGGCAATGCTGCAAGCGCGGTGCCAGCAGGCCCAGCCCAGGTGGGGATGGCTGCAGCTACCTGCGCTGTTCTGCGGAAGAGGCCACGGGCGGGCTCCTGCTCTTGTGTGCGCTCCAGGGCTGCACCTGGCAAAGAGCAAGCGCAGCCAGAGCTGAGGGGCTGCAGGAGAGGCCGGAGAACACGGCCCAGCCCTGCGCTGCCCAGGCAGGGAGAGCCCCGGGATGCCCCAGGGGATGGAGCACAGCCTCTGCGGGGTGTCTGCCCGGCCCCTTTTCTGTCCTGTCCATGGGCATGGCCCAGCGGATGGGATGGCATGGCATGGGATGGGATGGGATGGGATGGGATGCAAAGGCGCCAAGCTGGCTGCAGGCACCAAGCCTGTGGCCCAGCTCTGCCACTCACCCTCCTGCAGCTGCTCAAATGGCAGCACCTCTTTGGTCTCCTGTGCTGGGGCAGCTGCAGGGCCTTCTTCCTCCTCTTCCCCCCAGGGCACCTTGGGCTCTCTCAGGGCTCTCTGCTCCATCTTAGTGCCTGGATTTGTGGCTACTTGCAGGAGAGATGCCTCGGAAAAGCTCCGAGTCAGCAAGTCCTGCAGTTGTGCCTGGAAGGCACCTTCAAGACAGAAGCCTGGGCAAGGCTACAGGACAGCAAGTCCTGCACTCTGCTCTCGTGGTCTCCTGCCACAAGGACAGGAGACTCCTGTCAACGATTGTGCTCGGGCCTCGAGGGCACTGGTGGCAGGGATGGGAGATGCCTCTGGGGCACCAAGTCCCACACCCTGCCCTCGAGAGCACCTGCAGAAGAGAAGTCTCGGCAAGGCCACGCGTCACCAAGTCCTGTGGCCTGGCCTGGAGCTCAGCTGCAGGAATAAGGCCTCGCAAAGGCTGCGGGTCAGACAGGAACGAGTGCACTCTGCAGGGGCTCCTCACGGCACCGCTCTGTCCTGTTCTGCCCCGTTGCGTGCTCCCAGCAGCCGGGCAAGCTTCTATTTCCCACGTGTCACAAAGGGGCCTTGGTCACCGGGTTCCGTTCCGTGGCACGGTGACCGTGCTGCAGCGTGCCAGCCAGGGCCCTTGCACACACTGCCTTCTGCCCTGGGGCTGCCCCCAGCCCAGCCCAAGTGGCCCAGCTTGGAAGGAATCCCTGGCCCCAGGTGTCTAAGACAGCCCGCACAGGATCTTTAGCAAGGGCTCAGAGCATCAGCAAACGCTGCCCGGCTCTGCGGGCTCATTCCTATCCCCATATCTTTCACTGAGAGCATTTGAATTTCTAAATTAGAATCATTGGAAGGGAGGGGATTTCCATTTTCCATTTCAGAGAAGCCTTCTGCCTTCATTAGCAGACGCCTCTCTCTTCAAAGCAAGACAGTTGTTTATCATCTTGCCGATCTGCAGTTGCTGGGGAGCCCCGTTTTACACCAGGCACCTGGAGAACCATTCCCAGCAAGTGGGAAAATCCTAGCTGGTCCATCCACCCATAGATGAGGTCTCCAAATTTGCCCCGAATTTTGCTCCAGCTCTTAGAGGCCAAAAAGAGCAAGTCCAAGTGACTTGATGATATTTTGAGCCCAGAAAGCCCTGCAGCTGATGGCACACTTCAAAAGCAGCAGCAGGGGACACAGCTAGGCCAAAGGCCAGACCTCTGCTGGGAGCCTTTCTCCTCAAACTCCCTCCAAACAAACCTCCATGCAAGTCAGTTGGGAAAGTTTCTTCAAATGACACACTTCTGGCACACAACTCCACAGGCTTATGGGAAAGATGTTAGAGCAGCTGCTCTGCAGTCCAAGAGCCAGTACTAAGAGTCTTTGTCATCTATTTGGAGCTAAATCCCACTTTGGGGGATTTGAAGGAGTTTGGAAGGAGCTAGAGGGCGGACCTCGGAGTTTTTTAGATGATGCCATTGCTTTTTCTTCTCTTCTACATAGCCAGGAAGGGTGAGTTTGGCTCACATCTCCACTGCATGGCTCACAAGGCCGCAAGAGGTAGTTGCAAGAGCTTTGAAGGATTTCTTGGCCAAGAAGACACTGCCAACAAGGTTATTTATGTTTTGGAGCCAATGCTTCAATATTTCCTCTGATGGACTCATGCTACAGTGGAAGCTTCCTTAGCCAACCATGTTAGGACACACAAACCTACAGCACTGCATCCCAAGCTTCTTGTTTACCATTGGAACTCCTTTGATTTTTTCTAGATCTTCAGCCCTAAAACTCGAAACTTTCCCCCACTTCAACTTTCCTCCCCGTGTCTCTGCTCTAATAAACTAGAAATCGGCATGCTCGCTTCTAGCACCTAAGTTTGGAAGCCCTCTCCAAGGTCTCCAGTCAAATGCTGTGTTTAATTCTAAGCTTTGCTGACAAGACCAAAGGTCTGAGATTTCCCTGCTTTGGCTTTCCAACAACACTGATGCTGTTAGCTCCACAGTGCCCAGAATCCCTCTTGCAAGTCAACTCTGGCAGGAAGAAGGCGGCTGCCAGGGGGCTGCTTGTGGCCTCTGACAGCCCCATTCCTCAGGGCTTGCCAGCGGCCCAGCCCCTCAGGGGCTGCCCCAGCCCGGCCAAGCTGCCCGGCAGCAGCGCCGCAGCCCCACAGCAGCTCCAGAGGAGCCCCATCCAGAGGCAGCCGGGAGCCCTCAGCAATGCAGCCAGCAGCAGACGGGCAGGAGGACACAGAGGGCGCTTCCTGCCTGGCCCAGGGCTTGTGGCCATCTCCAGGCACCGCTCTCACAGGGATCCCCGCAGCTCCGGGCCCTGCCCAGCCACTCTGTCACCAGCACAAAGGCTTCAGCAGAACCACCAAAGGCCAAGGGGCTTCTGGCCATTTTCCCTGCAACACTGCACGCCGGGACAGCTGGCTGAGCCCAGGCACCCTTCTCCCCCTCTTCCCCTATGCCCTGCAGAGCCTGGGTAGCAAAAGAAAGCTGCTGGGAGTCTGGGTATTATAACACACTCTATATTCATATAAGAAAGGAAAACCAAAAAGAAGAAAAGAACAATCTTAGAGAAATGGAAAATTCCCACTGGCTCAGGTGGCCCCAGCAGACAGAGCCTCTGCGATCAGCTCTCTGCAGAGCTGCAGCAGCGCAGCCAGCCGAGCCTGGACAGATGAGGCCGAGTCCTCCATGCCCTGCGGAGCTGATCTTGCAGCCTCTGGAAGATGGAATATGGCTCACTCTGCAGTGCCTGGAGGACATCCAATGTTGGAAGTGCCACGTCTGACACGGCACTGCTGGTGTCCTCTGTCAGGTGTTGAAGGGCTGAAAGAGAGAGGGTCAGAGCCATGGTCAGATCCCGGATCTGCGGGGAGTCTAGGAGAGCCCCCTGGCAGGGCCATCCCAGCCAGCTCTAGCCATGGGCAGGAGGGAGCGGGGAGCAAGGGGACCAGCCCGACGCTGCTGGCCACAAATGCCCCGGGTGGCCCTGAAATCTCGGTGTGCTCTGGCCACGCCGCCCCTGGTGCGCACAGGGAGCAGAGCCCTCGGCAGCCGGGGCAGGGCTTGCAGCTCCCCCGGCAGCCCCCGCTGGCCTCACTCACCGCTGCAGATGAGCCGGAGCTCTTCCTTCTTCCCCCTCAGGTGCCGCGCAGCCGTGCCTGTGAACACAGAGCCTGTCACGGCGCCAGCGGCAGAGCTCCCTGCCAGCGGCGCTGCCGGCGCTGCGGCCACACGGGCTGCTGGCCCGGCAGGGCTCAGCCCGGCCCTTGGCGCACGCTGCCGCCCCAGGGCACGGCTGCCAGAGGGCGGCAGCAGCAATGCCCAGGCCAGGCGGGGCTCCACGGCGCCGGGCCTGGCCGGCGCTGCCAGGGCAGCAGGCGGGGCTGGGGCCGGGCTGCGGCGGGCCGGGCCGGGGAGGGAGCCGGGGCTCGTGGCTCACCCATGAAGCTGATGGCCGCCGCTCGCAGGGACTCCTGTGGGCTCTGCAGGTAGGGCAGGGCCCGGCGCAGGTGCTCGGCCGCTCTGCTGCTGTTCTCTGCCAGCTGGAGAGAGCGGCAGGAGGGAAGGCTTGGCGCTGGCTCAGCCCCTGGGCTGGGCGCTGCCTGCGCCCAGCCCCGGCCTCCCCTGGCCCCACAGCCCTGAGGCGCGGCCAGCAGCCGCCGGCGCCGGGCTCCCGAGGGGAGAGGGCAGAGCGCCGGCTGCTGCCCGGGGAGACGCGGGGCCGGCCCGCCCCGCAGCAACGCCGGGCCCACGGGAGCCTGGAGAAGAGCCCGCGCGGCCTCTGGCTGCAGCAGCGGGCAGGGGCACAGCTGTCAGCCCCACACTCTGAGCACCACCCTCAGGGGGCTTCTCCGGACTGAGGCTGGGGCTTGCAGGCCGTCCTTACCAGGCACTTGCTGAACTTCCACAGATTCTGGCTCTTCAGCAGTCTTTCAAGATCCCTCCTCTTCAGGAACTTGGCCACACAAAGCAGCGTTTCCTGAGAAGCCTGGAGAGCAGCAGAGCCGCGCAGATGGCCCCGCAGCCCAGGGCGCAGGACCCGCGTCCCTGTGCCAAGGCCTGCAGGAGGCTGCAGCCCGGCAGGCGCCAGGGCAGAAGGCAGCCGAGCCCCCTGCCAGGGGGACAGCAGCAGCCCACGAGTCCTCACCTGTGCCACAAGCCGATTGTCATCATGGCAGTGGAAGAAGAGGGGCAGCAGCAGGCTCTGGCGCAGGGGTGTCTTCAGGGTCTTTTTTTCCCTTTCCTGTGGAAGAGTCACCAATGTTCGGAAGAGCAGGATGGAGATCAGCTGAACCTGCCAATTGTTCTGGATGGAAGCAAGAAGACAAGACCTCAGCATTGCGGCTGCACGGGGCTCAGCTTGGCGCAGGCCTGCAAATGCACAGGGCACAAAGTGTCCGGGCAACAGCCAGTGGCCGTGGCTGGGGGCAGTGAGCCTTACGTGGTCAAAGAGTGGCAGGAGCGCCTCAAGCAGCTGCAGTGTGATGGGGCCGGGCATCAGCGTGGCATTGTCCAAGATGATGAAGCTGAGTAGCATGACTGTCATGAAAACTATCTCTCCATCTGCATCCCACAGGAAGTGCACAAGACTTTCAGTCAGGCTCCACATTTTTTTGGTCTGTGCGGAAGACAAGTTGGTGAAATGCCATCCTGCTGCTGCAGGGCCCAGAGGCCCAAGGCCTGTCGCCAAGCACTGGGGCAGCTGAAGTGGGAGGCAGGAGAGCTGGGAGCAGCTGCCCCAGCGCCCAAAGCCCTGCCAAGCCCAAGCGACTGCATTGCCCAGCTCAGCCTCAGCCCCTGCCTCCTTCTCACCATGAAGGGCTCCTCAATGAGCTCAAGAAGGGCCCTGAGCGCCAGGCGACGCCTCTCTCTGCACTGGCTCTGCAGCTGCCTTGACAAGATTTGCAGGACTCTTTTAGCACCACGTTGACTCAAGTCCAGGAACTGGAGGACCTGAAAGGCACAGGCCAGTGACAGGGGAGCCGGCCGGCAGCAGCCCGGAGCCGCACAGGGCTGGGCCCAGGCAGCAGCACAGGGCGCGGGCACCGTCCCAGGCAGCGGCGGCTGCGAGAGGGCAGAGAGCTGGCAGGCAGCTCAGGCAGGTGGCGCTGGCCATCAGGCTCACCTCCACAAGGAAGGCCAGGGCGGGCAGCTGCCAGCGTGGCTCCTGTGTGCTGAGCAGCCGCAGCAGGTAGCGAGCGATGCGGGAGCACAAGGGGATGGAGACACAGCACATCTCCCTGGCAGGAGAAAAAGGAGCCAAGGCTGTGGGCCAGGGGGACAAACCTCTGCCAGGAGTGACTCACAGAGCTCTGCTCTTTGCCCAGCATCCTGCAAGAGGCCCTGGGCTATTTGGGAGGCAGCTCTTCTGGGCACCCTCCTGTGCCAGCCTTTTCCAGTCTGCTTGGCCATCCCTCGGCGACAAGGCCCTCTGGCCCACGACTCGGGGACTCTGTGGAGCTCCCTGGGCACACATGTCAGAGGCTGTGGGGAAAAGGGGCTCTCACCTGGCCAGCAGAGCCACGGCATAGTGGTGGCTGTCAGCACATAGCAGCGTGTCCCAGCCACAATTGCTTTCCATTGCCACCACCACATCCTCGTGCTGCATTCGGCAGAGCAGGGACTTCAGGGTCTGCACTGCAAACCTGCGTGCACAGCAAAGGCCAGGTCATGCTGGGAGCACTGGCTCCTGGCCAGGGACATGGCAGGGACAGGAGGAGTGGGATGGAGCACCTGTTGGGGCTGGTGGCAAGGCCGTATTCCTCCTGGCATATCCCCTTCCAGAAGGCATGGACCTCCTCTGGCATATCCAGAGTGCTGAGGAACACTTGGGAGAGCAGATGCACAAGGAGGCGGGGGAAATACACCGTCACCGTATGTGGGACACAGGGCACCTGGAGGATCTTCCACATCACCACGGTTGCCTGCAAAGGACAAAGCCCCCCGAGAGAGCGCTCAGTGCCCAGGTGTCCGTGTGGCAGGGCCCGAGCTTGGCAGGGAGAGGCCCGGAGAGAGGCAGCAGGAGCACGGGGCCTGCTGGGCCTGGAGCTGCCCCTGGGCCAGGTTTCAGGCCAGCGCCTGCGGCAGGGAGATGCACTCGGGGAAGGGGGATGGAGAGGCGGCCTTGGGGCAAGCAAAGGCCAGTTAGAGAAACTCACAGCCAGGCCAAAGACACCTGTTTTGTCCCCATCGGTGGTGCACATGCTGTGCTTGGGCCAGCTCCCCAGCACGTGCAGCAGTATCAGCAGCGCCGGCTCTGCAGTCCTGGGCGAGCACATGATGCTCTTCCACATGGTGAAAGCAGCTCTGTGGGGTTAGAGCTCTGTCTCAGGGGGGTCTCAGACACAGCAGCAGGGCCTGGGCAGCAGCGGGGAGCTGAGCTGGCTGCCAGCTCTGCCTCTGCCCAATGCCACTGGCCAGCAGCAGCCAGGCAGCCCAGCCCTGTGGGGACAGGCCCCTGAGGGGCAGCGAGGGAGCATGGCAGCAGGCTCGGGGGCTGACGTGCCAGGGCTGGCAAAGGGAGCAGCCAGAGGGCCCTGGAACTCTCTGTTGCTCAGGCCAGGCTACAACCTGTCCAACCTGGGCCAGGCTGTACAGGCTGATGGGCTGGGGAGCCCTGAGCCCCTCTGGGCAGGTGGGCCCCATACCTGTCACAGGACGGGGCCACGCGCAGGAGCGTCACGACTACGTCAGCGGGCTGTGCTTCCGTCAGATCCAGCAGGCTCCTGTTCAGCCTGTGCTCAGCAAACTGATTGGCCAGGAGCCACTGGTGGATGTACCTGACCATGGCGGGCACCTGGAGAAGGCACGGGGAGACTTGGAAAGCTGCCAGAGGGAGGAATGGCCCCAGCTTCTCCAGACAAGTGCTCCCCTTGCCACCACGCTGCCATGGCCTCCAAGAGTTGCAGTGAGCAGCAGGCATGGCTTGGGAGAGCAAGCAATTCCTGGCAGGATCAAAGCCTGGCCACAGGCTGCTTACTTGCTTTGGCTTGGAAAAGCCCTCCTCTACGAGCATATCCAGCAGAGCAGCACTGGTCTTGGTTTTGAAGATGTGCAAATAGGCTCTGAGCCCAGTGCCCATGGTGCTGGTCTCTTCCGCCCGAATTTTCTTGATGAATTTGCAAACCAGCTGTAGGAGAAGGGCAAGAAGCCAGGCATGTTGCAGGCAATGCTGCAAGCGCGGTGCCAGCAGGCCCAGCCCAGGTGGGGATGGCTGCAGCTACCTGCGCTGTTCTGCGGAAGAGGCCACGGGCGGGCTCCTGCTCTTGTGTGCGCTCCAGGGCTGCACCTGGCAAAGAGCGAGCGCGGGCAGAGCTGAGGGGCTGTGGGAGAGGCCGGAGAACACGGCCCAGCCCTGCGCTGCCCAGGCAGGGAGAGCCCCGGGATGCCCCAGGGGATGGAGCACAGCCTCTGCGGGGTGTCTGCCCGGCCCCTTTTCTGTCCTGTCCATGGGCATGGCCCAGCGGATGGGATGGCATGGCATGGGATGGGATGGGATGGGATGGGATGGGATGGGATGGGATGGGATGGGATGCAAAGGCGCCAAGCTGGCTGCAGGCACCAAGCCTGTGGCCCAGCTCTGCCACTCACCCTCCTGCGGCAGCTCAAATGGCAGCACCTCTTTGGTCTCCTGTGCTGGGGCAGCTGCAGGGCCTTCTTCCTCCTCTTCCCCCCAGGCCACCTTGGGCACTCTCAGGGGTCTCTGCTCCATGTTAGTGCCTGGATTTGTGGCTACTTGCAGGAGAGATGCCTCGGAAAAGCTCCGAGTCAGCAAGTCCTGCAGTTGTGCCTGGAAGGCACCTTCAAGACAGAAGCCTGGGCAAGGCTACAGGACAGCAAGTCCTGCACTCTGCTCTCGAGGGCTCCTGCCACATGGACAACGATTGTGGTGGGGCCTCGAGGGCACTGGTGGCAGGGATGGGAGATGCCTCTGGGGCACCAAGTCCCACACCCTGCCCTCGAGAGCACCTGCAGAACAGAAGTCTCGGCAAGGCCACGCGTCACCAAGTCCTGTGGCCTGGCCTGGAGCTCAGCTGCAGGAATAAGGCCTCGCAAAGGCTGCGGGTCAGACAGGAACGAGTGCGCTCTGCGGGGGCTCCTCACGGCACGGCTCTGTCCTGTTCTGCCCCGTTGCGTGCTCCCAGCAGCCGGGCAAGCTTCTATTTCCCACGTGTCACAAAGGGGCCTTGGTCACCGGGTTCCGTTCCGTGGCACGGTGACCGTGCTGCAGCGTGCCAGCCAGGGCCCTTGCACACACTGCCTTCTGCCCTGGGGCTGTCCCCAGCCCAGCCCAAGTGGCCCAGCTTGGAAGGAATCCCTGGCCCCAGGTGTCTAAGACAGCCCAACAGGGTCTTTAGGACCGGCTCAGACCATCAGCAAATTCTGCCCGGCTCTGGGGGCTCAGGGCAGCAGAAGGAGCCCCAGGGCTGCCGATGCAGCTGCGCTGGGAAGGTCACAGGACCTTCCAGAGAAGCTGGCACAGCCTCCTTGGGACACGTCCCAGCTGGTGGCCATCCTAAACCTGGGTGTATGACATGGACAGGGAACGTGTGGGCCAGGGCATGAATGCTGCTCTGACCCCTGGGGCCCAGGGAGTGCTGACATCAGCAGGTGTGGCAGAGTCCCTGCCCAAGCAGAGCTGCCACCCCCTGAGCCCTGGCAGCGCTGGTGCCCATCTCCTGCCCCAGAGACCTGTGCCCCTGGGGGGCTTCTGTGCCACAGGGAGCCAAAGCCCACGTGCATTGGGGGCTGTGCTCCTTCCTGCAGGGGCTGTTGGCAGCAGCACCTGGAGCAACTGCTGGCAACACTTGGTCTCTGCCAGAAGGTCTCACTCCCTGCTGAAATTATTTTCTCATTGAAGTCATTTCCTTCAGCACAAAAACACCTTACTTAAGGCACAGAAGAATCGGGGGTTTAAGACTTCTCAATTCAGAAAAGCTTTACTTTCCATTGCTCAACTCAAGGAGTTCCAAAATGTTGCAAACTTCCCAAATTCATTGGGGTGGCCTGAGAAGGTGAAGAGTTGGAATTTTGCTTTCCATTGTTATAAATGATCAAATTGTGAGCCAAAATTATCAAAAATTTAGCAAAGATTTATTAATTTGTCTGCGAGACCGAATTCTGATGTTCGAAACCACCACAGCCAAAGAGACAGCGTCGAGCCCGAGTTTGGCGCTGGGTGAACCTGGACCTGACCCCTCGAGATTCAGAGTCTCCCCCATTCACGCACGCTGCTTCTGGCAGTGAGGTTTTATACAGTTCATTGTGCCCGAGGCAAAGATGACCAAATTTCCTTTGTAACTCTTCACACGCATCGCTGTTTCTTTCCATGTGCAGAGCTGGACAAAAGCCGGGTCCAGGTGTGCCATTGGTGTCAAGTGGCTCCGGGGAAGCCGTGTATGCAGATGTATCAGTTTGGCGCCGCTGACTGTCTTGATAGATGCAATTGGCAAGGCGATAATCGCTCTTGGGTGGCTCCTGAGGACTCGGGAAACCGGTGATCATCACCCTGGACGCTTCTATTCTTACATTAAGGCATCGATCGTTATCTTAACGTGTGTCTGGGAACTAGTTGAATCTAAATAGACAGCTGCTCCCAGCTGGGATGGTCAAACACATGCTTTTGGATTTCATAATATTTTTTACCATACATTAATAGCATGAATTATCCCTACCATATATTACAATCCCTCCCCTTTTATATCACTAATTTAATTCATGCTTCTTTTATAGCCCAAATTGCTAAATTCTTTTTATACCTACTTCTATTTGCCACCATTAAGGGTCTTTCACAAAGAGAGTAACCTCTATTCAACTATTCTGTACTGTGGAATACCCTGATACTCAGTATTGTTTACACTTGTTTTCGCTCGTTTCTTAAATTTTGCCAATACTTGGGCAGCATTGCTGGCATACTTCTTTTCTCCCAGGCTGATGATCTTAGGTGTGTTGCTTCCGGAAGCCAACTCCAGGTCCACGGGCACTATTGCTATCTGCATCCCCTGTACGACACAGTGGATCAGTCTAATAAAACAAGGAATTACACATGGCAGGAATAGGATTCCGGCTACTGAACACAGCACGAAGAACATAATTGTATTCCACCAGGCCCCATCAAACAATTTGTCCCACCATGAAGATTGCAAAATTAAATTCCATATTTGAACAGGGACATGGGCCACTTTCTTGATTTTGGCTGCCAATCCTCTAATGGTCTCCCCATAACTGTCAATCTCAATACAGCATTCTGATTCATTGAACTTTCCACACACTCCCCCTTCTTCGGCCAGCAAACAGTCTAAAGCTATTCGATTTTGGTACACAAATGCCCATACCTGGGTGTGCTGCTGACTAAGTAAATCCAGGGCCTCGGAGGTGTGATTTGATACCATTTCCACCACTGCCTGCAGCCGAATCAGCCGGCTCAGTAGGTAAATCAGAGTCCTATACCCGTAGCTTCCATCTTGAGCCCATGTGCTCGGTCCATAATAATCAATCATTCTTGCAGCCGGCCACTCTTCCTCCCCCCAGGTTTGTTTACCACTTGTTACAGGTATCATCTTTTTCAAGCTTCTCCTGTCCCTCCTCAGGGTCTCATACAGAGGAGCCCCTAGTAGGTTACTTTTCATTCGAGGGAGAGTAAAGAAGACTGGCCCGATCATGCCCAGAGTGCATGATCCCTTCCACCTCGGGGGTAACTCACTGTATGCCTTTTTCCTGCAAATTCAATGAATTCCATCTGGGGCTTTCCATCTGATATTCGTCCTCCCTGGGTCTCCCCAGTATTCTCTCAGGCCCTCCAAGGATTGGAAAGGGTTGGCTCCAGGATTTTTGACTCAGCACAGTCCTATCCTTTTGTTCCATTCGCAATTGGTCTCATTCTTCCGGCTCCAGTACCCCGTAGGGGTTCTGGTTGCCAGACCTTGCCCTTGTTGTTTGAATTTACCGTCAGGGTAGTTACACACGGAGTGTATCCCACCATCTCAGTATATTCCTTTCCTTCCCGACTGATGCAAATAGTTCCAATTACCCTCTGGTCCAAAATCTACCCCTCAGGCCTCTGTGCCAACTTTGAGACTTTTGGATTGTCCCATTTCAGAAGCTGTTCCGGAGCCAAACCTTCCCCTTTTCATGGCCATTTCTCTGCTGACTTCAGCCCCTCACAAATCCAGCAATTTGACAATCCCACTTCAGTTGCAATTTCTTGCATCAAATCAATCGATTTCTGTCCAGGGAAGGCAATTCCCCATCAGCATATTTTTTCTCAAGTAATTCATACTGTTCTTCCAGAGTTTTTAATCTCTCTTGTTCAATTCGTTTCTTCCTCAGTTCTGACTCCTTTCTCTTAAATTCCTGAGTGATCTCTCTCATTCTTCCCTCAGGATCCTCACCATCTTGATTTTTCATGAAACAGACAACCTGGTCATATTGCAGGCACACCCTATCATCATTCACCTGTGCCAAATCCAATATGATTGGTTCTCTGCTTAAGGTAAACTTGCTATCAAATTTAACAATTCTTCCCATCCAATACATTTTCCCGCTCATCGTGCATATCCCCAGCCTCGCATTGTCATAACACAATGGGTTCACATGGTGATACGCGACAAAGATCGATTCAGTTTTTCCCCCAACCCACATGGTTCGATTGCATTGGTTACAAATGGGGATTGACATTATTTCTGCACTCCGTTTCCGTATCTGATGCTTGTGCTCATCTGACTGCCCGTTCCTTGACCCTGCCTCAGAATTGATACACCAAATCTCCTTGTCCAATTTACATAATTTGACCCTTGTGCCGTTCACCCAACAGTACCTGCCAGGCTCCTTGATGCATTCTTCCGGGGCTTGGTATGCTGAGGGTTTCCCATCCCCTTGCACAAACTGGGACCACCTGAGTGCAACTTCCGCACTCATCTGCAGAGCTCTCGTTTCCGCCTCTCATCGGGACCTCAATGTGCAGCCTGCGTCCTGCACATGGCCAGGCTCAGGCCAATCAGGATTCCCACCAGGCGTACTCCTCTGCCTTTGCCTCCTCCCCCTGGGGTGCCACCAGCGGTGGGGCAGACCATCTTCACAGCAGCAGGAGTATTCTTCAGGGAACACATTTTCTGACCTAGCCGCATGCCTCCTTTTAAAGGCGCCTCACCGTGAAACCTTGACGGCATCTGAGCTGCACGGTACCTTGATTGATTTCCGGCACTCCACATCCAGAATCTCTGCCTTTGATCTAAGCTTTCCACGCACACCGTTCTGAAAAATCTGAAACCACTCCTGTGAATCTAATTCAATGATTCCTAGATTTGTGGCTAGGGTTAGGATTTGGTCAGTCAGCTCAAGCTCCTCCTCCAGACACTGAGTGCACAACCCCTTTGGCCTCTGTCCCCTTCTACAGTGTACAACAAACACCCCCTGACAGTATTCACATTTGAAATGTACAAACAGATAGCATACACAGTCAGACAGTCTACAACCTGTCCAATCACTGTTGGTCATTTACAAGGATGTTGGAGTCTGAGTTTCAAGTCGCCTGGGGAAGAAGTGACCTTCCACTCGGGCGCTTCCTCCTGATGTTTGACTTTCTTCACCCTAGATGCGTGCGTCCAGCCTTTCTCCGCCATCCGAATGGCTGTGTCTGTTGTCAGGAGCACAAGAAAGGGGCCTTCCCAGTGAGGGGAGAGGGGTACATCTTTCCACACTTTCACAAGCACTCTGTCACCCGGTTGGATTTTGTGGATAGTGAATCCCAGAGAAGCACTCTGAGATATTATCCCTTGTTTCCTGAGTTCTTGCAAATTTTTGTTGATTGTAACCAAATATGGTTGAATCTGACAGTCCTCAAGCCTGGGGTGTCCCACCGGCATCCCATGTCTATATGGCACCCCATACAGCATTTCAAACTGTGAGAGTCCCGTCTCTGAATGAGGCATCATCCTGATATTAAGCAATGCTAGAGGCAGGCATTTCAACCAAGACATCCGAGTTTCTAAAATTAATTTAGACAACTGCATTTTCCAGGTTAGATTCATCCTTTCCACTTGTCCTGAGCTCTGGGGATGCCACAGAGTGTGGTATTCCCACCGAATGCCTAGCACATCAGCCATCTACTTAATAATCTTTGATGTAAAATGTGTTCCTTGGTCTGAATCAATGCAATTCACCACCCCATATTGGGGTACAATTTCCTCTAATAATTTTCTGAACATTGTCTGAGCCATTGCCCATGGGCTAGGAAAAGCCTCCACCCAATGGGTCAATTTGTCCACGATCACAAGCACAAATTTGAATCTCCCCACTTTTGGCAATTCTGTGAAACCAACTTGAATTCTTTCAAATGGTCGGTACGCTACGGGGCGATTCTCCAGGATGGCCTGTTTTGCCCTTGTCGTTGACTTTCTGGCAGATCAGGCATCCTTGTACCTCTTGTTTGGCCAATTCGTAAATTCCCTTGCACCCGAAAAATTTCAAAAATTGCTCTGCCAGGGCCTGTGCCCCCCAGTGTGTTCGCTGGTGCAGTTTCCACAAAATCCTCCTGGTAAAACCTTTAGAAACTGGTTCTCTCCCATCAGGTAATCTCCGCTTACCTTCTTTCAATTTTCCTTCAATCTTTTCATAACATTCAATCTCCTCTTGAGAGGGCTGTGGAGGATCATCTGAGACCTCAGTCCCTTTGATCTCCGGCATATTCACCGTCATCAGTGCCACGGTCTTGGCTTCCTGGTCCACCAAATTGTTTCTTCCAGTTCGGAACTGAATTCCTGCCTGGTGTCCCTTTACATGGAGCACCGCAGTTTCCTCCGGCCCCCTTAGAGCTTCTAAGATTTGCCGGATCAATTCTCCGTGCATCAGTCCCTTCCCCCTTGTGTTGATCAGCCCCCTTTCCTCCCAGATTTTCCCAAAAGTGTGAACCACTCCAAAGGCAGACCTAGAATCTGTAAAAATTGTTCCCTTTCTCCCTTTCAGTCCCTTCAAGGCTCTCAGAACTGCATACAGTTCGCATGCCTGTGCTGACCAACTCGCACTCAGGGCACCTGCTTTAATCACTTTTCCCGTCTGTCCATCCACGACTGCGTATCCTGATTTCCTTTTCCCATCAACTACCCTGCTTGATCCATCCACAAACCACTTCTATCCTTCATGCAACTCTTCCTCTTCTAAATCCTCTCTGATCTTTGTTTGTAATTCAACCACCTCCATGCAATCGTGAACAAGCTCCTCTGAAGCTTCCCCAAACAAAAACTGTGCAGGGTTCTGTGCGGTCATTGTTCTCCATTCCAAATCCTGCGAGTGAATCAAAATGGCCTCATCCTTCAGCAATCTAGCATCAGTGAGCCATTTGTCTGCCTTCTGCTGTAGTATGTCCCGCACGTTGTGCGGTGCAAATACTGCCAACGGTGCGCCGGAGGTTGCCTTCTTGGCTTCCTCCACCAGCAATGCTGCAGCGACAATCGCCTGCACGCAGGTGGGCCAGCCCTGCTGACCGGATCCAAAAGCCTCGACAAGTAACCCACCGGTGTCCTGACCCCTGCCCAGTCCTGTGTCAGCACCCCATGTGCTGTGTGACTGCTCACGTCCACAAACAACTGAAAGGGTTTCTTCACATCAGGGAGGCTCAGCACTGGTGCTGCTGTGAGTGCTTCCTTGACTCCCCTGAATTCTTCTTCGTCTTTCTCCATCCATTTGATTCGGTCTGTGGTGAGTTTCTCGTATAGAAACTTCACCTTTTCGCTGTACCCTTCAATCCACTGCTGGCAATATCCAAACAACCCCAAAAGCTGTCTGACCTCCCTTTTTGTTTGCAGGGGTGGTAAGGCAATAATCCCTGCCACCCTCTCTGGATCCAATTTCTTTTTTCCCCTGGTTAACCAGTGTCCCAAGTACCTGACCTCGGGCTCTGTGAACTGCAACTTCAACACCTTCAACCCCTTTTCCCCTAAAAAGTTCCAAAGCTCAATGGTGCTCACCATTACAACCTCCTCCCTTGGGCCTGCAACCAACAAATCATCTACATATTGTAGCAATTTTGTCCCCTCTGTTGGTACAAAATGACTCAACACCTGCTCAAGTGCATGCCTGAATAAATTCAGGGAATCCACGAAGCCCTGAGGCAACGATGTCCACCTGAGCTGCTGCTTTCTGTTTGTCTCCAGGTCTTCCCACTGAAATGCAAAATAATCTCTGCTGCCCTCTGCTAAAGGACAGGTCCAAAAAGCATCCTTCAAGTCAATCATGCTGTACCACGTGTCCTCAGGAGAAATGTTATTCAACAAAGTGTAAGGATTTGAGACCACGGGGAACAAAGTCTTGGTGCTCTGATTCGCAGCCCTTAATTTTTGCACCAGCCTAATGCTCCCATCTGTCTTTTTCACAGCCAAAATTGGGGTGTTGTGCTGAGACATGCATGGCTCCAAGGTTCCTTTCTTTATCAATTCGTCAATCACTGGTTTCAATCCCTTTCTCCCCTCCATGGCGGTGGGATATTGTTTGACCCGTATATTGTTTGACCCGTATAGGGTCTTCTGGTCTCCCAATTTCAACACAAATCCGCTCTAGTCCAACCTCCCAGCTTCCCCTTTGACATACCACACCTTCGGGTCTATTTTCTCCTCTTCCTGAACGGTGAGTTTATACATTCTCACCCTGAGCCGGGAATTCTCCACTGCCAAGCCGATTTCTAGGGCTACCATCATGTCCCGCCCCAGTAAATTAAAATCCGCATCCCGTATAATTAATATACGTCCTGTACATCTTTTGTTTTCCGTTTCTATTTCTACATCTTTTATGATCGGAAGCTCAAAGGGTTCCCCTTTTGCCCCGATTACCATCAGTGAGTCGTCACTCAGAGAGCACCCTTGTGGCAGCTGCTGCACCGCTGTCCGTTCCGCCCCCGAGTCTACCATAAACCACATCTCCTGCCTGTGGGGTCCTACTTTTAATTTTATCAAGGGCTCCCTCGGTGTTCCGGACCCCAAACTGAGAAGCCCCTGACACCCCTGAACTTCTTGAAACATTGCCTGGTCCTTGGCTTTGCTGGGACAATTCCTTCGGATGTGTCCCTTTTGCTTGCAGTAATAGCACTCGAAATCTCTCCTCTGATCATTCAATCCTTTTCCTTGGGAAGAGTTCTGTTTCTTTGCCAGTGCCTTCTTCGCCGTGTCTCTGCCCTGCTCCTGTTTTTGTGCTTCCCTTACCACAGCTACCAATACCTTAGCTTGGATCTTCTGTTTCTCTTCGTCTCGTCTCATGTCGACTTTCTGGGCTTCCTGAAGCAGCTCCTGCAACCCCTTTTCCTGCCACCCATGTATCTTTTCTAACTTTTTCCAAATGTCCTCCCAGGATTTTCCTACAAACTGAGTTTTTAGCAAAACCGCCCGGATCGGAGAATCGAGATCCATGCCCAAATACATTCTCAAGCCCTTGCGGAGCCTCTCCAACCATTCCGTGGGAGTTTGATCTTTTCCCTGGCACTCTCTGAGTACCTTCCTCATGTTCTGTCCCTTGGGTACCGCTTCCCTGATACCCTGAATTATCATATTTCTTAAAATTATCATTTTCTGCCTCCCCTGCTCCGTCTGGGCATTCCAGGACAATTTTTGGTTTGGCCATCTCTCATCCCCGCTTTCCCTGTTGGGGTTTCTCTTTTCCCAGTCTTTGATCACGGCTAGTCTGATCATGTCCCTCTCCTCATTGTTGAACAGCGATCTCATGATCGCTTGGAGATCCTCCTAGGTGTAGGTGCTGGTCCCTAGAAATTCATCTAGCCTTTCTGCCACCCCCAAAGGATCATCCATTAATTTTCCCATCTCCTTCTTGAACGCTTGTACATCACTGGTGTCTATCGGGGCGTGTACAAAGCCAATAACTCCAGGAGCTGTCGGCACCTCCCGTAAAGGGAAGAAACGGGGCTTCTCTTCCTCATCGTCACTGTCTCCTGTGGTTGCCCTCCTCATTCGCTGCCTCGTTCAATAGGCCAAGGGAGATCTGACTTTGGGGATGGTTACCTGTTTTTCTTCAGTTTTGAGAAGGGTCAGCAGCAGCGGTTGCTCACATGGGAGCGGAGTCGCCGCCGCTTGTTAATGTGGAGGGGAAGGCGCCACAGCCTGCTCCGGTGGGAGCCTGGAGGAGTGGGGGGATCGGCCCAGGCTCTGTGCTTGTTCAGGATCCCCGAGTGCAGCAAACGGGAGAGTTCCCGGCTGGGAGAGGCCCCGCTCAGAGGGAGTCGCTGGCCCAGGAGAGCTCCAAGGGCTCCTTTTGGAGCGCTGTTTGCAGGGCCCCAAGAGAGGGGCTTCAGTCCCAGCAATGGCTCATCCTGGCCGCACTGGGCACCAACAGCTTTCTTTGGCAGGGTGAGAACAGGGATCTTGTGCCACTGAGGGAACAAAATTAGGACACTTTACAGCCTTATGGAACCAAGGAGCCATTGTGACACTGAGAGGCACCATGGAATAACAGAGACCATTGTGACACTGAGGGGCACCATGGAATCATGGAGATCATTGTGACCCTGGGGGTCCCTAGAGAACCAAGGGCCCATTGTGATTTTGTGGGGCCTCGTGAAACCAAGAGGCCTTTGTGACGCTGCAGGGCTGCATGGAACCAAAGGTCCATTGTGACACTGCAGGGCCTCATTTCATCAGTGGTCCATTGTAACACTGGGCAACCAAAGGAAACCATTGTGACACTGCAGGGCTGCATGGAACCAAAACTCCAGGGCGACACAGAGTGGCCTCCTGTCATCAATGGTCCATTGTGACACTGTGGAGCCAGAGGAGACCATTGTGACACAGCAGAGCCCCAGGGTCCAAAGGTCCATTGTGACATTGCAGGGCTCATGGAACAGAGGAGTCACGCGACATTGTGGGGCCTGGGGAACCACGGAGACCATTGTGACACTGCAAGGCCTCATGGAATCCTTGGGACCATTGTGACACTGCAGGGCCTTATGACACCTGGGGGCCACTGTGACATTGTGGGACCCCATTGAACCTGGGGGCCAGTGTGACACTGCAGGTCTTCTTGTAATCAAGGGGCCACTGTGACACTGATGGAACCCATGGAATCAAGTCACCATTATGACACTGCGGGGCCCCATGGATCCAAGGCACCGTTGTGACACTCCGGAGCCCCATAAAACCAAGGGAACACAGAACAGCTCTGGCTGGTTTGGCCTCCCATGGGCTGCCTGACTGCTCCAAGGGACCTTTGCATGTTGAGGGTCACTTCTCATCTGCTGCTGAAACACTGGGGCTCTGTGCTTTCCTTCCCAATGGAAAGAACTGTCCTTCTGCTTCAGGCAGCCATGGCCAGAATTGGGATTTCACCTCCAAATTTCCTTCAGCCCAGGGATTGTTCCCATAGGAATATTGCCAGGACAAGTCTGTCTAGCAGTGGTTTCACCTCTCATCTGTCCCCAAAACACTGGGGAGGCTCCATGCTCTCCTTCCCATGGGAAAGAACTGTCCTGCTTCTCCAGGTGCCCATGGCCGAGATTGGGCTTCCACCTCCGAAATTCCCTAAATCCAAAATCTGCTATTACAGACAAGTCTGTCTGGCCTTGGCCTACTAAGGCTCTCACCTGCCTTCCAAAACTTTGGAGCTCTGTGCTTTCCTTCCTATGGAAAAGAACTGTCCTTCTCGGGCAGGTGCCCATGGCCACAATTGGGATTGCACCTCCAACATTGCCTGTTGTGACAGACTGGAGGAGATTGTTGGCTCCAAACATTTTGTGTGTGGGGGAGGAAGGGGCAGGTCTGGCCTTGCCCTGCCCTGTAAGCCCAGCCCTGCCCTGCCCTGTGACCCCAATGCCCCCAGGGGCCTCCAGTGGGTTTACGGTTTCTACCTGAACCGCGGCACACTGAACCCCCAGCACCGCCGTCCGAGCCTGGGCACTGGGGCCCTCTTGGCTCTACTCAGTGCTGCTGCTGTACTCGGGGCACCCTAAACCCCGGTAGGGACCCGTGTCCCCCCACTCCAGGGATTGTGCGCACACCACCGCTCCTCCCCAGACGGCGTGGAGGAGGAGGAGGTCAGCTCCATTGTCCTGAAGAGCTGGGTCTTCTTTCCTCACAAGAGTCTCTGAGTAGACACCTGTTGGTTTCAGGTTCATAATCTTTATACTGCTCTTGGCCCACTCTGGTTAGGTTGATGAAGGCAAAAAGTTCTGACCAGGATTTTTGATTTTATCTTAGGTTCTCTTTGTTTAGAGGTGTTATTTTGATTCTTTATTTGCATGGTGGTTCGTTGTTCTAGGAGTTTTTGTTATGTAATCCTTTTCTGCTAAGTCTTATGGGAGTATCCTATTTGCTTATTAGGTGATATAATCATCCTCTTTATGGTCTCGAGTGGTTTGCCATTTTAGATGAGAGTGGAAGCAGCGGGGGGAATACCCAACAGTAAGGGGATTTACATAATTATAAAACCTTTAAAAAGCAATTAAAACTAACACCGGCACTTTACATAACTATAAAACATTAAACAAACAATCTATACCTATCATTGGAACTTTCTATTAACTCCTTTAACAATGTATTCTCTACAACACTCTGGGAAGTTGTGGAACCAAGGGGATCATTGTGGCACTGTTGGGGCCCATGGAACCAAGGGGCCAGTGTGCAAACAAGAGGCCATTGTGAGCCTGTGGGGTGTAACAGCCCAGAACACTGAAATGCTGCAGGTAACCAAAGGCTCCTTTACTTGAGTTTGGTGCACAGCAGGAACACCAGCCAGATATTCTCAAGAGGTCAAAAGGACACAGAATTTTACTGGCAAAGTACAAAAACACAAGAAACTTTGGAAGAGGATTTAATGCAACATCCAATTACACAGAAAACACTTATCATAGCAGTAACTTCATTAACTTAGCTCATTTAACCTAGAAATCATTGAACACGTAAACTGCTGAGGTGCCCAAAAAATGTTGCATATAAAGAGCATTAGAAGGAGAAGAAAGAGAGAGAGACAGAAAGACAGAAGCTCTATAGAAAGACACACATATGACTATCAGTTCCTAGGGTTCCAGTGTGGGTGAGACACAAACCCCAGGAGAAGGCAGAGTCCATACCAGGGGCTGACCTTGTGCTCCGTGTTTTTAAGCCCCCGGGCCTTTGTGGGCCTGCCCCCAGGTGGGATTTCTGATCGCTCAGGCAATCAGGGCTGGGTTAGCGCTGTCCCCACTGTGTGACTGATTGACAGCTCATCCCACGGTGTCTCAGGACATTGATCTCATCCAGCCTCTGACAGTGACCATGGTGACACCACGGAACCTCATGGAACCATGGGTCGGTTGTGACCAGGTGGGTCCAAGGACACCACGGTGACACTGGGGAACCTCATGGGAACAAGTGGCCATTGTGACGCTGTGGATCCCCATGGAACCAAGGGACCATGGAACAGGCTGATGCCTTCAGTTTTAGCTGTCATATCTCCAGATTCTGTACTGCATTAGTCTGTAACTCTGGACTTCAGACAGAGTGTTAGCAAGTTCTCTTCACAGTGTAGTCAGACAAAACAATCCTTTTCCAGCCCCAGAACCAGATGCTGTTGCAGCTTCAGGCCCCAAAAGTGCAAACAACAGCAAATTGAGGAGAGCAAACTGGGAGGATGGGACTGCATCACCTGAGGCTGTAATTGGACATTTAACCCCAATATTTAAATGGACCAAACCTTATAAAAGTGGGAAAACTCCTGACCAGTCATCCATTTTGAGTGTAGCCTTGGCTGGGCTCTTGTCCTGCTCAAGGTGAATCCTTTGAAGGCCTTTTAATAAATCCCTACTTTATTCCTTTAACTCTGCCCAGCCTCTGTTCCAGGGAGCCTCTCCAGGCATCAAGCTGATCAGTGCCTGGAGAGCAAAGGATTGCTCAGGAAGTCTCCCTCACCCTCGCACAGTCCCATCTGACCAGGGCAAAAATCCAGTGGAGAGGAGAACATTATCTTGGGCCTTGGAAGGTGTGTTCTGCCTTTGCTTTGCACTTCCTTTCCTTGGACATTTGTGACATCTCCTTTGAGGAACTGAGGCTCATGGAGTTGGCACCAAATCTCCCATGGGGCTCCTCAGAGTGCACAAAGCCCAAAGGAGCTGCACCTCGACCAGAATTAGCTTCAAGAATTAGTTTTGTCAGGAGTGGAATTAATGAAAAAGATTTCAATGAGCAATTACATTAAATTTTTTTCCCCCATTTTCAGGATTTTCTCTCCTTAGTTTTCTTTCCATAAGAAGCAAGATAACATTATTTTCTAATTGATATTGAAGCAGGGTGTTCCCTAAGGAAGTCTTGATTGGTAGGAAAGGTCTTCCTTGAGGTCAGGCACTGCCTCTATGAATAAAACTTTGCTTCTCACATTTCCAATACTGCTATTTCTCTGCTGGGCCTCCGGGCACCTGCATCCCTTTTCACCTTCTAGAAGGCAGTAATTTGCGTCTCAGCTGCTTTTATTTTTTGGGACAGGAATGATGTTTTCTGTGGTGGTGAAACAGCAACCAAAGGCCGACAAACTGAATCCTGACCTGAGCCGACAGAAGCCATGAGAAAGCTGACAACTCTTTGTGAGAACAGAGCTGTGCAGCAGTGAAAAACAACTTGTTTTTCCTGAGAAAGAGCTCTAGGACTGTGGAAAACAACCGACTTTCCCTGAAAAAGAGCTCTAGGACTGTGATAAACACTAGCCACCTGCATCAACTGTTTTTTCACTCTTAGATAGAAAAATGAAAACTATCTCTCACAAACAACTTTTCCTGCACTTACACACCAGGGGATTGAGTGACCAATCAATCACCTGTGGGTAAACCATCTCCAAACACATTCTCCACATGAGCCCAACACAGGAGAAGCAAATGAGATAAGCATTGTTTTCCTTTTCCTCTGAGGCTTCTCAGCTTCCCAGGAGAAAAATCGTGGGCGGAGGGATTTTTTCAGAGAATGTGAATGCCCCAGTGTTAGAGATGAGTAATGAGATGGTTGGCTCTCCCAATTAAAGGGTGAAGATGATAAGTATGTTAAGAGAAGTTGTACAGATGTAGTGTTCTGTTACTGCAATGTGTCCCCCCTGCCCAGCATTGTTATCCCGGGATGATCTTGGTAGTGCGGGCATTTGGGGAGGGGCAGATTGTTCCTAAGAGGCACGGCTTAGCAACAGCTGAGCTCCAATCCAGTTCCAAGAAAGCAGTCTGCACCAATGGACAGCGACCAAGAGTCAAGAGACAGCCTTTGGGAGGAGCTAGGGCTGCCTGTTGCAACAGCAAGGATATAAAAGGGAGAGCAGCCATTGTGTGGATGAGCCAGCCACGTGGCTACCAGCCACAAAGTGGGGGAGGCTCCCAGCACTGTCACTTTTTCCTTATTTAGTCCCTTTGTTGTAAGTTTTGTTAAGTTTTTAAAAGACATTTCAAAATTTTGAGACGTGAACAGTCATTTCTCACAGGGAGAAAAGGTTTTAAAAGAAAGGGGTTTTTTTAAATTATTTTTTTTCTTTTAAACCCAGGCCATGCCGACTTCTCTCACAGTGAACCACAGCCTTTCTCACCACCTGCACAGCCACCCCTCCACTCAACCCATTCCCCCTGGACTCTGCACAACTCCCAACACACCATTTGTCTGGGGGAAAGCACAGACTGTGTCAAGGCAGCAGAGCCCAGACCTGGCCTGACTTCCCCAGACCACTGGAAAGGAGGAAATCCAGACCCATGGACACACACACAGACACAGAGCAAAGCTTTGCTCAAAGGGTTTATTGACTATTGATTGATTATTCTTCAGGGGAAATGGCCCAGGGCTCAAAGGGTTCAGGGGGTTCCTGCAGGGATGATCATCTCCTCATGCCACTGGAGAGGAAAAAGGACACTGGTCCTTGCCAGCCTAAAAGACAAAGCCCAGAAGGTGACCCCTGGAGCCCACTGGGCCATGGCTGGGCTTTGTCCCCAGCCCTGTCCCTGCAGGCATGGCTCACCTAGGCATCCAGAGAGGCAGCCAGGCGCTTCTGCCGCAGGAGAGCCCGCAGCTCTTCAGCCACAGGGGGCTGGGGACAAAGGCAGCGTTAGAGACACACTGGGGGCACTGGGCTGCACTGGGAGGCAGGGGAGAGCAGGGGCGCCTGGGGAAGGGGCTGTGGGAGCAATGGGGTGCAGGAGCTGCTGTGCTGCTGCCCAGAAGCACTGGGCTCCTGGCCAAGAGGCACAGCTGGGGCAGGGGCTGCGTCCTGGCTCATCCAGGGGCTCCTGGGCTGACAGGGATGGGAATGCAGCAGGGCCCTGGGCAAAGGCTTCCCTGGGGAGCAGCCCTGGGGCAGGGCATTGTCTGGGCTGTCAGGAGGGGTGCACTGGGCTCTGCTGGGACAGACTGGGATGGCCTGGGCTGTGCTGGCCAGGCAAGGGGAGGCTCTGACAGCGGCAGAACTCGTGGTACCCACCAGAGGCGTCTCCAGGACCGCGATATTGTCTAAATCCAACTGCAGAGAGACCAGGAGACCTCGCTGGTCACTGGGATGTCCCCGGTGCCAGCAAGGGATGGGGGGACACCACTGCCCCCCAATGCCCTGAGGGGATGCCCTCCCATGCCAGCAGCCCACTCACCTCCCGCAGATCATCTTGGGTTCCCTCCAGGAGCGCCTGGAAAGGAGAACAAAGGCTGGGTCTGGACTGGACCTTGTGGGGCTGGGGGGGACACGGGTGCAGGGAGCAGGGCGCAGGCAGAGATATGGGAATTCAGGGCCTCCAAGGAGATCTGTTTGAGGTGGGGGGAGACCCAAAGACATTGATCTGGGGTCACTTGAGGGCCCAGGGGACAGGGCTGGGGGTGTGGAAGGAGCAGGTGTGAGGTACAGGGGAGGAGAAAGAAACTGAGGTGTAGGGACATGGGTGGGCAAGGGAGGGACTTGGTGGTGACAGGAGAATGAAGACAGGTGGGGACAAAACCAACGGGACTGGGAGATGGTGTGGGAGTGGGGGTGAGTCAGGGAATTGTACAGGGGGACCCCTCTGCAGTGGCCAGGAAGAAAAGCAAAGGATTGAGGGGGGACATGGAAGGAAAGGCCTCAGGAATGGTCAGTGGGAGGGCGTTTGGGGACCCTGAATGGGACACAGAGGAGGGACCAAAAGGGTGGGCTGGGAGGCCAGAAAGGGCAGGATGTGGGGACAGCGTTTGGCTGGTGCCTCACCTTGGCCTGTGCCGGGGGGCACAGCAGGATGGAGAAGAGCAGGGCCACGCTGAGCACAGCCACCTTCATCTTCCTCTGGCTCTGGGCAGCGCTGCCTGAGGCTGCAGCAGGTGAGGAGCACCTTTATCCCTGCCGGGACTCCTCCCTGCACCCTCCCTGCCAGCCCCCAGGCCAAAGCCCGGCTTGGCACAGCCCCCAGCCCTGGCCACAAGCCCAGCCCTGGCACGGGTCCACCCCACCCCACCTGTGGCACGGATCCAGCCCCCTTGCTCGGCATCCCTCCAGCTTCCTGCACGGGGCAGCTGCCCCTGGAAGGGCCCAGGCACCTGGGGGGCCAAGGGGGGCAGGCAGGGAGCCAAAGGCACCTGGGGACCCTGTGGGGACAGCCCCCAGTCCAACACAATCCATCCTCCAACAGCCCCCAGTGCCAGATCCCCCATCTCCTGCTGCCCCTCCCCTCCCAGAGCTTTCCCTGGGGGACACCCCAGAGCTGAGCCCGGCCCCAAACCCAACATGTGGGAGAACAAGGGGAACAAGGCACATGGGATTAGGTGGCTGATTGGCATCTCAGTCACTGCAGACACTGGGGAGCACTGGGCAATGCTGAGCACCTGCAGACAAGGCTGAGGCCTGGGGAATGCCTCAGGAGTGACAATTCCCACATCCACACAACCCAATAGCCCTTTCCCTGCAGATGCCAAACCCCACCAAGCTCCATGCCCACAGCACTGTCCCGAGGGGAATATGCCCTGCCCTGCCCCTCATCCTGTCACACCTGCAGCCACCGAGCCCTCCCAGAGCACCTGGGTCATGGCCCCGGCTCTGGGCCCAGGCCAGCACTGGCCTGAGCAGGATGTGCCCATCCCAGGCACAGGGGGAAGTGGGCACCTGTCCCCAGGCAGCCACTCGGAGCTAATTGGGGTAACAGAGGTGCCCTGTGAGGAGGAGGGGTGTTGGTGCCCTGCCAGCCTCTCTGACAAGCCCTGTTTACCCAGGCCCTGAGGCACCAGGAGCACATTCAGACATCTTGGGCTTCCAGGAAGGAAAATCCACAGTGAAGAGGTTCCTGAGAGCTGTCCATGGCTGTGATTCCTGTTTGACATTCCAGGGCATTAGTGAAGGGTTCTGCACATCTCTTTCCCCAGGGACAATGTGCATCCATCAGAGAAGTGTTATGGCCCAGCTGGGAAAACATTTCACGCCACTGCCTTGATTGTTTGCTCTGGAACTCACCCAAGGAGGCGCAGGGCCCATGGGGAAAAATTTTCCTCAGGGATTTTGCTGCTTTGTGCCCTTGGAGGAGAGACCAGAGTGTCCTCATGGGGGATTCTTGACCAGATGGACAAGAGCTGTGATGTCATTGGTTTTCTGAGGTCACCTTGGAGAGAAATTGAGGAAGTGTCTGCAGGACCCTCAACAGTGAATGAATGGATGAAGGAGATTCTCACTGTCCTGACCCACTATCCAGCAAAACCACAGCCAAGGGAAGAGGCCTGGTGGAATCAGGGGGGAAGGAGACCTTGTTGAGCCTGGTGCACACTGGGCAGTGTGGGGTGATCCCCTGCTGGTGTCCCAGCTGTCAGTGCAATACCACTGCTCTGATAAGACTGGGTCCTTAAGAAACAAAAGAAGTGTTCAAGCTCAGAGGAGGAGGGGATCTGATCGCACTTCTCTTCTCTGGCAGTTTCTCTCCCAGGGGGGACATTACATGAGAATTGGGATGCGGTAAAGGACAGGGCTGAGGGCAGCTGCTCCCTCTCTCTCTGGGCTTCGCAGGAGGACGCTGGGAGCTGCTGCCTGGGAAAAGGAATTGGTTGCTGCGGGTGGCCAGAGCAGCTTCCCCAGGCAGGCGCTGTCAGGCGCCTGCAGCACCGAAAGCGTCTCCACTTGGGGCTGCCTTGACAACTGCCCCAGCCCAGCAGACGCCTGAGCCCGGATGGTGCAATCAAAGCCTCACCAGAGGGACGAGAGGACTCCTCGCAGAGCAGATCCAGCCGGGTTTATCAAGGGAAAATCCAAGGGCCCAGCTGAAGTGAGGGTGAAGAGGGAAACAGGAGCAAGCAGGAACACAACCTCTGCTGAAGGGAACCAGAGGCAAAGAGCCAGGAGCAGGGCTGGGGCCAGGGTATATAACTGGAGGAAGGCAGGAGGGCTCGGGGTACAAATTATCCAATGGGGAAGGGAGTCAGGGCTGGAGTTAAGGTGGGGTGACACGGGACGCACCAATGGGGGAGCAGAGTGGGAGGGGTCTCTCAGGGAAAGCCAATGGAGGAACGGGGAGTACAGAACTTTCTGGAACTGGGGGATGAGCAGCAGTCAATTGACAACAGCACATTCACATTAACAAGCAAAGAACCATGGGGAATTGCACCAATCTCTCACCTTAACTTAAACAGTGGTGTTCTCCAATGACATCCCAGGTTTGTCTTCTCCATGCCTATGTCTCACATCTCCCCCTTTTTTTATTTATTAAATAAACATTTCCCAGTCTTTTGTGAATTCTTTTCTTAAAACACATCAGTGCTGCTCAAACGATAACAACTATGAGAAGGACGCACACTAAACTTTTAAGAATGGGGGCACACACACAGGGAGGCTCCAATGCATGAGAATTTTGTCCATCTTGTCCACAACTTTATTTTCAGTAAGGGTCTTCATTTGCTCTTGCATTTGTTTGATGGTGGCCTGGATCGATGTGCTTTTCCATGACAGGTTAAAACAACAAAGTCCTTTGAAATCTTCACAACCATGGCCACGGGAGAGCAGCAGGAAGTCGATGGCCGCTCTGTTCTGAAGGGTGGCATGTCTGGTGGTTTCCTCGTCCGCTAGAAGGTCTGATAAGGCAGCGGATGTAGCCTTGGTCTGCTTACTAAGCCAGCACTCCAGGTGAGAAAGCTCACCGAGGGCCTTCGAGCTGCAACCCATGGTAGAAAGATGGAAACAGTGACCCTCTTCGTCTTCCCCAATTATAAAGTTGGCCATCACAATTTTGATTGAATTGGGAGTACGATCTTTTCTGGGGCGCCAATTGAGTTTCTTGTTTCCAATTGTTAATTTGGGTCGTGTTTGGGGTGAGGGTAGTAAGCTGGCCAAGACTGCAGGGGCCCCCTTTGATCTTCGAGGGGATCCCTGCCCACACCCTGTCACCACAGATGAGAAACACTCCCTTGGGAAGCACTCTGGGAAACGGAGAGGACTTAGATAATGTTTTGGCAGTATAATTGCACCAGTCAACATCATTGTATCTCTTATCATTTGGTGATATATCTTTTCTCACTATCATCTGTGGTTCAGATTTCTCATGCCAATTTTGTTGGGGTGGCTTGTCGAAAAAGTTGACACAAGAAGTCGCTTTGAGGAGCCCGGTAGGTCTAGTTCTTGGAGCTCCTGTGGTGCATGGGGTAAGATCTTCATCCACTCGTCCCAGGTGTCGACCAGGGTGGGCTTCTTACCTGCACAGGCACATTCATTTGGTGACAGGGGGATTCCCACCAGACATGTAGACAGCAGGTCTTTTGCACCTGCCATGGCCATGCAAAAGTTATCCTGCTTGAGAGATTTCCCCAGTGTGACCCATAGGTTTTCTGTTGGTTGTGGCACGACCCATCCAACCGCTGTTTGGATGCACAGGAGCACAGTGACGGTGTCAGCAGCTGTTAAGGTATTTCGGGGTGTCCTGGGAGTGGCCATCTGGTCCTCCAGTGAGTCAGGTATCGACTGTTCGAGCACTGATAGAAACATGAATGGTCAAGTTAGTTGTCACTGTAACTTTCTTCATTTTGTCCCTATGGAAGGGAGGGCAAGGGATTGGCAATTGGGGCAGGTGGAGACAATTGCCTTGGCTTGGTCTCTGGAAATCTTAAATTGACCTACTAAAGCTGGAGCATTCTGAGGGAAGAATGCATTGCTTAGACAAGCCTGTTGAAAGACATGTGGTGCAGCGGGGGAAATGTGGGTGGCACTTGCTGCCATTGCTAACAAGTCTGCTCTCCGCTTGCCCTCAGTGATGTATCTTGGCAGCTCTGTGTGCAACCGGACGTGCAGGATGTGATAAGGTTGCTCTCTGTGGGAGATGAACCAAATTAATTCAGAGAGCAAGCTGTAGAATTTTTTATTTTGGACTTCCTTGATCAGGGCACGCTCTGCCCGCTCTGCTATCCCGGTGACATATGCAGAACCTGTGACTGAATTGAAGGGTTGTTGGAATGTTCGAAACGCCCTCACAGCTGCAGCAAGTTCTGCAGTCTGGGGGGAACCTTCAACAACCTGGATATCAGACTCCCACTTCTGAGTGTCCGGGTCCCTCCAGGTGAACACTGACTGGTGAGATTTGCCTGGACCGTCAGTGAACTCCGTGATAGCGTTTTTGAGTGGAGTTTTACTTTTATCTGATTTTGGGGCCAAATGCAGTGAATCTTTAAAAAGTCTGTGTTTAGGATAATGAATTGAAGTTTTTCCAGGATAGCTGTCTAATGGAATTTGCAGATGTTCATCTGTTTGTAATAGAGAATCCAATTGTTCCAAAGTATAAGGGAGGTAAATGCACGCCGGATCACAAGCTGCGAGGGTCTGGAGGTGATGTCGGCCTTTAATAATAAGTTTGGCTACAAGTTCTGGTGGGGTGGTAACTGTTTGATGTGGTTGGTGCAGCAGAAAAAGCCACTCAATGATGATGAGTGGGGTTTTTGAAGTGTCATCCCACTGAAAGAGCAGCACATGGAAGTTTGGGCACTTACCAAAAATACCGAGGCTGAGGGGAAGGGACCAGTCTGTCCGATGTGCCTGGCGGTGTTTGATGGCGCTGGCGACTCTCTGCAAAGCCTCCCAGGCTTCTGGCGTTAGCGAGCGTGGGGAAGCCAGGTCGCCGTCTCCTCGTAGAAGGTCGAAGAGCGGTGCCAGTTCTTCTGTGGTGAGGCCCAGGAGAGGTCGGATCCACGTGATGACGCCGCACAGCTGTTGCGTGTCTCTTAATGTCTGGGGGTGCTCGTTGATGGACAGAGGTTGAGGCACGACGGTCCTTCCTGTGATTAAAAACCCGAGGTACTTCCATGGGCTCCATAGCTGGATTTTTTCCTGAGTTATCTGAAACCCCGCGCTTTCGACAGCTGTGACAGTCTTGGAAAGTGCTGCGTCTGAGTAAGACTTGGTGGAAGCACAGATTAGTACATCGTCCATGTAATGTAGGTGTGAGACTCTGTCCAAAGTTTCTCTCATCTGCCTCACCACCGTCATTGGGGACCACTGAAGAAAAGCCCCTTGTCTGAAGTTTCTGGCCCTGTTGGAGAAAGTTACATGCCAAGGGCTCCGAGACCTGAGCACAGCTGCTGGCATTGCTAAGCTATTGTTCACAGGTGTGTTTGCTGTATGCTACACTGAACCCAATGAAAGGAAGAAGGGGGCCCCTTGCCTTTTTGCAACAATAGCCTTGGAAGTTGTCCCACCTCTCGGCCTGGCTGGACTTCTCCTGAGTTTTGGGTGGTCCCCCACAGAAGACCCCTCACTTGTCTTACAACCGCCGTGACAGACAGACTGAGATGTACAAGGCCTCTCCATCAAAGACCGAGACATGAAATCCCTATGTGAAAAGGCCCCCCCACACTCTTTCCAAGGACTGGCACTGAGACCCCTAACCTGGGGGAGGTGTGTGGGGGAGGCAAGCTAACCAAAGCAAGATGGATGTTGCAGGTGCGAGCAGGGGACCAAGAAGACAATGGCTCTCACCCACTGCAGAGAACATGGACTGTGTGTACCCTTCTCTAAATACCATTTTTTCTCCCAAAAATACAATAGACTACCTTTGATTCGGTTTCAAGTTGTACCCCTTCCCCCATCAACAAAAAGAGTATAATAAGAGTTCGGATGAACTGCAACCCTGAGATCTCCCCAGATGTGACCTGGTGAACGCCATTGGCTGGACATAAAGGACTTCGCCGTTCTACGTTTGGTAGCTCTATACCTTCCTTTCTCTTCCTCCCTCTTTTTCCCTTTTCCCCAATTCCTCCCCAATGCATTCTCTTGTGGTTATTCAATAAAGGTACATTTGTTTTGATTATCACTGCAACCCCCTGTACCGTGTCGGTGTTTTTTGCACTCTGAGATCAACCCACGAACCATCACGAAACCCGTTCGTAAGGATGGATTGTGACACTTGCATACATACTATAGAAACCTTCTATCAAACCTTAAAAATTCTCTACAAATTCATTTCCAACATTACTGGGTCTGGCACCGCCCAGATCTGGTGTTTGCTGCCACCTCCAGTGCCCAGATCTGGAAATTCCCTTGTTCCGGCAGAGCCAAGTCCAGCAATTTTCTGGTAAAAAAGCCAAAATCTGGCAATTTCCCACTGCCGACACCGGCAATGCCAAGATCTGGTGTTCGCTCCCATCGCCCGTACCCCAGTCTGGACATTTATCGGTTCTAACACAGCCCAAGTGCAGCAGTTTTTTGGAAAAAGAAGACAAAACGCAGCAATTTCCTGGTGCCACGACTGTCACCACCCAGACCTGGTGTTTGATGGCACCGCCCATGCCCAGATCTGAACATTTCCCTGTGCCACCACAGCCCAAGTCCAGCAATTTGCTGGCAAAGAAAGCCAAAACCAGGCAAATACCTGGTGCCTACACTACTCCGATCTCGTGTGTGCTGACACCGCCTGTTCCCAGATCTGGAATTTTTCAGATGCCTGCACAGCACAATTCCAGCAGTTTGCTGGCACAGAAAGGTCACATTTGGCAATTTCCTGGTGGTGGCAAATACCCCACCAAGATCTGGTGGGCGCTGGCACTGCCAGTGCCCACATCTGGATATTTCCTGGTGCCAGCACAGCCCAAATGCAGCAATTGTCTGGCAAAGAAAGCCAAAGCCCGGCACCACCCAGATCTGGTGTGTTGGGCTTGGTTTAAAAGAAGAAGGAGACCTTGGATTTAGGCCGTGGGAAAACCCTCTTTAGTTGGGGTCAGCAGGAGCTCCCGCCCATAATCCTCTTGTTCAGTTATGCAGATTGTTACTAGAAAGTTCTGAGTTCTCTTTGCTACCATTGGTTACATTTTACTGCAAAAATTGTAATATTCATAATCCTTCCTTCCTCTTGGATCCTTCCCTCAGATCCCACCTTAACCCCTCCCCATATATAAATGGATAAATATCCCTGCAGGACCCTGGACCCAGGCTTTTTTCTGCTTTGCTCTCTGTACTGTGCACGCCGTCCTGTTTGTTGTGTTTGCCTTCATTAAAGTTCTGTTTCCAGACAAGCAGATGAAAGCAGTCTCTGTCTGTAAAGTGGCCAGAGCTGGTTCTCAGGGAAACCACTGGCCAATGGTCCGGACGAGGACCAGAAGGTTTCACTGGTGTTTGCTGGCACCGCCAGTGCCCAGAGCTGGAAATTTCCCTATTCTGACACAGCCCAAGTGCAGCAATTTGCTGGCACAGAAATCCAAAACCCGGCAACTTTCTGCTACTGGCTCTGGCACCGCCCACATCTTGTGTTTGCTGCGCCAGTACCCAGATTTGGAAATTTCCCGGTGCCAGCAGAGCCCAAATCCGGCAGATTTCTGTCGCTGCCAATGACACCACCCAGATCTGGTGTTTACTGGCAGCGCCAGCGCCCAGATCTGAAAACTTCCTGGTGCCAGCACAGCCCAAGTGCAGTGATTTGCTGGCACAGAAAGCCAAAAGTTGGAAATTTCCAGGTTCTGGCTCCAGCACCATCCAGATCTGGTGTTTGCTGGCAGCGCCAGTGCCCAGATTTGGAAATTTCCCGATGCCTTCACAGCCCAGGTCCAGCAATTTGGTTTTAGCTAGCTTAGTCAGAGAAGTTCCTGGGACTGGGACTTTCCTTTTTCTTGGAACTGTTGAAACCTGCTCTGGACTGAAAACCCAGAAAAACACCTGCAGCTCACACCTGTGGCCCACTGAGGTCTGGGACGCTGCATTCCAGCACCAGAGGGACTTAGAAGAGACTGAGTGAGCCAACTACACCCCACAAAAAGGACTTTCTGAATTTGCCATCTCTTCAGCATTGTCAGAGGTTTTATTTAATATTATTCATTTTTCATTCTTGGGAATACTTTACTTGATAAATAAACTGGGGTTTTATTACTTTTCCCAAGGGAAGTCTTTTTCTGAACTAGTAGGGGGAGAGGCCACTGGAACTTGATTTCTAGACGGACCCCTTTTGGAGGTTTCCTCCCAAAATTTGCCCTAAAGCAGCACAAACAGTCACAATGGAAACTTCACCAGTGGCACAACACCCCAGCCCACCAGGAAAAGAAAGGACATGTAAAGTGCTCCAAACACTTGTCCTGCTTTGCTGCAAAAGTCCTGCTGCAGACACTGTGCAGTGTGGAAAGCCAAGAGAAGCTGCAGCTGGTGGCAAATCTTGGGACAGAAGCTTGACCTTGTTCTCCAGGAGAGATTCTTGGCAAGAGCAGAGAGGAGAAGATTCCTGGAAAACTGAAACAGCTTTCCAGAAGGGAAATGTAAATGAAAGAAACAATCCAAGATGATGTTTTCCTTTATTTATTTCTATACTCCCCTTTTCCATGTTGCACTACTTCTCCATCCCAGTAATTCCAGATGCACTGCACCTCTAAGATCAGTGGCTTAGTGATTTTTAGACACTCTAAAATACCATGAGCCACACTGAGTTTTCCTTCCCCTGTCTTTACTGGAAGGCAACACTGGAGATGTAAGTGCAGTGCTGGGCTCAGGTAGGAATCCTAGCCCAAGGGAAGGTGTCCCGCCAATGTTTGCCCCTCAGCCAGGCCAATGCAGAGCAGCAAGCGAGGGGATTGCTGTGCCAGTGTGCAGGAGTCAGGGCTCTGCACCTGGGCTCAAGGCTGCAAAGTTCCCGTGTTTGGACGGACTCAGGGGCTGTGCCCGGGGCGCGCGGGGCTCGAACGTGGGGCTCGTGGGGCGAGCGGGGAACGGACACGGGGACGAACGGCCCCGGTGCTTCAGTTGCAGCGGCGGCAGCGGCGGCAGCAGCAGCGGCGGCAGCAGCAGCGGCGGCAACAGCGACAGAAGAAGCAAAAGCAGATAATCTATAACGATCTTTCTCCTTCTCTCTTTCTTTCTCTGTCTCTCTTTCTTGGTCTTTCTCTCTTTCTTTCTCTGAGTCTCCCTTTCCCGCCGTCGGGCACCCTTCTCCCGTGGTCCCTTGCCCGGCGTCCCTCTCCTCTCCCCGCCTCCCTCTCGTGTCCCCGCCTCCCTCTCCCCCTGCCGGGCCGGGCCATGCCCCCGGCCCGCCCCCGGCCCCGGGCGGGGCTGCCCCGTGCCCGGCCCCGCCCGTCCCGCCGCGGTCTCGCCTCCGCCCGGCTCTGGCCCTACTGGCGGTGGCGCTGCTGGGCGGGCATCAGTGCCGTGTGCGGGGGCGGCATCGCCGCCCTTTGCCTCCGCCTGGCCCGAGCCCGGCCCCGGCCCCGGCCCCGGCCCCGAGGCAGGCTCCAGCCCCGAGCCCGGCCCCGGCCCCGGCCCCGGCCCCGGCCCCGGCTCCTGCCGGGGCCCGCGGAGGACACAGGCGGCGCGGCCGCTGCCGCCGCCTCCGCTGCGGCTTCCCCGGCCCGAGCTCCGCCGCTCGGCAGCGCGGCCGCCGGCCCCGAGCCTCCCGTGCCGCGTTCCAAAGAGCGAACGCCTGGGCATGGCCGGCCCGGGGCGGCTGAGGGGCGCTCGGGGGCCGTTGCTGGCCCCGGGCCGAGCGCTGACAGCCGCGTCCCGCCCGCAGGGACGGCGCCCGAGGCCCTGCAGGAGCGCTACCGCCTGGGTTCGTTGCTGGGGCGCGGAGGATTCGGCAGCGTCTTCGCGGCCACGCGGCTCTCGGACGGCGCCCCGGTGAGCGGCGGGGCCGGCGGCGGGCGCAGGAGGAGGGGACGGAGGAGGAGGAGGAGGAGGAGGATGGGGCTGGGCAGGGCGGGCGGCGAGCTAAGCCCGCTGCTGTCCTTGGCTTGCAGGTGGCCATCAAGAGGGTGCCACGGAACCGCGTCCGGCACTGGGGCGAGCTGGTGAGTGAGCGGGACCAGCGGCAGCAGCCGGGGCTGCCGGGCGGGGATGAGCCGAGGCCCGGCACGGTGGAAGCCGCCAGGACGCCTCGAGGGGGAGCGGGCGTGGGCGCAGCGCAGGGCGCAGAGCATCCCGGGCTGGCTCAGGGCTTCCCCAGGCCTGGCACGGCATCGGCCCCACTGAGGGCATCGTGCTCCTCCCGCAGCCCGACGGCAGCAGGGCCCCGCTGGAGATCGTGCTGCAGGCCAGGGTGTCCACTGGCTTCCCCGGCGTGGTGCAGCTCCTGGAGTGGTTCGAGCTCCCCAACCACATCGTCATGGTTCTGGAGCGGCCAGAGCGGTGTCAGGACCTGCATCGTGTCATTCGGGCACGGCGGTTCGTGCCCGAGGAGGTGGCGCGGGAGCTGTTCCGCCAGGTGCTGGAGGCCGTGTGGCACTGCACCAGCTGCGGGGTCCTGCACCGCGACATCAAGCCAGAGAACATCGTGCTTGACCTGGCCACTGGGCAGGCCAAACTGATTGACTTTGGCTGTGGCACCTCCCTGCAAGAGACAGCCTACACCCACTTTGCAGGTGAGCCCACGTAAGGGTGTACTCCTGGTGCCGGGATCTCATGGCTCAACATCTCCCAGCCCAAGCTGGCTGTGGCAGCGGGGATTCTCCCTTTTGCTGCCAGTCAGAGGACTGAGTCTTCAGCTGAGTTGCTTTAGAGCGGGGCTGGGTGGGGAGCCATCTTCCAGCCCTGCTGGCAGCCTTTGCCAGCCACTCTGCCCAGGACTGGGGCTGGGCTGGGGCAGCCAACCCGCCCAAAACCCCCGTGGGTGGGGGTAGCAGAGAGGGGGATGGAATCTGTGCCCCAGCCAGTTTGGTGTGCAGGCGAGAGGAAGGGCTTGCACTGCTCCACTCGCCCTGTTTGCCTTTGCTTCCTAATATTTTTGGGGCAATGCAGGCAGGGAGGATAAGGGCATGTTTTCCCCAGCACAGAGAGGGTTTTTCTTTGCTTGTCATGGTCAGGCTTAGCCAGGGCTTCCTCTGCCCTCTTCTGACACCAGTGGCTTCTTTTCCAAGCCTAAGTTTGTGCACAAGTCCCAGGTGCTGGCGAGAGGGCAGTGGTCACCCTGTGTGCCACTGATGCAGCCCCCGCAGGCCCAGGGATGCTGGGGCCAGGCTCTGGGAGCAGCAGCATCCCCCTGCTGAACTCCATCTGTATTCCATAGGAACACCATCCTACAGCCCCCCGGAATGGACCCACTTTGGCTGGTACCATGGCGAGGCAGCAACTATCTGGTCCCTGGGCATCCTGCTGCACCAGATGGTCTGCGGGGAGCACCCTTTCAGGAGGGGCCGGAACCTCAGCTGGGGCCAGCTCCCGCTGCCACAAGGGCTCTCTCAAGGTGGATCCTCTTCTCTGGGCACGGGGGGAATCCCAGTGCTGGGAGCCAGCAGCGGGCTCGTGAGCATCCCGCTCTGGCAGCTGCTGAGGAGGTGGCACATGTCCTGCTCTCCTCCAAAACAGGGAATGGATGGGAAAGTTTAGGCCCAGCCCTGAGCACATCCAGAATGGCCTGGGCATGGCAATAGTGGGGCAAAGCAGACAGGAGCCTTCTCTGGCTGACTGGCAGTTTCTGCTTTCTCTGCCCAGAGTGCAAAGATCTGATCAGGTGGTGTTTATCCGTGAACTCCTTGGAAAGACCCACATTAGAAGACCTGTTCTGTGATCCTTGGGTGCAGGATATTCCTCGGCCCTAGAAGAAGGGAGAGAGCCACAGGCACACTTTGATCCAGGGCCCTGGTAAGTTGCAGCTCCACACATGCCTTGGCAATGAGTAGCAAAGGAACCCAGACTTTTTTGTCCTGCCTATGTCACTGCCCAGGGCTCATCAGATGGGCACACGCAGCCCTTGTGCTGCAGCTGAGCTGCTCTGCCCAGCACTGGTGGCCGCCATCCAAGCTGGTTTTGCTTGTGCTGGTTCCCTGACAGCTGGGGCCCTGGGCAGAGCCCTGAGAGCCTGGTGTCCCCCCAGGGAAGGAGCAGGAGCCCCTGGAGAAGCTGTACCGGGTGGGGATGCTGCTGCTGCTGCTGCTGCTGCTGCTGCTGCTGCTGCTGCTGCTGCTGCTGCTGCTGGAGACAGCCAGGATGACATCAAGGATGATAACCTCTTCCTGGACCTGGCTACTGGCCAGCTGAAGATGCTGGACTTGGATTGGCGCACCTTCTTCAAAGCCGGGCTCCACAGGGAATTTGCAGTTGAGTCCACACACAGGGGGGATGCTCCCAGATTTGGGCATTGCACAGCCTTGCCAGGAACCAAAGGTTCCCCCTTTGCTGGGGCGGGTGCAGCTGATCCTTCAGTCGCTGCCCAGCTGCTTTTGGCAGGGCTGGGGGCATGGGCTGGGCTGGGTACAAATGGGAGTGGGCTCCCGGCCCTGCCAACAGCCCCCAGCAGCCACCGTGGCCTGGGCTGGGGCTGGGGCTGGGGCAGCCAGCCCGACACAAGCAAAGCCCCATGGTGGGAGCAGAGGTGGGACTCCAGAAGCTGTGCAGGGGCTGCTTTGCTCTGCAGGCAAGGAAGGGCTGGGCTGCTGCACTGCCCTTGTTTGCTTTGGGATCACCATGATTTTGGGGGGCAGTGCAGGGGGAAGGGAGAAAGCCTGGGCCTCCCTCACCCGTGGGTGGGATTTTCCGTACCATGTAGGAGTTGGGCCTTCCTCAAGACCCTGACAGAGATAAGAGTTTTGACCTTGTTTCCCCCTTTTGTCTGAAATCTATTTTCAATACTTTTTTGTTTGTTTTTCCAGAGGAAGCATTCTAGGTGCACTCTCGTCTGTATTGGGAAGTGCTTGGGAGCAGCTGTGGCATGGATGGGCGGTGGCCTTGGAGAAGGCTGAGGACGTGGTTTGGGAGCAGCTTTTCTTGCAGCCGTGGCTGGCGTGAGGTGGGTCCCTGTGTGCTTGGCAGGGTGGGATCAGAGCTTTTGGGAGATGGCAGCGAGCACAGGAGCATCCTGCTCTGGGCAGCTGCTGAGGGCTGGATGTGCCGTGGCTGGCTGCAGGCTGGGCACATGTCCTGCCCTCCTGCTCTGCTGCCAAAGGCAGCAGGGATGGGCAGCTCTGGGCACAGCTCTGGGCACAGCCGGCATGGCCTGGGCACCGCAGGCCTTGGCACAAGGGCACAGGAGCCCTCAGCTGACGGGCACTTTCTGCTTTCTCTCCTTGCAGCCGGGCTCTGCGGCTGCTGAGGCTGCTCTGGGCTCTGCCAGGGCTCTGCTGGGCTCAGCCCTGGGCCCAGCTGGGCTGGCTCTGCCCTCCCATTGCTCTGACAGCTTTGCATCAGACGAGCCCCTTGCGAGCACAGCGCCTGAGCTTTCTGCTTTGGCAGCTGAGTGAGACTCTGCTGCAGGCCCAGAGATTGCAGCTGGGGACACACATCCAATTGGCAAGAACCCAAACCCTCCACAGTCCCAGCTGAATGCCTGGATCTGCACAGGGTGTTTGTCTGTCCCATTCTTCCTTCTTGATTGGCTGGAATTGTGCAATTGCACTTTCTTCCTCCTCTAGAAGTGCCTGAGTGGGCCAAAGCTGGCGAGTGGGCTGTGTTCCTGAGGCAGTGAAGTCTGGAGCTGATGGATGGAGAATTGTCTTTCTGCACTGCCAAACCAGAGCAAAAAGCCCTAAGTGGCACTTTGTGTCTCTAAGAAATCCCTGACAGTTTCAAAGGGAATGTGCAGCTCCTTCCCAGGCTGAGAAGGAAGGGCATCTTCTCAAGGATTTGGGCTTTGACAGAGTTTCCATTCCCAGTCCTGCTTGGAGCGGGAAGGGCACAAAGCAATTTCCTCTTGCTTTGAGCACAATTTCAAATGGCAATGTTGGAAACAAAGCCCAAAATCTTTTAAAAGGCTGCTGGGGTCAGTAAGATGGATCCATGGCATCAGCACATTTACAATGAAAATAATTGACTTCTCTTTTTGGAAAGATCATTTACCTCTTAATGCAAAGTTTCAGAACTTTTTCACTAACACTTGGGTTTTGTTTTCATCTTTCACATTTTATATAGTTTTTTTTCTTTTGCCTTTTTTTCCTTTAAATAGAAAACATGTCCTACAAAAGGAGTGTCCTTTGCTCCTGGTTCCTGTGTGGAGCAGCTCCCTTGCTGCTGGCTGAGCTGCTCAGGCAGAGCCCGGCAGCTCCTGGCCCTGCAGGGCTGAGGCTTTTCCCCGTTGCTGGGCACAGACTGATGGAGCAGCACTGCTGAACACGGGCACACACAGAGGGCCCAGCAGCAGCTGCCTTTGGCCACCTGAGGCTCCAAGGCCCAACCTCTGAGCAGCCAGGGCTGGAAGAGACTGGCAGCATCTGATCCCTGACTCTGGGCCAGGGCTGCACAAATGACCCCACAGCAGCAGCAGCAGCAGCAGCAGCAGCAGCAGATGGAGCTGACTTTCAGCACAGCCCCTGCCCCTGTTCCCTCCCGTGTGCAGCGGTGTCACAGCAGCCTGAGGCACCTGGGAGCCCCCAGTGCCAGCAGGGACTTGAGATGGCAGCCCTGGGCTCCTGGAGGCTGTGCAAGGAACGGAGCTGGGCACTCCCTGTCCATGGGGAGCTTGCAGATGGAAAAGGCTGCTGTGCCCAGGCAGCTCCAAGGGCACAGAAAGGAGGCTCTGGAGCACTGGATCTGTGCCAGTGCCACAGTCCTGGGCAGCAGCCAGCCAGCCCTGGGGGAACAGAGGGCACAGCAAGAGGGACAGAAGCAGGCAAGGCCAGAGACTGGGAAGAGCCTGGCCCACGAGCAGGAACAGCTGCTCCATTGCACTCTTGGAGAAAGCTCTTGGCTGCTTCAAAGCGCTGAAAGGCGTGAAGGGCAGAGAGGAGGCCACAGCAAACAATGCTCCTGTTTGCACAGCCTCCCCTCTGCGTGTCCCAGAAGGAATTGGATGGACTGGATTCGTCTCTCCGAGTGCTCTCGTTCAGCATGAGCAGCTCAGCACCAGGAGCTGAAGGAGCTGAAGCCTCAGGCCACAGGAGCTGGGCAAGAGGGAACTTCTGGAGCAAAGTAATGCTGCTGAAATAGCCCCAGCTGAATGCAGCGGATATCATCATGGAATCACAGAATCCTTTCTGTTGGAAAAGCCCTCTGAGCTCACCCAGTGCAGCCCTCAGCCAGCAGTGCCAAGCCCAGCACTAAAGCACGTCCCTGAAGTGCCAAGGCCTGGACAGCAGCCCTGAGTGAGGCCTGGACAGCAGGCCCTGAGCCAATGGTGGCCTCTGGAGGAACCTTCCAAGCAAAGGTTACCTTTGTATCTGCTCCCTGCTGAGATATGCATGGTCATTAGCACTGTGATAGATGTAGCCACTCCTTAGTGAAACATGGATGGACCTTTGTGTATTTAGAAGCCAGAGAAGGCCATGAAATCTGACATCTGGCCTTGTGTGGGGCTGAAGGATCAAAGTCAGCTGCCTTGGCTCCTCCTTGAGGCCTGGCCAGGCTTTGGGAGGGAGCCAAGAGGAGGATGAAAGCAGATGTTGGCACACTAGCAGTGCTGTCAGTTTGTTCATGCAGCACTGTCAGAGCTGGGCCCTCTCCCAGCGGGCTTGGAGCCTCAGCTGGGGCTGGAGGCACCTGCAGGAATTGCCAGTGCCCAGGAGTGGCTCTGCAGCCCTTGGCTGTGACAGCTTCCCCAGCTGCTGTGTGCATCTGGGGGATGGGAAAAGCTGAGGGGAAATGCTGCTGCATCTTTCTTAATCACTGCAGGCAATCTTTGGTGGGGATGATTGGGTGCATTGCTGAGCTGCTCCTTTTGTGATTCTTTGCTGCTCTGAACTGCAGGAAATGACACTGATTCCTTCCGTTGGAGTCTGTGTCTTTGGTGCTGACTTTGGCCACTGGTCAAACCAAACTGGCCCAGTCTGGCCAGATCCCAACCAAATGTCACTTGTTCAATGTCAATGTGAGGCATCAGTGCCATCAGAAATTCCCAGATGGGAAGCCCTTCCCTGGAGTTCCCTGGCTCTGGAGGGGGCTGAGGTGGGAGCCCCGTGGGAGCAGTGGGGCAGTCGGGTAAAAGAAGCTGCAGCCCTGGATGTCTTCAAATGCATCCAAAAATTGCACCTGGAAAAGGAAAAGGACTTGTGGGTTTGGGCAGACAAAGATGAATTTGTTAAGAGTCCATTGGAAACAGCAGCTTCAGAAGGAACAATTATTGTTGGACTGCTCCCACATGGAGCAAGAGCAGAAGGTTTTAATCTTGAGCTCAGCTGCATTTGTACCAGTGAAATATCAATATAATAACTAACTATATGTATTTTTTGTAAATTAAGACCTTAATATATATATATCTGTATATTTATATATATATTATATATATATGTCTTTATCTATCTGTCTATATGTATATCAATATGTATATCTACATATGAAATAATAGTAATGTGAAATAGTGCTGACAATACTAATTTGGTAGCTTTGGCTGCTCAGGGATGTAACTCTAAATACCCTACAGAACAGGATTGGCCAGGGCCCTACTGTCAGTGGTCAACTTTGTGAGATTGTATACAATGTAAAAAGGAGGAAGGGAGGAAATTGGCTATTTCCCCAGGGTTTGGTGATACTGTGATGCAGAGGGCTTTGTCTGTTGCTGTGAAAAATACAGGGATGAAGCCTGCAGGGTTTTTCATGTCCCAGACTATGCACAAGCTGCAGGATTGGTTGAACGGGTGAAGGGGTTGTTAAAAGAGCAGTTGAAAAAATGAGGAGATGGGAACCTTTGCCCATGGAGAACCCATCTCCCAGATGTGCTCCATGCCCTGAACAATGGCCCACGGGGGAAATGGAAACCCCCTGGCTGTGCACGGCTGCCCCCAATTTGCAAATCCAACCATGGGCAGTGAGACTTGGACTGCCTGGGAAATTGTTCTGGCTGTGATGGCCCCTGGCAGGGCCAGCCCAGAGGCTGCAGGGCTGGGCCTTCATGCATTGGAATTAATGAGGATGAATTCAAAGCAAATGAGAGCTCTCAATACTGAAACAGGAATTCAGATTCCTCCAGGACACTTTGCTTTGGTGACTGCTTCCTTGGAGCTTGGCCTTGCAAAGTGTTCATGTCATGGCAGGAGGAATTGATGCAGAATATCCAGGAGAACTTACAGTAATTCTGTGAAACAATAGTGACCAGGATTGGATTATTCAACCCCATGACAGGGTAGCACAATTATTGATATTGCAATTTTAGTATTGTGAAAAAAGGAGCTCCAGCTGCAATCACCACCGTTTGTGGAGATAAAGGGTTTGGATGCAGCAGTCCTAATAATGGAGCCAGAGTGTGGGTCCGGAGGCCAAATGGCCCTCCCGAGGCAGCTGAAGGAGCAGCTCCTGGGAAAGACAACTCTGAGTCCTGAAAGCTGGGCAGGAACAATGGGAATGTGTCCCTGCAGCCAAGGATTGTGTGTGAGAACAAGTAGATCTGACAGGATATTGTTTTACACATGCTGCCAGACCAAATCTCCCTGTTTGCCCCAAGGGCCCCTTTGGCAAATGCTCTGATCCACGGGGCTCCATGGGAAGGCTGCTGTGACACTGAGGGACTTGCACAGGAATTGCATCCAGGAGCCTGGGAGCCCCTCAGGGACTGGGACCCGGCCCCTTCCAGCCAGAGGGGAAAGGGCCCCCCAAGCCCCCCCTACCCAGACAACATGGTAAAGCTGAACAGCAAAGGGCCTGGGGGCATTATTCTGGAATTAAAAAGGTGCCAGCTCCATGGACAACAGAATTCTTGTTCCTAACTCCAAGGAGATTGAGAAAAAAGAATGAAGAACGGTGTCACTGAAGTACTACTGATGTCTGTTAAGGTGTACCTTGATAGTCAGCCAGAATCTTTGTCTGCCACAAACACCTCTAGTGTTTGACCAAGGGGTTAGTCATCATAATGTAATGATGAGTTCTGATGGATTGCTGAGCTTCTTTTGTAATTCTTTGCTAATGATGATGTGCTTTGCTGAGCTTATCCTTTTGTAATGCTTTGCAGCTGTGCATGATATAAATGCCACAATTCCTTCAGTTGGTGTCTGTGTCTTTGGTAGTGACCCTGCCCACTGGTGAAACAGGGCCCCCTCTTGCCTAAGTGTTAGCTGGGAAGGCAAAAAGCCTCCCTCCAAAATTGCCCCCTTCCTCCTTGTTCCCCCCTTCATAGCCTGAGCATGATGTGCTCTGGTCTGGGCTGTGCCCGGGGTCAGCTGGGGTCACCTGTCCTGGCTGTGTCCCCTGCCAAGCTCCCCCGCAGCCCCAGCCCCTCCCCAGCGTGGCTGGACGAGGGGCAGGACAGGCCTTGGCTGTGCTGCAGCTCAGCAAGAACAAAACCATCTCTGCGTGCTCAGCGCTGTGCTCAGCACCCAGCCCAGCAGTGTCTCAGTGCCAGGGGCTGTGCCCTCAGTGCCTGCCAGGGCTTTCCATGGCAACTGCCAGGCCAGGTGCCCCAGGTGTCCCCCCCAGTGCCGGTTGCCATGGAAACAGTGCCCAGCCCTGCCCCTTTCTGTCTGGCTGACCTGGCCTTTGGCCCTGGCAGTGCCCTTGGCTGCTGGTTCCTGGTGCCTGAGCGGCCAGCGCGGCACGGGGCAGGTGGCCATGGCACAGCCCCCAGCAAGGGATCCCCTCTGGCTCTGGGCACTGACACCAGCCCTGAGCAAGGGGCCCAGGGCAGCTTTCCATGCCCACCAACCATCACAATGCTTTTGCCCAGAAAAAGGTACTTGGACATCCGTAACTCTTTGTTCTTATTGTCTCGGATTCTCCTAAATCCTAATTGTCCAAATTTTTATTACTTTAATTATATTACTGTTTTTATAACAATTTAATTGTTTTATAGCAATTTTTAAAAAGTTTAAAAACAAGTGATTGGTGTTTTTCACACAGTGCCCAACACACAACATCCCATGTACTGATAATTCTGGGGGAGCCATTTACAACACCGCGGGGTCACAGGATGTGAAATCGCCAATCACTTGTTTTTTAAATTTTTAAAAGTTTCATAGTAATAAAACGGTTAGAAAAAGAGCAATATAATTAGAGTAATAACAACTTGGATAATTTGGATTAGGACAATATGAGACAATAAAAACAAAGAGTTATGGACATCTGGGTACCTTTTCTGGGCAAACGAAGCCTGAAAAAAGACACACTTTAAGAGAGGATTAACCCTTAAAAACAATAACCTGTTGCATATTCATACACCTCATACATGATGCATAAATTCCATTCAAACCAAGGAGTCTGTTCAGTGTCAACTTCTTCCTCTGAATCCTGACGGCGTCTTCAGGGCTGAGCAGGCAGGAAGAAGTTCGTTTCCTCTGCTAGGAAAGCAATAAATTCTCTTTCTCTGAAAGATTTAGGTGTCCTGTGGCTGCTATCTTGCTGCAAGTCCTTTCTTTAAAAAAAAAAGTATCTCACATAGCATAGTTTTTATTTTAACATTATGTTATACCCTAAAACTAGATTTAACACACTACTTAAGAAAATTAATACAGCATAACTTTCTGACATAAACACATATAATAATCATTTGAATATTTGCGAAAAGCCAATCATAAAATACGCATTTTTCACACAGGAGGACTGAGCTCCCCCAGTTATTCCCTGTACAGGCGGGACCCCCCCTTCCCCTCAGACCTCTCCCGCCTTCCCCACGACGGCCAAAGTCCCGCTGTGCTGCCCCCGGCCTTCGACCACGGCGACATCGCCAACCCGCCCGGGCCCCGGGCTGCCCCGAGACCTCTCTGGCGTCCACGGGCGACGAGCAAGCCCCGCCGATGGCCCCGATGGTGCCGATGGCCCCGCCGCTGGCTCCGCCGATGGCCCCGCCGATGGTGCCGATGGCCCCGCCGATGGCCCCGCCGATGGCCCCGCCGATGGCCCCGCCGATGGCCCCGCCGATGGCCCCGCGGCCGCCGCTCTGTCCGGCCGGGCCGTGCCCGGGCCGTGCCCCGCGAGCTCCGCTAGGCGGCGCCCCCGCCCCCGCGCTGAGGGGCCGCTGCCGCTTCCCGCCCTTCGCGCCCGCCCTCAGCGGCCGCCGGCAGCTGGGGCCGCTCCGCCCGCCCTTTTATCGGAGCCATGGAGAAGGAAAACCGCTTTAAATTGTTCATGCCGCCGCACCTGAGCGCTGGGCAGGTGTCTGCGGGCAGATCCCAGGTGAGCGCTCGGCCACGGGGCCGCTGAGGACGGCCCCAAAGCCCCCCTCCCCGGCCGCCCCCTCGGGCTGTGCTGCTCTGGAGGCCGCGGCTGAGGAGGGGACGGGGGGAAAGCGCAGGGGCCCTTCCCCGGGGACACGGGGACAGTGCTGGGCCCGGGGAGTGCCCGGCAGAGCCCCGGGCTGGAGCACACACACACCTGCCCCTTGCCCCGGCACAGCCCCGGCCTGGAGCACACACACACCTGCCCCTTGCCCCGGCACAGCCCCGGCCTGGAGCACACACACACCTGCCCCTGCATGGGCCGGGACGGCTCCTGCACTGGACTCGTTTCTGTGTGTATGCCTGGAGTGGCATATGCACAGACATCTTCGGTTTGAATTTCAAAGACTTTTGTTGTTGTTTTCCATCAAAACTGAAGGGAATCATCTTCTCGAGCATCCGCTCTGTGCTGTAAGTCCGCGTTTGATGTGGGTAATTGAGCCCAGAGAGCGAGCAGGGCTCTATCGCCGGCCGGGCTCTGTGTACAAATCACAAACGGGACGGGACTGCTGAGGAACTGCCTTGAGCTGTTTTCTTTTCCAGCATCAGTCTCATTACATGGTGATGACAATGGGAAGATGTCAGCAGCTCACATCCCAGGCAGCAGACCAAGAACTTAATGTTACAACTTACTTTCAAAGTTTTTTGACCAATCACACAAAGCAAAAGCATATTGACAGTAGTTCTATCCAACCACTGTAAGCACAGGTACCTTTGGTTCAAACAATGCTTGCCTTTTTTGAATACAATACCTGCTGCTTGTTAGCCTTAAAACACAATGCACAGAGCTCCATTATTAAGCTTAGAACTTCCTAATATCTCCCTAGATAAACTTTTCTGTAACTTAGGGAGTTATTCTAGACAAGCGTTAATACACAGACCATTGTTCTATTTGCCCTTACTTTTCTACTTTTTAAATAATTTTTCTGCTGACCTATCTCATGGCTCCTGCTTGGCTCTAATCACAGTTCTGCTGCCTCTGAGGCTGCCTTTTGCAGCTTTCCCAAACCCCTCTGATTTGATGGATTCCCACAGGCCCCACTCAGATGCTCGCACTGGTGTTGGTGTCTTGGTCTCACCAGATCAGGTGTGCAGGGAAAATGTTCTGTCCCCACACTGAGTTATGGGAATTCAACAAGTTATTTTTTCATGTCGAAGATCCTTATGAAATATGTTGAGATTCAACAGGATATTCTGACAGCAGATGAGTTAGCTGTTTACAGGATGAACCTCTGTGACTTAAAAACCTTGTGAAAGGGTATTTTCATGCTGAAACTTAATCAAATATGGTCTAGAAGTGCCCTTGGAAGCAAAGCAAAAAAGAAATATCAACTACTGGTTTTCAAAAAAGTAATTTGTCTCCTTGAGTCCTTTGCCATGCACCAGGGCCCAGACAGGCAGGAGCTGCTGAGTTCCCTGCATTGAAAGCTCCCCTTTGGCCACAGTCTATAAATCAAACTGCAGGACACCAACAGTTTGATCAACCACTGGGCAGGAAGAAGTGAGTTCCAAAGCCATTACCAATACCTTGGGCTTTGAAATTTGTAGGCAGCTGTTTTATTAATGACCAATTCTATTTTCACATCATCTGTAGGGATTTTTTATAATTCTTTCTTTACAAATCTATCCATAAGGAACTAATGTTTAAATTTGTGCAGGGTTTGAACAGATGCTCAGATGATGACTTTAAGCTGCCATTTGATGTGTCGAACCGTGGCGAAATCACTGATTCAGGTACGATTGGAACATTTGCCATGCACCTTCTTCAGATTTTTATATATTGTCAAGGTTTAATTTTCATGAGTAGTCTCACAGTTTCATATCTGTAACTGTTAAATACAGTTTCACTGTTACTTTTTTTAGAAAGACATTGATCAAAATCTCTTCATGTTTCAGATACAATTTCACAGCAAGTGAAACTTTGCTCTGAAGTAGATGAAGAGGTCAGCTAAGTATCAACTCTGCACATCTAATTCCTTGGGGTCTTTTGAATTTGTTCCCAAACAGTGCCTAAAGCATTATTCAGTAGATATTTCAGGGCTAAAGGAAGTAGTTAAAAGGGAATAATGTTTTCTGTCTCCTGTTTAAAGCTGAATCACTTAGAGGAGATATTTGTGATTTAGTGAACATGCCTGGAAACAAATCTTTAAAAATTAAGGTGATTGCAATATTGCTGTTGTTCTTTCTTTGTTTCTTTGTCCATGAGCTTTAATTAGAGTAAGATTTAAACACTTAAGTATCCTTGTGGAACTGGTTCTGAATATTCTGTTGAGGGGCAGAAGGGTTGAAGTCAGAGTATTCTTTGGAAAACTGAAGTAGATTATCCCCATTGCCTTGTCTGGCTTTGTTTTATCTGTAAAACAATGAATTCAGTGGTTTCCAGCCTTGTCTGGCTTTGTTTTATCTGTAAAACAATGAATTCAGTGGTTTCCTCAAGCACTGGATTCTTTTGACAGTGTCTTTACCAGCAGATCTCTGCTTTAGCACAACTCAGTCCAGCTCATTTTTTTTGCAATAGCTTCTGTACTTTGCAGCTACAAAACACTCTTTGCTACCACAAAATAAAACCCATTTCTTGCACTCTCCCTGCTGATTTTCATATCCCTGACAACTTTTTAGACTTTTTTAATCCTAAGCTATTAAAGCACCATCAGGACTGTAACAAAACTGTGATGCAGCCAAAACAAGGATGGTGTTTGGGGGTGTTGTAAGTGAACCAAAGGGCCCTTTGGGCTCGTGTGTTGCTCTCCCTGCCTCGACCACTGGCCCAGCACTGCTTGTAGGACACTTTCAAGGTGTTCTAAGGGCACAAGGGTGGTGGTTTTCCTTCCTGCTGCGTGTGTGAGCAGAGAACTGCTGGGACACTTGGGTATTTGTAAATCCCTGGGTCCAGATGGGATCCATGCCAGGGTGAGGAGGGAGCTGGCAGATGAGCTTGCCAAGCCTCTCTCCATCATTTATCAAGAGTTGTGGCTCACTGCTGAGGTTCCAGATGATTGGACACTGGCCAGTGTGACACCCATTTACAAAAAAGGTAGGAAGGAGGATGCTGGTAATCACAGGCCAGTTAGCCTGGCCTCAGTGCCAGGTGAGCTAATGGAGCAGTTCATACTGAGTGCTATCCCACAGCACTCAGAGGATGGCCAGGCTACCAGACCCAGCCAGCGTGGCTCTACGAAGGGTAGGGCATGTCTGACCAACCTGGTCTCCTTCTGTGACCAGGTGACCGCCTGGTGCATGCAGGAAAGGCTGTGGATGTTGTGTATCTGGACTCCAGCAGGGCCTTTGGCACTGTCTCCCCCAGCACACTCCTGGAGAAGCTGCAGCCCATGGCTTGGACAGGAGCACTCTGTGCTGGGCTCAGAACTGGCTGCATGGCCGGGCCAGAGAGTGATGGTGAATGGTGCTGCATGCAGCTGGCAGCCAGGCACCAGTGCTGTCCCTCAGGGCTCTGTACTGGGACCAGTTCTGTTCAATGTTTTTATAGACGACGGGGATGAGGGCATCGAGTCCTTCATTAGTAAATTTGCAGAGGACACTAAGCTGGGAGCTTGTGATGATCTGTTGGAAGGAAGGAAGGAAGGAAGGAAGGAAGGAAGGAAGGAAGGAAGGAAGGAAGGAAGGAAGGAAGGAAGGAAGGAAGGAAGGAAGGAAGGAAGGAAGGAAGGAAGGAAGGAAGGAAGGAAGGAAGGAAGGAAGGAAGGAAGGAAGGAAGGAAGGAAGGAAGGAAGGAAGGAAGGAAGGAAGGAAGGAAGGAAGGAAGGAAGGAAGGAAGGAAGGAAGGAAGGAAGGAAGGAAGGAAGGAAGGAAGGAAGGAAGGAAGGAAGGAAGGAAGGAAGGAAGGAAGGAAGGAAGGAAGGAAGGAAGGAAGGAAGGAAGGAAGGAAGGAAGGAAGGAAGGAAGGAAGGAAGGAAGGAAGGAAGGAAGGAAGGAAGGAAGGAAGGAAGGAAGGAAGGAAGGAAGGAAGGAAGGAAGGAAGGAAGGCTCTGCAGAGAGACTTAGATCAGTTGGATGGATGGGCAGAGTGCAGCAGCATGAAGTTCAATAAGTCCAAGTGCTGAGTTCCACATTTTGGCCACAGAAATCCCCCACAACGTTCCAAGCTGGGGACAGTGTGGCTGGACAGTGTTGAGGCAGAAAGGGCCCTGGGGGTGCTGCTGACAGCCGGTTGAATATGAGCCAGCAATGTGCCCTGGTGGCCAAGAAGGCCAATGGCTCCTGGCCTGCATCAGGAATGGTGTGGGCAGCAGGAGCAGGGAGGTCATTCTGCCCCTGTGCTGGGCACTGGTGAGGCTGCACCTTGAGTGCTGGGTCCAGTTCTGGGCCCTCAGTTTAGGAAGGATGTTGAGGTGCTTGAGCACATCCAGAGGAGGGCAACAAGGCTGCTGAGGGGTTTGGAGCACAAGCCCTGTGAGGAACGTTGGAAGGAGCTGGGCTTGTTTAGCCTGGAGAAGAGGAGGCTTAGGGGTGACCTTATTGCTCTCTCCAACTGCCTGAAGGGAGGTTGTAGCCAGGTGGGGTCGGTCTCTTCCACCGGGCAGCACTGACAGAACCAGAGGACACAGTCTCAGGCTACAGCAGGGGAGGGATAGGTTGGATATTTGGAGGAAATTTTTCACCAAAAGAAGAATGAAGCACTGGAATGCTCTTCCCAGGGAGGTGGTAGAATCACCATCTCTGCATGTGTTTATAAAAAGACTGGACATGGCACTCGGTGCTATAGCTGAGGTGTTGGGGCAGAGGTTGGACTCGATGATCTGAGAGGTCTCTTCCAACCTCATTATTCTGTGACTCTGTCATTCTGTGTGTGTTCATGGCAAGATCACAGGTACTCTTGGGCAAAGTCTCTGAAGCTGCTTTTACTTAACTCAGCAGTGTCTGTCAGAAGGAGAGGACAGAAATGGTGTGAAGAACCTGCTAGAAGGAATTTTGGCTTCACTGATAATTCTAGCAAAGCTTTATTGATTTTGGTGGACTGCAGTTATCCATGTCTTTAAGCCCATCTATTTGGTGATGTCTGAAGGGGGTTTGGGATATTTCATTGTATTTGTTTCTCCTGTGTGCTCTGTAAAGCCTTTTGATACATACATAGAGGATGCACAAAGATTTGTGCATCCTGTGCATAAACTTGGGCTCCTGATCATATATCAACTTCTATCACCATCTGTAGAAAAATATTACTCTTGTGATATTTCTAAGAGATAAATACATTATCTCCAACAGTATGAATTAGATATTATGTACTATTAATTAGATAGTATTTGAGATTAAATTGTGGAACCTGTTTCAATAGAATACAGAAACAATGAATGAATTGTTCTCAAAACTCTACAAAGAGGCTGAGAAGATCAAGCAGTGGAAACTGACTGTGGAAACTGAATTAAACCAGAAAGAAAGAAAGCTCCAGGAAAATAAAAAGACTATTGAAGCACAGAATAAAGCCATTCAAGAACTGCAGGCCAGTATTGTATAGTGTACATTAAATAAACAAAGTTAAGTGCTTCCTGATTCAGTATGACACTATTATTGATACAATTAAATCTTAAAGACTGTTGCAGTTTGGTTTGTGCCTTGAGAAAATGATTATTTTGAGAAGTTGCAGGCACCTGTCCCGTGTGAGTGTTTGTCTGAAGAATATACCTGTAAGTGTCTCATTTGCTGCTAAATTATTGTCCATTAATTATTGCATCTTTCATGCAAAAGATGACTCAGCATGTAATACCAGCTAAAACAGACTTCTGTCTACTGATGCCCCAAATTACATTTTCATGAGGGATTTGAGAAGTCAAAGTGCATTTCTAATCTATTTTTCAATAACAGTGTCTTTTTGCATTTGTTCCCTATGAAATTAGTTTGAAAATGAAAAACTCCATTTGAAACTGGAAGATGAGATATGTGAAAATAAAGATCTCTTGAAAGAGTAAGTAATAGAACCAAGTATATATTCTTGTGGTGGAAAGAATCAGTTTCCATGTGGGCAGTTTTATGTAGCTGTTAAATTTTGAAGGTCATTTCCATTGTTACTCCTTAGGCACACAAAGTACTGTGCACTCCTGTGCAAACAGGATATTTTTTCCCTCCTTTAGAGCTGCTGCTTCGAGGCATCTGTGTAATGTGCTCAAGGAAACCTGCACTCGCTTCACAGAGAAGACCAGCAAACGTAAATGCTTTTTTAGCTTTTATTGATCAGAGTACATGTACTTCTAGCTTGCTCTAAATTCACAAACAGAAGAAAGAAGAAGAAATTTCTCGTGCTGTTCAGAGAAGTTCTCCAGTTGGGATCGACTGGATGTGGCTCTCAGAGTGAAAAGTGAATTTTAAGTGGCTCACAAAATTGGAAGTGAAGCCCCAGGTCTAACAGACTTTTGGTGTGTAATGCTGAATGCAGAGGGCTTTTGAAGCCAGTGAAATTGTTTGCTGAAAGGTGCCAGCCTGGGAGCTCTTTGGGTGCCCAAACAGTGACCCAGGGTTGAGGCCGTGCCCACAGCCCTGACTGGCCCTGGCAGCCGCTCCAGAGCAGGGCAGGGCTCCTCAAGGCTGCTCAGCCCATTGAAGGTTTGCAGGGCCACCCACACACTGGGAATATATTAAGACAGAAGAAGTGACCCTTCATGCCTGTTTTTAGGCAGTAGAATCCACTCTAAATTCCCAGCACTCTCTAACAAATTTCCAGAGCTGACATTTCCTGTTTTCAGCCATCACACATTTATGGGGAGAAAAGGTCTTAACCCCAAGGTACAATGAGTAACTGGAATTCTTCTCATGAAACTGAACAAGCCAGAACAGTTGGATAACTTAATGCAGTTTAAATTCTTGAGGTTTTAAAATATGTTCTTGATTGGAAGTTCTACTTTATATGCAATTTAGAATTGTTATTCTAACCATTAGAATTTTACTAACTTGATCCTGGATACTTAAGAAGTGTCGATTTCTTTTTAGCCTTAATTCTAGAAACACTTGTATATAGATGGACTGTTCTTTTTTGATAGCTGTTTCTTTTACTGTTCTCTTTTTAATTGTTTTCTTAGGAAAAAATAGTATCAATTACAAAAGTGGAAGAAGGAAAATATGGACATGGAGTGTTGCAATTTTCTAATGACAGCTCTGTGGTTATAGGTATCTGCTGATAGGAAGAAATTCAGTGCTAAACCCTAGATTACAGTTTAGAAATACTAACAGTGTTGATACATTATTATTCAACAGCATTAATGCTATATTAATTAATATGGTCACATCAACTGATCCAGAATTAAACTTTTCACAGAAAAAAGTATCTTAGGAAGGAAATTTAAAAGCTGAGCTTGCTTAATGTTTCAATGAAATGCACATTTTCCCTAAATTCTGTAACTTTTGGCACCATGTTTCATAAGGACTTATTTAATAAGAATGGAGCTGGTAATTCCTTTTTTAATTCATTATGCTGATTAAGTATAATGACTTGGACAGCTGGCATTCTTGTTCAAAAGAAAAACTTTCTCATATGTTCTTGCTTTGATAGATGAACAGGAAAAGGCAGAAACAATACAATTGTATGAGGAACTTCATAGCAACATAGAAGTAAGTGACCAGGCTTGATGAAAGGAATGTGAGTTATGTGAGCTGAGCTGAGTTCCCTGTTTATGTTGGGATACTGTTTGTATCCATCATGTGTGGGTATCATGTCATGTGTGATGCAGGAAGTTGGGTTTTCAATCCCTTTTCAAGAATGATTTTTGTGTTCCATAAAACACATTCAATGGAGAAAGTGCAGCAGTGTGTGGGATGTGGATCCCTGTGATCTGTGGGATGGGTGCTTAGTGCTGGGTCACTGCCACAACTTCTGGCTTCTTTCTGGGCTCTGTTTCACCCACCTGCTGGTTCCTCAGAATGGCTGAGGTGGGCAGCAGCCCCTGGAGAAGTTCCAGGGTTTCCAGGATTGAACTTCAGATATTAAATTTTGTTTTTAGAGAATGACAGCGGCATTTGAAGAGCTTCGTGTGCAAGCAGAGAACGACAGATTGGAAATGAGTTTCAAATGTGAGAATTCAGTTTATTGTGTTTATGCAGCTGGCTCAATTTTGTACTTCATAGCTTGTGTTCCACATGCAGGGCCAGGGCAGACAGATGTGAAGGGCTGGAATGGTGAGCAGGTCACCCTGAGACACTGGGACCCTTCTTTTATCCATGCAGCCTTTGTTCACTGCCTGGCCCCTTCTGTTGCTGTTCCACTGGGCCAAATTTGGAACTTTATTTTTCAAACTGTCACTCAACATTGAAGTTTTGTCTGTGAAGTACAGTCTAGAGATCAGTGCTTATTTCACATAGTTGGTTTATTTAAATGATAATGCACTAGTGTATAGCTACAGAAACTTTAGCTAAATGCTCTCTCTCTCTGTATGTATAGCCTGGTGTGTTCCTGTTTCATTTTCACATGCTCTTTTCTGTTTGTATTTTGATTATAAAATCAAACATTGCCTCAACAATTACTCTTGGGAAACAAAAGGTACAGCTGTACAATTCCAAGCAATCTTAAAGTGGAAGTTGTATTGAACTTGGAGTATATTTCAGCTAGAATGTTAACTGTGGATGTTACTGTATCTCAAAAGTAAAAGAAGAAGCAGAAAAAGTGGACAAGTTTGAAAAAGAATGCAAACTGGAAGTCAGTCAAAAGGAAAAGCAGGTTTGCTCATTTTACCATCTCATATGTAGAGCTTTATTTGTGACTAAAGGGGCAATGCAAGAGCCAAGAAGTGTTTCTGGGTATTAGTAAAAAAGACAAAATAACACCTGAAGCTGCATTTAAGTCAAATTCTGCTAAGTTTAGTGATCTTTCAGTACCTTTAGTCTACTGGAATTTATGGTTTGATTTTGAATTGGAGAACTTTTTTCTTTAGAGTAATGTGACTTGATCAATATTTGGCTAAGATTATATCTAGCCAAATATTTTCTATCTGTCTGTCTGTCTATCTATCTATCTCTCTATCTCTCTATCTATCTATCTAATCTAACTTGAATGACAGCAAAATGTCTGCTTATCATACCTGGGGTACAAATGAAAATTAACATCTGTCCCTTTTCCAGACTTCATGATGATATTTCTTGCATTTTTCTAGATTTCAGCTCTCACCATAGAGAGAGATGAAAAAGATGTTGTCATAAAAGACATGAAGGCTCAGCTGCAGATGTCACAAAATAAGATTGCTGACTTAATGGAAGCAAAATGTAAGAGTTCTGCCTGCTGTGTTTAAATGTAATTGTTTATAGAATTTAAATGTAATTGTTTATGATTGTTTATTTATGAGATGTAATTGTTTATAGAAGCATAGGAAACAGGGTCATGATGGTTTTATTCTGTTGCTGGTTGGCAGCAGAATTTTGGGGCCTTGAAGGCCTTATTTTTGTTTGGAACAGGAGCTGCTCATGTGGGAGCAGGACTGGCAGGGTCGTTTTTAGGGTGAGTCAAGCACTGAGAGCTTTGGAAGATTGCAAGGGGAAAATATGTTGCTTCAGTATTGCAAATTTACAGTCAGGCAGATGTCACTGAGGAAACTTACTTTTCAGAACTTGATTTTCAATATTTTTAAGCCATCTATATTCAAATTTTATCTATTATTTTATACTATATGATGTCAGTACCATTGGTCTTTGTTAAATTCTTTAAATGTATGTAATTTTCCATTTTTGGCAGTACTTTTATATACATATATATAAATATATTTATATATATTTTTAATATATTTATTTATATGTATATTTATATTTGTATTTTATATATTTATTTATATTTTTATATAATATATTTATATTTATATTTATATATACTTTTATAAATATCCTATTTTTAAAAATATTAACATCTTTTTTTGTTTAGTACATAATGAAGAAATGTTAAAGGAATTCCAGGTCAGTAAAGAACATTTGAGGGCAGAGCTGGAAGAGGCTAAAATGTCATTGCAAATGGCAGAGGTACCCCTTGCTTATAGTTTTACAGTAGAAATAGACTAGAGGAGTATTTGCATAAATAATTATGGATACTTTAGACATGAAACAGCTGTAGCTGTTTGTTGCAAAACATGTTTAGAAATGATATCATGTCTTGAAGGTTACTCAAAAGAACTTGGAAACTGAGCTCCAGACTAGAGTGAAAACATTAATTCAGGTTACTGGAGAAAAGGAAGAGCAGGAGGAAGAATGTAAAACAATGAAGGCTTTGCTTGCAGCCCTGACAGAGGAGTTGGAGACTTCTGTTGCCAATTTGAAAAGCTTGCTGCAAGAAGAGCAAAATAGGTAAATTAATGAGTTTCAATTCCAAGAGTGATCTTACAGGTTGCAGTCTATGACAAAATCAAGAACCATTGGAAATGAAGCTGAAATTTGGAGGTTTTTTCCACACAGTGGTCTAAATGCAGAGAATTGAATGTAAATTTTTTTGTTGGTGATAGTTGATACTGGTCTATAAAAAGTAAATTTTTGCCCCCTCCAACTTTCATAACTCTGTCTTTAAGAAATAGAGATTTCTGTAGGTATAGATTTGTTTACTTTTATGTCTACTGTTCTGAGGTTGTAAAAGTGTAATTTGATATGTGCTGCAGGCAGATAGATCATCTGCCTGTTGAAAGGTAAATGTTCTTAAAGTGCTTGTGCTAAGACTTTGTCTTATTGTCCTTGAAGTTTCAAATGCAGTGAGTGCTTTGTACCCTACATTTGGGGTTTTTAATTTACCATTTTCTTAGATTAAAGAAATATGAAGATGATTCAAAGCTGCTTACCTTGGAGCTCCAAAAGAAATCTGCTGAACTGGGTAAGGCTTGTAGAAAGGCAGAAAATGAGCCAGGCAGTAATAAAAATGCTTTCTGCTGTTGTCTGGAAATGGACTGTCTCTAGTAGGTGGAGAAATGATTTTACAGTACCTGTACCTATCAGGAATGCCTGAATTTATTTTGACTCAGCTGATCCCTTTTCTTTGGGGGTCATTGGTGCTGGCAGCAGCCAAAGGGCAGTGCTGTGCAGAGCTCCAATAGTGAGACCATTCCTGCATGAATTCTTCTGGAGGTAATTTTGGTTTCCAGCTAAGAGCAGCAGCACTGCAGGTGCCAGGAGTGACTTCTGCAGCAGAGATAAAACCCTCCCATTGAGGTTTCTGGGACCCTCCCCGTGCTGGAAGTGGAATGATGCTGGCAGGGGTTGTCTTTAAATATCATCAATTTGATATCCTGTGTTTTCTAGGGATGTGCTCCTTAGTCCCCAGAGTAAGAGCTCTGCCTTGCTGCTGAGAACTTGCAAAAAATACCAGCACTGTCAATGTGCACATAGAAACCATTTGGAAGTCAGTAACAACTGGTTTCCTTTCTCAGCATATCCATGTGGTACCTTCAGCAGTTCAGATTTTTTTCTGGAACAATGCAGGTGCATCAATACTTGCAGAATACTCTAGTCTTACAGTCCATGGTTATTTGAAGTTATAGTTGTGGGAAATAATAGGCTCTAAACTTTATTCAAGAAAAATATTTAGTTTCTCTTCAGATAGAGATTTGCTAATGTCTGACTCATTTTTCAAGTCTACATTTAGATTAAGTCATAAATTAGCTTTTCAGCTTCTTAACTTAATCCAACAAGTTTTGAGAACTGGGTATTGCAAAGGGGTAAATGTTTTATACTGCCTGCTAAATCTGAAAAATCATTTTTGTTCCATTAATTTTACATTCCATGTGCTGTAGAAGAGATGACTAAAGTAAAATGTGATAAAGAAGTGCACCTTGAAGAGCTGTCAGAAACTCTGGTAAATATTCATTTTATTAATCTCATGGCATTTGCTCTTCATATGAAATTCCTCTTGCTTTGTAAGTATCTTAAATGTCATAAATAAACACCATCTAGTCTACCTTAACATTTCTACTAAACTTTCTCACACACAATTTCAGTGTTCTCTTTGAAGAACTTTTTTATTGCCACTGTTTTTCTTGTCTCCTGTGCTTTTGGTTTTTCTTGTCTCCCATGGTTTTGGTTTTCCTTCTCAAGGTTTTTGTTATTTCCTTCTTTGTTCATGCCCATTCAAATGCCACTCCCTGTGGATATAAAGTTTTCCCGTTTGTTCTTCCTTACAGGCAGGTAATTAGCTCTGGCCTCTGTGAACCCTGCTGTACTGTGACACAGGCCCATTTTCTGTCACAGAAGTCTCAGCTATATGAAATACACTCTGAACAGAGGTTTCTTTTCATTATGATTTTAGATTTACAAGCCTAACAAGAATCCATATCAACTCAAGTTAAGATAGTGGGAAATCAGGTGTGCATTTCACTGTGTTTGCTTGTTGTTCTAATCTGTGCATTGAGTGTTCTGAACTGAGTTTCACTCATTTTCTAAAATGGGCAAATTGGAGGACCTTGACTGAAGAAGAGTCTTGAGGCTACTGTAGAAAATATGCAGAGAGAGAAAAATGTGGAGAGAGCAATGAAAATGCTCTCCAGATGAGAGAGGTCTGAAGTAGGGCAATAGTAACATGTTTTTAGAAATAGTGAAGTTACACATCATGACTTGGACACAAGTTTATGCATAAGAAACAGCACCCAGAGCAGTGTCCCACCCTAATTTTGCAGCCCAGGTAATTGAACTCACAGCAGGGGACAGACATGAACAGCACTGGTGTCACAGTTCACTATCTCACAGCACTTCCAGATCCCAGCAGAGACTGGAAAGATCCAACCTGGATAATCCATGCCATGGATGTTGTTGGGTTCTTCTGAAAGCCTTGTGCTCTTAGTTCATGTCTGATAACCTCCAGCAGCTGGAGTTTGCACATGGATACTCAAAACTCTTCCTTTTCATTTTGCAGAAAGAATTCCAGGATTTGAAAGCACAGCTGACAAGTACAGCTGAGAAGGAACAAGATTATTTAAAGCAGCTTGTGACTCTGAAAACAGATCTTGAACAAGAGGCGTATGACCATTTTGAAAATATAATATTTAATTAGTTTTGGTGGAGCTGCTTTAATCCACAGGGAAATGAACTAGGATTGTTTTCTAATCAAACTTTTGAACCACATATATGCCATTAATTCTAGACTTACATTTCTAAATTCCACTTTCTCTATTTGTATGTATTCTATGGCATATGTAGTTGTTCCATATCTCTTTGACTTATTTAACAAGAAGAGAAAGTTTCTGAATTCATGGTTAATCTTGCTTTGAACTACATCATCTTCACTAACCATGAGATTTATATAAAAGTTGACTCTGATTTTCTTTCCTTCTTCTGTCACCTTTTTACATCTCTCTGACTCTGCTGCAAAGCTCATATTTGTAGATAAAGGCCTGGACTTCTTTCAGCATGGAATAAGACTTGATAATGGGTATGTTTAATTTAAAAGGAGATTTCAAAATGCATCTTTTTATTCCTCTTGGCCATTTGTTTGAAATTAGGTTAAGGAATGAACAACTAACAGTGTATCTCAGTAAGCTTTCACTAGAGAAAGAACAAAGAGCACAAGAGAAAAATGCTGTGGCTGCAGAAGTCAAGAAACTGCAAGAACAACAAGAGGCAAGTTGTAAACTTCCAGGTTTCATGAAAGGACAATACTCAATTTGACAAATTACTCAGTTTTACAAATTAGATGATGAGCTACAACATGACTTGGGTCTGTAGAGTACCTGAGCTGTTTTTTGTGTTTGAGTTGGAAAGGAAGTGTATTTACACTTGTGAGCAAGGCAGCTCAGTGTGCTTTGGATGTCTTTGAATTTTTTAAGAAGTCACTTTGAATTTTATTTCTTTGCTGACACATGGGTCTTTATTTAGGATAGTAAGAAAAAAGAAGAAAATACAAAGCAGTTAGTTGAAAATCTAGAAGAGGCAAATAGCCAGCTAAGGCAAGTAAAAACAAATATTAATAACTGATATTGTGAAAGGAAGTAGACTCAAATAGTTGTGTTCAAATGCTGCTTTCTGGGATTTTTTTGATTAATGTTTTTTTCTAGATTATATAGCTAAACAGAAACTATTCAGAATTGCTGTTGGCCAAGTAGAAATTTTCTCAGATCAGAAATACCAATTGCTGCAGGAACAGTGTTTGCCATCATTTTGTATTACATAGTAGGAGCTGTCTTGTTGTGCATTAGACACCTCAGGTGAGAAGGCAATGAAAATGGAAGGTGAAGGTTATGGATTAAATGTGACAAGGCAAAACTGGGTAAGAGTTACTCTCTGTATCACCAGTTCAATAGACAGGCAGCTCCCATGTTTCACAGCTGCATTGCAATAGTCCAGGTGAGGATGTATTTTCCTTGGCTTAGCTGGAACATCTTTTCCTACTTCAAAAAAGTATGGACAGTTCACACATTGACTTACTGGGCATGTTGCTGCATTTTAAGAACATTTTCATTGAGCAGCTTATGAAGTTCCCATCAACATTAGCAGCTCTTTTTAGAAAATAAAAGAAGGGTTTCTTAGAAGTACTGAAAATAAGTTAAAGGCAAGAAGGAAATATTTACTAATGCTTGTTAATTTGGCACTTAGAAATGAACTGGAGTCTTGGAAGGAGAAAATGGCAAAGACATGTGAAGAGATGAGAAGTACCCTGGATGAAAGAGAAGAAAATGTATGTCATGTGTCATGAAAGTATCTTACAGAACCTGTAGGACAGCATTAAATGTAAAATCTGTGTTGGGATTTTTCTGCAAAGCTCTGCCTGGGGGATGTGATCTCTGCCAGAGGTTTCTTCTCTCTCAGCTGCTGCCAGCTGTGCCATTGTGTGTGCCCATGCTGAGCCCTGGTATTTCAAAAGACAAGCACAGTCACGGGGATCTTCACTCTTTGCTGCAAGTTTCATATTAAAGATTTGGTTCTTTTCAGGCAAACAGAGAACCTGCTTTTCTGATTTTTCATATACCCACACAGTGATGGATGGGCTCTGGATTAGCTTTTTATATGTAGTGTGAGTTTTAGCTTAAATAGATTCAAACATTTTTACTTTTCTTTCTGTTGGTTCAAAGCAACCTGGGGTTTTTAGCAAATTTCAGAATTTCATTGTAACAGTCAAAGATTTACAATTGTCATTTCAGGTGAAGAGTACTGAAAATGAAATTTCAAGAAAGGAAAACCATTGAAGATTCTAGAAAATAATTGGGACAATTCATTTTTTCATGGATGTAGGGAACTTCATACAAGTGTATTTTTAAATTGTGAAGATATTGGGGATTTTTCTTCTTCTTTCTTAAGTCTCTAACAACTAAGGAACTGGTTCACTGCTATTATTTAACATCTTGTGGTACTTTATGGCTAAAACTCTGATTATTCTAACATGTCAGCTGGTGTTGCAGTCCCATTGGAACAAACCAGACTGGTGCAAGTGCAGGTTTGAGAACATTTACAGGAATTGCTCACACAGGGAGTCATTTGTAGAACTTACTAATGAATGTCTAAAATATCTCTTTCAGATGAACAATTTAAAGAAGCAGGTGGAAAATAAAACCAAATGCATTGAAGAGTTGCAGCAGGAGGTGGGTAGAGATTTTCATTTCACAAATACATAAACACATTATATTTTGGGTTGCCTTTTCAGCAGGTTTGTGTCTGCTGTGATATCTTTAGATACACCTATGTAATTTAAAAATTCTCCTTTCTTATCCTAACCCTGAGCAAATTAGGGAGTCATCTCAGGAATCACTTGATTTGTTAAATGTGCCTTAATTTGAAAAGAGCAATTACAAAAATAATATCTTTAATAAACTTCATTTTTCATAACACTGCATAGTGTTATTTTTGTACTTGTAATAAGTATCTCAGTTACCACTTGTAGAAAATAATTCTGCACTAGCACAAACTGTAGTAACTTCACTGTAAAAATAAAGAACTTGTATTTTTTGTCATGACATCTTCACACCTTCTGTCAGCAGCATCTTAGTTGTAATTCCCATTCTGCACCTCATTTGTTATTCCCTGCTCTTGCTCAGGAGGAGCCTTTCTTAAGGTCATGAAGAAACAGTAATTATCACAGAAATTAGTTGAACATTCATTTGTTTGAAGAATTGTTCTGGAACCTGAGCTGCACAACAGAGAGTTATTTGCCTGATGAAAGCTGGAATTTCTTGATGCAGTTAAACCATTACATAATTCTATTTACTTATTAAGGTACAGTGCTTGTTTTGTTTTATTTCAACAGAATAAGGTGCTGAAAAAGAAACTTACTGCAGAAAGCAAGAAAAGCAATACTTATGAAGGGAAGGTAGGTTTAAATAACATCCTGTAGAAGATGAGGTGAGTGTTTTTAAGTGCCACTGTAAGTAATGATAATACTTGTTCAATACGTTCTGAGCTGCTTTGGGATCTGGGATACAGACTTTGCAGGAATGAGCTCACAGTTTCTAGAAGATGCTTCCATTTTTAATCATTGGGCACTGACTGTTGGACATTTAAGAGATGGATTCACGTTGCAATTAATGATGTGTCTAATCTGTTCCTTTTTTTTTTCCTTTTATTGATAGTGGACTGAACAGGGTTCAGCAACCTCATTGTAACAGAAAAGCATTTAAAAGACATATACATATATGTATATATATATATTACTTTTTTAAGGCTGTTCTTTAAATGTGTTCTGCAGTGGCAATCCCTCTGATGGGAATATTGTGTCCAGCTTTGGGTACTGCACTTGAAGAAAAGTGGACTTTTTTGAGGATATTCATATGATAACCTTAAAAGGAAAAACTGTAATCAAGATGCACAGCTGGGAGAAAAATGTACCATAAAAGCTGTGAAAATCTGATACAGATTTACAAGAGAGGGAATCAAATCTCCATCTGTATTTGTTTTTTTCTGAGGCATTCACAGCATTTAGGGTGACTGCTTAGGGCAGTCTTCCCCACTGGGCTGTTGCCATTCTTTCTTTGAGTATTTTCCAACTCACTTCAGGCCAAAGTTCAACTCTTTATTAAAAAAAAAAGCTGAACTTTTAAATAGGAAACACTTTATTCATATACCTGAACAGTAACAGTGTGTTTGTGCTCAAAAACAAGAGGTAAGAAAAAATCATTAACACAGTAATTCCTAAACAAATAACAGCAGCAATTCTGCATTCTCAAAAGGTGAATAAATTGCAGTTAGAGATGGAAAATATGAACAAGCAACATAAGGAAGCAGTTGACACCTATCAAAAAGACATAGAAACAAGAAAAGGAAATGAAAATAAACTTCATGAAGAGGTGAGAGGTGTTAATTTTTACTGCAATTTAATTTTTTTAATTAAAAATGTTTTTATGAAGCTTTTTTGGCCAGAGTCCTTGCTCTTCCATTTCAGACATGAATGGAATTTGTGTATGCCTGTGAGCAAAGCTTTAGTACATGAGGTGCTTAGGCTGACGTATTTGAATATGTCTTTGAAAATAAGAACTCCATTAAAACTTCTTGCTTTCAAGATATAGTTCAAAGAAATTCCACCCTTGGTATAAAGTCAGCATAGTTAAATTAGATTATAACTTCTCCCATGTTAGTATTTTTCTGCCCACACTTTTTTTTTGATGGCAATGCTAAGAAATGTTAGGGCAGAGTGCTTGAAATGGCCTTTTGGTTTGAAGTGAACTTGCCTGCCATGGCTGTACCTTTGATCTTGCCCATTTTAACAATCTGCAGAAAAGATGAGGGATTTGAAAGGGATCTGAAAAGCAAATAAAGCCCAAGTGGGACTGCAAACTTTGCACCCACAGGGGAAAGAAGAAATTAGGATTTAAAAGAAATATATGGTTATGTTGATGAATGAAATGCAATTTATTACTGACAGGTAGAAAAGATGAGGTTGCTTTGTGATGAAACAGCAATGATACAGAGAGAAACTGATGCCAGATGTCAGCACAAGATAACTGAGATGATGGCACTGATGGAAAAGCACAAGGGAAGAGATTTTCCTGCTTGCTGTGGTTTGCAGTGTGTGATACCATGTTAACAGCATGTTTATAACTTGTGATACCACGTTCATGACCTTTCCAAAGCAGAAACAGGCCTGAATCTGGGAAAAGGAAGCTGAACACATGCTGGACTTTGCATCATCTAAAATCAAATTCATTTGAAGATTTTCAAAAGATTCCTATGGGCAGATAAATTCCATTCATCTAAACTTCTGGGATTTTTAGATTTTTTTCAGTTCAGGCTTCCTTTGATACCATCTGAGTGCAATATTTTTCAGTATCAGTTTAGGCTCTTTCTCTGAGATGCCTTAGTGACTGTCAGCAGTTTAGCCTGACACATTTTAGTTTTCCTTTCTGTTCCTCTATTTTGCAATATCTTTAGCAGATACATTAATAAAGATGGCACAGCTGGCTCTTAGTGCTGAGCACATATTGCTGCACAGAAATCAAGCACTCTCTGCCAGTCCACAAAATAATACTTGAATTGAACATTTTCTGGTTTACAGTTTCTGCAGAAGCATCAATGAATCTTTTCTTTCTGAATCTTAAGAGCCTGGTTTGAAAAAAATGATGTTTTAAGACTGGATAACTCTATAATTGTAACATTTAGTCACATGTTTTGAGTTTGTTGTTGGTTTGGTTTTTTTAACCCAGAATGAATATGATAAAATGGTTGAAGAAAAAGATGCAGAGTTAAAAGTCTATAAAATGAAACAGCAAAAGCAGTTCTCATCAGCAAGAGCACTGGTAAGGAGTACTTTCCAATGTGCAGTAATTCAGTGAAGGGGCTGATGTCCTTGTGGAGTGGTTTTATGCTGGCTAAGGGCCAGGCACACACAACAAAAACATTCACTCATTTTTCTCTGCTGTAGTTGAGCAGAGGAGGGGAAAGAAAAATTCAAGTTGAGATAAGGATTAGGAGAAAAACACTTTGAGGGTAAAGCAGATTCAAACCTAAATAGCATCAAAAGTTTTATTATTAATAGGATTAAAAATGGGTAATGAGAATTAAAATAAACCTTTAAAACACCATTTTTCCCAATCCCTGCCTCTTGCCCACCAACAGCACAGAGAGACAAAAGATGTGATCTTCAGTCAGTTTGTGACTTCTAAAAATCTTTTTTCAGGTTGCTTAGAGAGTTTCTTTTTCCTGCTGTGCTCTGGGGTCTTTCCCACCAGAGACACTTCTCTGGGAACTTTTCCAGTGTGGTTTTAATTTTTACCAGTAGCAGTCCCACCCAAGCTGCTGCAGCAGATCTTATTCTGGGCACTAAAAACTCCAAATGTTTCTAAAAATGAATTGGAGTAGCAGTGTGTTTGTGTCTGCTCTTGCAGATAGTGTGTCATGCTCTGACTTCCCACTTGGAATAGGAAACTTTTGTTTTAAATATTTCGATTGTGCCCTCTCAGCCCTGTTCTCCCAAGTGTTTTAAGGTCTTACCTTGAACATTTCTGATCAAGTTCCTGTTTCTTATAGTGCTTCAGTCTTTTTAAACAAGCTAAAGCAAAGCTTCAAGTATAGTGCTGAAAAGCAAATAGAATTCTCTTGTGTACCTAATGAGTGTCCCTGTTAATTACTGTCTCACTTGGGACTGTTTTCTTTTTTCTGGGCTGTGCATAGTTAACCCTGTCCTTTATTTAATGGTTTGTAGGAAAATGAGCTGTCATGTTTGAAAAGTGAACTGGCCTCCCTTAAGGAACAACTGAAAGCAGAAATTGAAGAGAAGGTGGAGTTTTTTATTCACTGAGCAGTGGGGGTGAGAGGTGTGGCCTGGGCTTGTGCTGTGGGAGGAGTTGGATAAGAAATGAAACTGAACAGAAAAACAGGGACTTTTGAATGCTGGGGTTGTGCTAAACCTGGTCATATATTTGTGTGAACTTTGTAACACTCTGTGATTATAGATTATATATAAATTAACAAACAACAAAACAAAACTCTCCTTTATTTTAGTTAACTTTAACTAGCTAAAGCAAAAAAGTTCCCTAAACTGTAGGGGTTTTTTTCAGTGACTTTTGAATGCTGAGGTTGTGCTAAACCTGGTCCTATTTTTGTGTGAGCTTTGTAACAGTCTGTGATTATAGACTGTGCTCTGTAATTACACCAAGAAGATTTAACAACTGAATTCAAAGAAATATTTCCTTGCTGTCACATAACTCTTTTGTAGGAGAATCTTGTAAAAGAGCACTCTCACAGTATGATTCCTGAAAGTGAAAAGAAACACAAGGTAACTTCAACTTTTTAATTGCTTTTAGAATTTGGTAGTGTTCATATGTGTAGAATCAATTGAAGTGCCATGATAATTTATTTGCATTCAACAAAAGACATTGGAATGCTTTGGACTTCAAACTTTTTTAAGATAATAAAAATTTATGTTCCTGGGACTCCTAAACCTTGTTTAAATCTATACAGTGAATCTACTCATGTAAAAATAGAAAGTCTCCAAATTATATTCCTAAAATAAAAAAGATAAAAATAAAAAATATCTCCTTCAGTGCAGGAAGCCCCTTGGGCAGTGCAACACTGAAGTTTTGTAACTCCTAACAGTGAATTTTTCTTGTTGCGTTTTTCTGCCTGTATTTCTTACTTCTCTGTAGATGACTTTTTTTCCCTGGGATAAGAAGGGATTTTAAAGGGTCCTACCATTCCATGGAGATATTAGACAGCAGTTTCTGGAAGGGCTCCCACTGTGTAATTTTTCTTGCTCAGTTGTTGATTTTTTTATGTCTCTGGAATTGTTTTACTCAGTCTTAAAAGTGTCCATTTGTAAAGGCACTTTTCCTCTATGGAAGAGAACAAAGCTGATCTAGCTGTAAAAATGGTCAAAGTGTCAAAGTAGTCCTGACTGCAGAACTTACCCTCCTTCCCTGTCAGGAGTTCACTTGTGGTTTTCATATTGGAGCAATGGAATCCAGCACCACTTTGATGTTATCTGTCTGAAAAAGGACTGCACGGACCATTCAAGGCTTCTTAGTTTAACTTCTAGTGAAAAGACTATTTTAAGTAACACCAATCTTGATATAGCTATCAATCTTTCTCTGAAAGCCTTTTCCTGCAGTTTTGTTTGTTCCCATTTTCTTTGATGTTTGATATGGTCCACATGTAGTGGCTACAGTTCAGAATAACCTGAATTTCTGCAGATAAGCATGAAGAACTGAAATACAATGTGCCATGAAACTCAGCTCTTCCATAGCTTCCCCTTCATTCTCCTCATTTGGCAACAAAAATAATACAAAAAATGCTATTTCCACCCCACCCCACTTTGTTTGGGTCATTGCTTCGTGTTTGGATGGAAAGAGAAGAGTTCCACCATTTCTCTCAGGTGAATTCTTGGACACTCAGACTGTAAACTGGCTCCTGAGTTGGGCTTTAGATTCCATTCTTGCCCCATAAAATAAAATCTAAAAATAGAAACGTTTTCTTTCCCAGACATATGCTATCAAGACTCCTCCAATGGATAAAATGCACAGTGGAAGAAGCACAAACCTGCCTTCAGAGCAGAGCAGCAGGAAAAAGCAGAAAGTGCTTGTGCAGCTGGACACTCAGTCAGACAGCTCTGAGCACACTGACCTCCTGGTAAGAGTCAGAGAGCAAATCCTGTGCTGAGCACTTCTTTGTGCTCACTGCTGGCTCTGAGAATGAAAATAAACAGTTTGGGCTTCCACATTCAAGCCAATATTTATGGGTATATTTTTAATTGATTGGTTCTTTCTGGAATTGTATGTACATAATTAACATTCTTTTTATTGAACTGTTTTGCCTCATAATGACATCTTAATTTTTTTTATTTTTCATAGTTTAATATCCTTAGGGGGAAAGAAAAAGTAGTTTTTAATATAGTGTGAGTAAGTAACTTTTTCATTTATTAGAGCATAGTCTCGGAAGAAGAAATGTTTAAAAATTTGTACAAAGATTATCCACAAGCTTCACAATTACATTCCACAGCACCAAAAAAGGTATGTTAGCCTTTCCTAAGATTAAAGCAAGCAGTTAATCAGATTGTTTACTGAAACTAAAGGATGGCTTTATTTTCCTTCCTAGACCCCAGCTCCATCCAGTGTGAAATCTCCAGGCTCTGCTCTGAAACTCAAAACCATGAGGAGAATGCGCGAGGCGGGCTGGGCTGCGCTCTCCAAAATGGACAGGAAAAGGAAAATTAAAGATGTTGTAAAGTTCTTTGCTTAAAATGCAGAAATACCCAGTGCCCTGGCATTGCTTGCAGGGTTGTTTTTCTCTCAGAGTTAGTGTTTTGTTGCATTTTTCTGTCATACTCAGTGTGTTCAATACTGTGTTCATTCCTTTACACATATGAACTTTATAGATCTATAACTGCAACCTCTGCAGAGCCTTTTCCACCTTTCCTCCCTTGTGCTTCAAAATGTTGGGACAAAAATTGGCCAATTTTAAATTTTGAAATAAATAGAACTGCATAGAAAGTTGTTTCAAAGCTGTTTCTGGCATTAGAAAGTCTGGTTTTAAAGAACTTCTGTTCTTTTAAATTTACTCCATTTTTTTTAACACATAAATACATAGTGGAAGAAATGTTGCTGTTCAATGTATGTTCTTTTACCTGAAGTCCTCTTGCTTTTTCCTGCATTTTAATGGCTGTTAGATCTGTCTTTTTAGACTGTTTTGTTTTCAGTATGTTAAAATGGTTTTGAAACTTCTAAAATTGCAGTAGAATTGCTTGTATTTAAAAAGATTTCAGCTTCACAAGGAGTAAAAGATGCACGGTATAAGATCGTGAAAACAATGTTCAGAGGCCATTAAATTGTTTATCTGAAATATCAAGTATGGGACTATTTGTTATTGCTTTAAATATTTGAACACAGACAGAAATCACCCACCAGCCTTCCTAGGGACCAGCAGAAGTCCAAGGATAGATTAGAACATCTATTTCTGTATTAATCCTTGATTAATCTTGGTTTCACAACAGTGACAAACCCTACTTCAGAGCCTAGACATAACAAGAAAACTACAAGTACATGTTAAAATATAATGCAAAATCAAAAATCCCAAATGCAGGTGAAGTGGGAAGCAAAATAGATTTGTTTTCTTCTTTTTGTGTAGTCTTAGGGATAGGCCAGTAGTTTGGGTTCCTTATGTTGAGCTGTTGAGCAGCGATGTAAATGAGATTTGTTATTGTATGTAGCTAACAAATATTGTGCAGAGATCTGGAAGAATCTGCTGTGCTTTCCCCATGAGCACTTGAAAGTGAAAAATGGAAGTTTGTACTGCCCACTTCTGGACTCAAACAGTAACTAATCAACTAGAGCCTTGGTATTTCCTAGGGACATGAATCCATGGGATATCACAGAATTCTCCTGATCCTGTGAGTGTGTCCTGTGAGGTGCTGTGTAAATCACCTGAAAAAGTACAAAAATATTGCCAGCAGCACTGCAGAAAGCTTGCAGGAAATGCAAACAGCAGGGAAGGGTGAAAAATCCCATCTGCCCATTTCTGTGCCTGATTTTATTTATGGGCTGAGGGTGCCCTGCTTGTTGCCATGGCCACAGTGCACAGCTCCATCTCTCCTGTCTCCTTCTCTGGCCTCAGGCCCAGTTCCTGGGAGCACCCCATGGGGGAGAATCCAGGCAGTGAAAGAGACAAAGAGCCCCAACTCCTGGGCTCAGACTCAGACAGGTCCATGGGGGAAGGAAAAGCTGTGCAAGGAAGCAAAACCAGGAATTCATTCCCTGCTTCCCACGGGCAGGTGGGTGTTCATCCGTGCCCAGGTGAGCAGGGCTCCAGCCCAGGCAATGGTGACCTGGGGACACAAATGCCATCACTGCCAGCATCCCCCCCTTTCTGCTTCTTCCCCCTCTTTCCAGACTGATTCTTCTTCCACATGGTCTGGGAATGCCCTGGGGTCAAGTCAGGTCACTGTCCCAGCTGTGTCTCTGCCCCTTTCTGGTGCTCCCCAAGCCCTCGCTGCCAGGGCAGGATGAGGAACAGGAAAGGCCTCGGCTCTGGGCAGGAACAAAACCCTCCTGGAACCTTCCCTCTGTTTCCAGGCCAAATCCAAGCCCTGCCCCAGAGAAGCCCCTGGAAGGAAGTTCAGTCTCCCCAGCCCAAAGCAGTCCCCAGTGCCCATCCCCAGCACCAGGCACTGCCTTCCCCAGGGCGTCTCCTCTAGGAAAGGGATGGCTCAGCGAGCACCAGGCCGATGGCGATTGCAGCTCGGGAGAAAACAGGCGGGAGGGGATCCCTGCTTGGAGTTCCAGGGGTGCTTTATGGGCCAACACACCCGAGGGGTCCAGGCACCAAGAACCAAGAACAAAGCAGGGTCCAGGCTTTTATATGGGACAAGGGAGGGGGAGCTTTGGTGTTGCCATGATATTTTCTGAAACTGAGAAGCTCAGAAGCCTCACAGGAAAAGAAAAACAAGAATTATCTGCTGCTGTGGAATGCAACAGGTGCATCTTTGATTGGTCCATGTTGGTTGTTTCTAATTAATGGCCAATCACAGTCAGCTGGCTCGGACTCTCGGAGAGTCATGAGCTTTATCATTCTTTTCTATTCCCTGCTTGCCTTCTGATGAAATCCTCTCTTCAATTCTTTTAGTATAGTTTTAATATATCATTTTCTTTTAAGATAATATATATCATCAATAATAAATCAGCCTTCTGAAACATGGAGTCAAGATTCCCGTCTCTTCCCTCGTCCTGGGACCCCTGCAAACACCAGCGCACTTTGGGCCTGAGGGCCAATGGGCAGAGGGAACAAGGGTGGTGCAAAGGCGGGACAAAAGGGCAGCAACCAACTGGGATTCAGGGGAGGAGCTGCAGGCAACGGGAACCAATAGGAAGGCAGGAGTGGGGAACATTCTAGAACTGGGGAGGAGAACAAGGATGATGGAACTTGGGTCATCAACATGTAAGGGACACGATGCCACCAGGACACACACCAGGGGACAATGTCACCACACCTGTGGGGATGCTGCCACCAGGACGCCTCCAGTGACACCCAGCATGGGCCCACATGGCCCCTGTGGGTGACACTGACCCTTGCCCTGTCCCCAGGGGCGGTTGGGGTCCCCTGAGCACGGTGGCCCTGGGACACCCTGGTGGCTGTCACTCACTCCTGGGCCACTTGTCACCAGCTGAACAAGTTCCCATCCTGCCCTGGTGGGTGGTGACATTCGGCTGGGACACCACAATGGTGGCAGGGGGGACGTGGTGACAGGAACTGCATCAGGCAGCGCCATGGCTGAGATGAAGGTGCTGGTGGCACTGTGGTGGCACAGGTGGTGGCCTTGATGCTGTTCATGTCCCCATCCATGATCATGTCCTCCTATGTCACCATCCATGGCTGTGTTCCCCCATGTCCCTGTCCATGGCCACTTCCAACTCAGGTCCCCACCCAGGGCTGTGTCCCCACGTGTGCCCATCCAAGCCTTAGTTCAATGTCTTGATTTTTACCCCAATTTCAGGGCTTTCAAAGGTATGAACAGAAACCTTTGTGTTTGAAGGCAAAACCAAAAGGATTTATGTGTCCCTGCCAGAAGAGCATCCACGTGCTTGGGTGGGTGGGAAGAACCTTTTTTGGAGGGGTTTCCAACCCCACTGTCTCCATAATCATGGGTTTTGCCCCAGTCTGACCCGATTTGGTTGTAGAAGATGCCTGTGGGGCAGAGAGAATTAAAATGATGGATTTGTATTGGAGAAGACCTCCAAGGCCACCCAGTGTTACTTGATGCCACCAGGAAGACGCAAGAAGTGAGATTTTTCTGGGGTCAGAAGTCGACAAATCTGCTCGATGTCCCTATAGGACATGAAACAACACGAGCACACACACCACTGTTCTCAAGGTGAAAAAAGGGAAGTTTATTTCCTGACTCCAACATTTATAGTTTTCCAAAAGTGACAGTGGATTGGAGGGTGACAGTGCCACCTCTCCAATGACACTGGACAAACCAACAGTCCATCAAATTTCTTCTCCTCCATAAAAGAATGCAAAACAATACCTTATTTACAGGAAGTATGTGAGAAAGTTTGCTACAAGAATGTAAACATCAGAAGGCTTAGAAAAATCTTCAAAGGTCAGGGCGACAGCTCTCCACAATGGATTTCTGATGTTGGTCTGTGGATGTGTCCAGGTGCTCACGGGGAGCCAGGAGCCAGCCAGGTGTCTTCCTAACACAAATCAGCAGCACCACGGATCACCAGGGCTCTGCCCAACGGGGTCACCGGGGATCATCCAGTGCTGATCCTCCAATGAGGGATGGAGCTGTGGAGCTGGAGCAGCACACAAAGCTCTTCCCGCCCTGGGAGCACTCCCACAGCTTCCCTCAGCGCTGGATGAAGCGGTCCAGCTGGAGGAAGATTGATTGATTGTCCTTCTCGGACGTCCCGGCCGGCTGTCCAGCACCACTAGCAGTAGGGGGGCACTATCCCGATCTCCGTGGTTCGGGACAGCACCTAAGGCAAACGCTCTGTGCCGTGACAGCAGTGTTACCTTGTGGCAGGACGTGGCTTGGCTTATGGCTACAGTCAGCAGAAATGAGAGAGCGCTCTCCAGCTGTGATGAATCCAGGTTTATTGGGTCCCAGGGGAAACCGACAACCAAAGAGAGCAAGGGGGAAGTTGCAAGAGCTTATAAGGAGGGAGGGACACAGGGGAGGAGTCAGTCCTTGGACGAATAGGGTTTCAGAGGGGAGTGGGATACAAAAGATTGACTTAGGGAAAACCCCAATGGGGATAACTTGAGGGTGGGGCCCCAGCCCCTGAGCCAATCACTCGACGCTCCAGCTGAAAGTTTCTAGAGAGTTCTAGAGAGAAGGGTGGGAGCGCCGAGTGACGGACAGGGCACCGGGGAGGGATTTGAGAAAGGGTACATTAATCTCCAAGGCAACTGGGGAGGAGTTGGGATAACTGGCAGCATAAAGGAGGAAAGGGAGAACCAGGGCAGAACCATTGCATGATAGGGGGAACAGAACAGTCCAACTTATACAGACAACACAACAGCTGGATGCGTTGGTGTTGGGTCAAGGCTGACCTCTGGGAGAAGCTCTTCCCACACCAGGCACACTCATAGGGCCTCTCCCTGCTGTGGATGCGCTGGTGGGCACTCAGGTGGGCGCTCATCCTGAAGCTCTTCCCACACTCCCCACACTCGTAGGGCCGTTCCCCCGTGTGGCTCCTCTGGTGGGCAGTCACTTCATAGCTGGTCTTGAAGCTCTTCCCACACCTGGGACACTCGTAGGGCCTCTCCCTGGAGTGGATGAGCTGGTGCCTGAGGAGGCTGCACTTGTCCCTGAAACCCTTCCTGCAGTCGGGGCAGCGGAAGGGCCTCTCCTCTGTGTGAGTGCACTGGTGATGGAGGAGATTGGAGCTGATCTGAAACCTCTTGCTGCATTCATCACACTTGTAGGGCCGTTCCCCGTGTGGCTCCTCTGGTGGAAAATCAGGCTGGATCTGGCTCTGAAGCTCTTCCCACACTCAGGACATCCGTAGGGTCTCTCCCGGTGTGGACGTGCTGGTGGTGGATCAGGTTGGAGTTGTGGCTGAAGCTCTTCCCACACTGCCCACACTCATAGGGCCTCTCCCTGGTGTGGATTCCCATGTGGGAGTTCAGGCAGGAGCTCCACCTGAAGCTCTTCCCACACTGCCCACACTCATAGGGCCTCTCCCTGGTGTGGATTCCCATGTGGGAGTTCAGGCGGGAGCTCCACCTGAAGCTCTCCCCACATTCCGAGCACTTGTGGGACTTCTCCCCATCCTGAAGCTGCTCAGGGACCCCCAACTCTGACCTATGGTCACCTTCCCGGCCCAAGGTGGGTCTTTCCTCCTCGGATCCCTGTGATCTGCGTTTGCAGCCCCTCCTTGTGTGGGATCTCGGGGACTTTTCCTCCCCGTTGGATTCCTGTGCCCTGGAGCCACTCCAAACGGGCCTCAGCCACCAGGTTCTGCTGTGGGGATTTGTCCTCCCTGCTCTCCATCCTCAGCTCCTTCCCTGGGGGAGGAAGGACAAGGAGAGGATGGGATTTGCCTCCGTGCCACAGGGAAGGGGAAGGAGATCCCCCCAGTGCATCCCTGGCTGGACAGCATCAGCAGTGGGGCTGTCCTGCAGCCGGGGGCCGTGCTGGGCTGGGAGATGGAGCAGGAGAGAGGGGGAAAGGGGCACTGACTTCCTCCTCACCTGCCTGGGTGTCCTGGGGCATCTTCTTCCTCCTCGCAGCCTCCTCCTCCACCTGGCCAAGGATTGGGAATGGGAAATCCTGGTTTGGGGGGCAAAACAAGGGCTGAGCGTGTCGGGTTTGATGGTCCCGGTGCCCAAGTGCAGCTGGAGAAGTCAGCGCCCCTTTCAGCCTCGGGGGGCCCGGACCCCGCTCATCCCCAGCCTCCCCCACCCCTCCAGGCTGCCGGGGGTCCCTCTGCACCGGGATCGCCCCTCTCCGCCATGGATTTGGGGCGACTCCCCCTCCCCGCCCACCTGCGGCTTCCGGAGGGGGCGGAACCGGGGCAGCCGCGGCCCGAGCGGGGGAACCGCGTGGGGTTGGTGCTGCCGCTCCTCCTCCCGCTGCTCCTCTTCCTCCTCCTCTGGCCCTCCTCTTCCTCTTCTTCCCGCTCCTCTCTCTCTCTTTCCCTTTCCTTTTCCTCCTCCTCTGTCCCTCCTCTCCCTCCCGCTCCTCCTCCGCTCCCAGCCCGGCCCGGGCAGTGCCGGCACCCAAAAGCAGCCGCGTTCTGGCCTGGGTGGGTTCCAAAGCGGCCCCGCCACGCCCGGCACTGGGAGCGATACTGGGAGCACTGGGAACGATGGTGAGAGCAGCGGGCGGGAACTGGGAGCGCTCTCCCTGCCGGTCCCGCTCTTACTGGGAGCACTGGGAGGGAACTGGGAGCAAACAGCGCCCGGACGCGGCTGCAGCCGGCGGGGGCGGGGCCTAATCTGAGGGCGTGGTTATGCAAATCAGGGAGCATTTGTGCGCTGGGATTGGTGGGCGGGAGCAGGGCGGAATTTGCACGGTCACGTGAGGGGCGAGGGGGGCCGGAGCGATGGCGGCGGCGTCCGGGGAGAGGGGACCGGGAATGGGGACAGGGAATGGGGAGTGGGGACAGGGAATGGGAATGGGGACAGGGAATGGGAATGGGAGATGGGCAATGGGGATGCGAGATGGGCAATGGGGAATGGGAATGAGAATGGGGACCGGGATTGGGAATGGGGACCAGGAATGGGAATGGGAAATGGGGACAGGGAATGGGAATGAGGAATGGGGAATGGGGACAGGGGACAGGGAATGGGACCTGTACTGGGAATGGAGCAGGACGGGACTGAGAGTGGGGTGACACGGGAAGGGGCGGAGGAAAGGGGAGTGACAGCAGGGAGGGGGGTATCCGCTACAGGGGACACCAGGAAGCGGGACAAGGGGACACAGGGACAGTTCCAGGCCGGGAAGTCCTTGATCAGCAGCCCCAGAATCTCCAGCATCTTCCAAAGCACCCGGAGCCGCTCGGCCTCGTGTCCCCAAAGCCCTGAGCAAGCCCCAAGTCCTTCCCAGGAACTCTCAGCTCCCTCGGACCCAGCATCCCCCACACCTCTGGAACAGCCCCCCACTTCTCTAGCCCCATCTTAGTTCAACATCTTTATTTTTACCCAGGTTTTGGGTAAAAGCTTGGAAAGAATGAAGAAATGTGAAAAGAAGACCCAGGCCATGAGGAGCCAGGAGGATGTGGAGCCCCCAGCCAGGTGTCTTCCCACCAGGGATCACTGGCACCACGGATCACCGGGGCTCTGCCCACCGGGGTCACTGGGGATCATCCAGCGCGGATCCTCCCGTGGGGATGGAGCTGGAGCAGCGCACGGAGCTCTTCCCACACTGGGGGCACTGGCAGGGCTTCCCTCAGTGCTGGCTGCATTGGTGTTGGGTCAAGGCTGACCTCTGGGAGAAGCTCTTCCCACACCCGGTACACTTGTAGGGGCTGTGACATCCCAGGAGCAGGGCTGGGATGGGCTCTGGTGCCTGGGACATGCCCAGCAGCAGCGGGGCTGGGATGGGCTCTGGTGCCTGGGACATCCCCAGCAGCAGCTGGGCTGGGATGGGCTCTGGTGCCTGGGACATCCCCAGCAGCAGCTGGGCTGGGATGGGCTCTGGTGCCTGGGACATCCCCAGCAGCAGCAGGGCTGGGATGGGCTCTGGTGCCTGGGACATGCCCAGCAGCAGCGGGGCTGGGATGGGCTCTGGTGCCTGGGACATCCCCAGCAGCAGCAGGGCTGGCTGTGATGCTCTCCAGTGCCTGGGCCGTGCCCAGGGGTGCTGCTGGCTGGGGTTGGGTTGGTGCCTGTGCAGTGCCCAGGGCAGGGTCACAGCGGGGCAGCTCTCAGTGTCCCCAGCAGGCCACGCTGTCCAGGGCAGCCGTGCCAGCGCTCACTGCGCACTCGGGGCAGGCTGGGCTGGACGGGGCTCGGGGCAAAAACGCCGCCCCCGGGGCTGGGCTCTGCCCCTGCCTCTGGGGCCCAGCCCCTGCTGGCAGCGCCTTGGGCAGGGCACGGGGCTGCTGCTGGCCCAGGGGGACAGGCCTTGCCCCCTGCCAGCTGCCTGGGCCCCTCGGGTGCCTGTGCCACAGCCCTGTGCCTCCTGTCCCCGCTACTCCCCGCCACCTCCACTCCCTCCATCACAGCCCCACTCAACCTCTGCACTGTGACCTCTGGAAAGAACAAAAGAACAGGAAAGAAAGAATGAGAGAGGGAAAGGAAAGGAAAGGAAAGGAAAGGAAAGGAAAGGAAAGGAAAGGAAAGGAAAGGAAAGGAAAGGAAAGGAAAGGAAAGGAAAGGAAAGGAAAGGAAAGGAAAGGAAAGGGGAAAGGAAAAAAAGTAAAAAGAAAAGAGAAACTTGTAGCCATTTGGCCCTGCCTGGATGCCAGGCACCCACCAAAGCTGCTCTCTCACTCCCCTCCAGAGATGGACAGGAGAAAAAACAGAATGAAGGCTTCATGGCTTGAGTTAAGGACTGGGACAGATCATTCAGCAAATGCCATCATAGGCAAAACATTTTTGAAATTACAGGTATTAATTGAATTTCTTTCTATCCAGATCAGGGCAGGATAGTGAGAAGTAAAATAAAGCTTCACAAACACCTTCTGCCTGTTCCTCCCTCCTTCCCAGCTCTGCTCCTCCCCCAGTGGTGCAGGCAGACAGGCACTGGGGGCTCTGCTCCGTTCATCACCCGTTGTTTCTCTGCTGCTCGGGGAGAGGAGTCGTTCCCCTGCTGTGCCAGGGGTCCCTCCTGAGACACTTCTCCATGAACTTCTGCAGGGTGAGTTCATCTCACGGACAGCAGCTCTTCACAAACTGCTGCAGCTGCCTCACTCTCCCAGGGGCTCACAAGTCCTGCCAGGACCCTGCTCCAGCGTGGGCTCCTCTCTCCACAGCTTTGCAGGTCCCTGCTGGGTCCCTGCTCCAGCACAGGTTTCTCATGGGGTCCCAGCCCCTGTTCAGGCACCCCCTGCTCCAGCACGGGCTCCTCCAGGCGCTACAGGTGCATCTCTGCTCTCCGGGCCCTCCATGGGCTGCAGGGGCCCAGCTGCCTCCCCAGGGGCTGCCCAGGGAATCTCAGGGCAATCAGCTCCAGCCCCTGGAGCAGCTCCTGCCCCTCCTCCTGCCCTGCCCTGGGGTGTGCAGAGTTGTTCCTCTCACGTGTTCTCACCCTGCTCTTCCCTGCTCACAGTTACACCTACACCATCACCCATTTTCCTAAATCTCTTGCCCCAAAGGTGTTACCACCATTTCCAACTGGCCCAGCCTTGCCCAGCGGCCGGTGCATCCTGGAGCTGGCTGGAATTGACTCTGTGGGACACAGAGGAGCAGCTGCTTCCAGCAGCCTCTCACAGAAGGTGCTCCTCGAGCTCCCCTTACCAAAACCTGGCCATGCAAACCAAGTATAAGCATGGCAGGGTTTTTATTACCATTATTAATTCTTCTTTTTGCTATTGTCACTATTATTGCCCCTGTGATGTCATACTGCCCCTGTGATGTCACAGAGCCAACTCTATGTCACCTTGTGACGTCATACAGCAGTGCTGTGAAATCACAGAAGACTGATATCCCAAAGTCACCCTGTCATGTCACAATCTGTTTTGTGACGTCACAGCCTGCTCTATGATGTCACACAGCCACTAGGTGATGTCACAACCCACTCTCTGATGCCACAGAGCCACCCTCTGTGATGGCAGACTCTTCTCTATGGCCTCATAATATGCTCTGTGATGTCACAGCCAGTTCTGTGATGTCACCATCCCCTCAGTGATGTCACAACCCTCAAGAACTCAGTTCTAATAAAACACTGAATTTTCTTGTACTTTGAAGAGATCCCTGTCAGGGACACAACTGAGAAAGTGTCCCCAGGTTCCAGCTAGAGCAGAACACTGCAGGCAGTGATGCCAAATGGCACAAACAAGGCAAAGGTGTCTCTGGTGCTGAGCACACCTGGATGTGTTTCAGGAATGCAAAGGGCCAAGGCCTGGCCAGGCAGATCCTGTCCCTCCCTCCTTGCTCAGGGCTCTTCCCGGGATGGGCACTGGCATGTGGGGATGTGCAATGCCAGGGGCAGGAGCGTGGGGCGGCCCCTGCCAGGCTGCTGAGCAGGGACAAGGAGGCAATGAGGCCCCAGGCCTGCAAGGGTCACTTGTCCCCTCCTGGCCCCAGGCCCAGCAGCCATGGCCAAAGTGCTGCCCAAGCTGGCTCTGGCAGGGCTGTCTTGCAGCTGCTGCCCATCCCTGTGCCCTGTGCAGCCCAGGCTGTCCCACGGTGTCCCTGCCCTGCGCCTCTGTCCCTGCAGGCTGTGGGCATCCCCCGGCTGCCCCACCTGGCTGGGCCCTTCCTTTGCTGACAGCTCTGCCTGGCCACTGCATGGTGTTTGCAGGGATTGAGCAATTAGGGCAAAGCTGTATCGCACTGTCTGTAAGGGGAGGAGTTCCTTAATAAGTACAGTAGGCTATGATATAATATAGTAGAATAAAGCCATGGATCAGCCTTCTGCAATCATGGAGACAATGCTAATTATTACCTGGCTGGGAGCCTGCAACAACAGGCAAACACTGCAGTACTGATAAACAGAGGTACAGCCAGGGGAGGGAGGCAGGTGGAAAAGGCTTTGTGCTGTCCCTGCTCTGAGGGGATGCTCAGCACGGCCTGAAGGTCTGCACATAGGAGAAAACAACAATGAACACAGAACAGCCAAATGATAAACAGGCACCAACAGCAAGAAGCCCAAGTTCCCTGGGTTTCGAAGTTTGAGGATCTGGGGGATTTCACAGAAGAGCTGGCCCAGGGCATTGCCATGGCACAGGGGCAGGCAAAATGTATTGGCCATGTGCAGCAGAGCAGTGAGAAAGCCCCAGGCCCAGGCAGCTGCTGCCATGTGGGCACAAGCTCTGCTGCCCAGCAGGGTCCCGTGGTGCAGGGCTTTGCAGATGGACACGTAGCAGTCGGAGCACATGAGGGTCAGGAATGAAAGCTCTGCTGTGATAAAGAACAAAAAGAAAAAGGCCTGTGCAGCACATCCAGTGTAGGAGATGGTGCTGGTGTCCCAGAGGGAATTGTGCATGGCTCTGGGCACAGTGGTGCAGATGGAGCCCAGGTCAGTGAGGGCCAGGCTGAGCAGGAAGAAGAACATGGGCGTGTGCAGGTGGTGGCCGCAGGCTACGGCGCTGATGATGAGGCCGTTGCCCAGGAGGGCAGCCAGGGAGATGCCCAGCAAGAGGCAGAAGTGCAGGAGCTGCAGCTGCCCCGGCTCTGCCAATGCCAGCAGGAGGAAGTGGCTGATGCAGCTGCTGTTGGACATTTGCTGTGGCTGCACGTGGTCACCTGTTCATGGAGAAAAGGACAGTGAAGGGTTAGAGGAGATACCTGTAACCAAAATCAAAGCCATTTCCCACACACCCTCCTTTGTAACACACACGGACATGCTCTTGTGTTTCAGAGTTCTGATGTTTTCTTTTTAAGCTCCTTCCATGGACTTCCTGGTACTCTTGGATATCAGAAACCCTGAGCATTTCTGCTGCCCTCTGGTAGAACAGAGTGATTTCCCTGAGGCAAGATAATGAGTGGAGGCTGGGGGCAGATGATCTGTCACTTCATTCTGTTTGCAGTTCCTCTGGGCTTTCACTTTTCTCAGCTGGAGGATGTTCACACTCCCATGTTCCTCTTACAAACCCCAGGTACTGTGAGAGCAGATGGATCCAGCAGAGCCCAGCTCCACTTTTGTAGCCAAGGGCTCACGTTGCTCATTCCACCAACCCAGCAGCATTTTCAGGGTCACAACACCTCTGCCTTTGCCCATGGATCTTATCACTCAGAGATGCTCCAGGACAGGTTTGCACGCTGGGGTGAAGCTCCCAGCCTGGACTGAAATGTCAGAGGGACTTGCAAGTGTCCTCCTGCTGGCATTGGCTGAAGGGAGATGCAGCTCCTTCCCTGGCTGCCCTGACAGCATTGCCCAGAGCCGGGCCCTGGGGACAGCGTCACCCTGAGCCAGCTGTGCCCCTCCAGAGCCCCCAGGGCCGGGCAGCTGCTCCCAGCCCTGTGCTCTGCAGAGGGAACTGGGCCCGGGGCTGCAGAGCTGCCCCACGGCTCTGCTGCAGCTCTGCCTGCACAGGAGGGGCTGCACACCTTGGAGCCCCGGGCCTGAGGGCAGAGGCTTGGCTGGGGCACAGGAGGGAGGGGGCTTCTTCAGAGGGAGGGGCTGCACTGCAGGGGATCCTGTGCACATCTCTCAACTCTCCCTGCCACAGCATTGCTGGGTTCTGTTTTCTCTCCTTCCCTGATCTTCTCTCTGCTTCCTGGAGATTTTCCTCCTGCAGGGGTTTCCCTGTGCCTGATCTCTCTGTGCCAGCACTCACAGAGCCCAAAGCTCTGTGCACTCTCCTTGGCCTGACAGAACCCTGCCTGTTTGCAGGGCACTGCCTGGGGGCAGCTTCTCTGTGCAGCTTGGAGAAAGGACAGCTCAGACTGAGCCTGATGGCTCCAGCAAAGCTGCTGCTGCTGCTGTCCATGGGCACAGTGGCTGAAGGCACATTAGGGATCTCCTGTGAACCTGCTGGTCACTAGAAGGAACAGTTTGGTGATCTCAGGCACCACTTGCCAAAATTCAGAACTAATAATTCATAATCATCCTTTAATAATTATCCCCCCTCCCTGCCACTCTCCAGTAGTAGGAATCTGAAGACAAAGTCTTAGGAAATTGCCTAATTTCAATCAAAATCCTTGTCTTGGAAATATTCTGTGACTGATCAGCATGTGAGAGCTTCATGAGTATTTCAGCTCCCCTGCAGCAGAAATCCTCAGAGATGCACTCGCAGAGTCTGCAGGCATTGGGATGTTGCAGCTTTAGGAGATCAGTGCAGGAGCTGCAGCTGCATTGTCCTGCAGCCAGAGGTTGCTGTGCCAAGGGCTGGCAGTGATTGTGCCCCAGGCACTTCCCAGCCCCTTCCCAGCCCTGCCTGCTTGAAGCTCTCTGTGCCTCTGTGCTGTGCCCGGGCTGGCTGCAGGCAGTGCCCCAGCCCTGCTGGGCTGTGCACAGGAGCTGCTCCTGCCCAGAGCTGTCTCTCTGCAGCTCTGCTGCCCTTGCCAGGAGCTGCCTCTGGGCCAGGAGCCCGGCCCAGCTCAGCAGCACAGACACAGCACAAGGACTTTAGGAGCCTCTGGGCCTTTGTGCTGAGGCCCTGAACATCAGTCCCTGAGAGGGAGCTGAAGAAGCCTCTGCATAACTCCAAGTCACAATCCAACTCCAAAGTTTCTGGGACTTGTAGTGGCTCCCACTGAGGGACACGACAGAGAAAGTGTCCCCAGGCCCCAGGCAGAGCAGAGAACTGGAGGCACTGATGGCAGCTGGGGACAAAGAGAAGCCAAGGCTTGGTGCCCTGGGGCACAGCAGGGGCTGTGCCACAAGGGCTGGGAGGAGACACCTTGTGCTGAGGCCCTGGGGCCTCCTGGCCCAGCCCCAGCCAGGCTGGGCACTGCCAGCCCCTTGTGCTGCCCTCTGCATCCCCCCCTGGCCCACATCCCAGGGGCCTCAAGGATCTGCTGCAAGGAGTCCCTGGGGAGCCTTGCTCAGCAATGGCCCTGGCGGCTCCTGAATGCTCCCTGCAGGGGCTGCAGCTTTTTCAAAGGACTTGGGGTTTGGCTTTGGCCTTGCAGTCTCTGAGAGCTTTGTGCAATCATGGCCTCCAATTACCTGCTGTAATTAGTCCCTGGAGAGGCTTTGTCAGTAACACCACTCAGTGGGGCTCATGAATGCTTCAAGGTACTTCAGTTCTTTTAAGGTACTTGGTGTTTCCCCTTGGATCCAGACTCTGGGAGAGCTTTGTGCAATCATGGCCCCAATTATCTGCGTTAATGAGTCCCTGGAGAGCTTTGTACTGACACTCAGTGGGGCTCATTCATGCTCTGAGACACTCAAGGTGTTGAAGGTACTTTGGATTTTCCTTTCCACACTGAGTGTCTGAGAGGTTTTTGTGCCATCCTGGCCACCAATTCTCTCCTCCAAGGAGTCCATGAGGAACCTGTGTTGGACAGGGACCTCAGTGGGAGCCATGAATGCCTGGAGACACTTTGGGTGTTTCCTCTGACTCTGACTCCAGGCAAGGTTTGTGCAATCTCCTCCCAGGCCCTGAGGTTCAAGGGCTCAGCTCCAAATGCACAGTGAGGCTCATGAGGATCAAGCAAGTCCTGACAAACCATGGCTCTGCCTTGATTTCCCTCTGCTCCTGTGCAGTTCATTAGGAGGGTTTCCTTTGACAGTTATGGAGAAATAGTTCAAAGAGCTTCTAGGAAATATGTATTCCTATTTGAAAGGGTGGCTTTTATTGCTGTTCCCATTACACAAGAGGTGACTGCAGCATTCGGTGACTGCTATTGATGCAGGGACTGTCCTAAGGAGGTCTGGCCTGCTCAGAGAAGCTGTGCCTTGAGCTCTGAGCCAGTGTGGACAACCTTGCTCCACATTCCCCGAGCCCATGGTGTCTCTCCTCAATCACCTGGGAGCTGCTTTGCTTGGAGAAGTGGCTGCACTCAGGCAAAGAGGGATTTTCCTTCTTTGAGTTTTGAAGCCATCTAAAACTCCTGAGTTTCCCCATTGCAAGCAGACATCCTCCTCAAGTGTGTGCCAAGCCCAAGGTGGCACCAAGAGCACTCCAGCCCTGCCCTGGGCCAGCTGTGAGGGTGGGTCATCATCCCAACAGGCAGTGGGCCATTGCAAGGGGCTGTTGCCATGGACACTGCAGGGACCCCAGTGCTGGGTTTGGGTGCCATGGCAACCGCCATCAGTTCAGGTTTCCTTGGAAAGCAGCCCCAGGAGCCATTTCTGCAGCCAGGTTCCATGGCCCCTTGCCTGCAGAGCTGCTGCTGCCCTGGGCTGCCATGGACACCCTGAGGACAAAGCGGTGCCAGGGCTGTTCCAGGTACAATTGCAGTGACACTGGTTGGTGCCAGCAGGTGCCATGGCAACGGCCACGGGGACCCGTTCCTTGGTCTGGTGCCATGGCAAGCAATGCCCGGAGCCGTTGTGATGGTTGGTGGGCATGGAAAGCTGCCCTGGGCCCCTTGCTCAGGGCTGGTGTCAGTGCCCAGAGCCAGAGGGGATCCCTTGCTGGGGCTGTGCCATGGCCACCTGCCCTGTGCCGCGCTGGCCGCTCAGGCACCAGGAACCAGCAGCCAAGGGCACTGCCAGGGCCAAAGGCCAGGTCAGCCAGACAGAAAGGGGCAGGGCTGGGCACTGTTTCCATGGCAACCGGCACTGGGGGGGACACCTGGGGCACCTGGCCTGGCAGTTGCCATGGAAAGCCCTGGCAGGCACTGAGGGCACAGCCCCTGGCACTGAGACACTGCTGGGCCGGGTGCTGAGCACAGCGCTGAGCACGCAGAGATGGTTTTGTTCTTGCTGAGCTGCAGCACAGCCAAGGCCTGTCCTGCCCCTCGTCCAGCCACGCTGGGGAGGGGCTGGGGCTGCGGGGGAGCTTGGCAGGGGACACAGCCAGGACAGGTGACCCCAACTGACCCCGGGCATACCCCAGACCAGAGGACATCATGCTCAGGCTATGAAGGGGGGGAACAAGGAGCAAGGGGGCAATTTTGGAGGGAGGCTTTTTGCCTTCCCAGCTAACACTTAGGCAAGAGGGGGCCCTGTTTCACCAGTGGGCAGGGTCACTACCAAAGACACAGACACCAACTGAAGGAATTGTGGCATTTATATCATGCACAGCTGCAAAGCATTACAAAAGGAAGAGCTCAGCAAAGCACATCATCATTAGCAAAGAATTACAAAAGGATAAGCTCAGCAATCCATCAGAACTCATCATTACATTTTGATGACTAACCCCTTGGTCAAACACTAGAGGTGTTTGTGGCAGACAAAGATTCTGGCTGACTATCAAGGTACACCTTACAGACATCAGTAGTACTTCAGTGACACCGTTCTTCATTCTTTTTTCTCAATCTCCTTGGAGTTAGGAACAAGAATTCTGTTGTCCATGGAGCTGGCGCCTTTTTAATTCCAGAATAATGCCCCCAGGCCCTTTGCTGTTCAGCTTTACCATGTTGTCTGGGGCTAACAAGGCTTGGGGGGCCCTTTCCCCTCTGGCTGGAAGGGGCCGGGTCCCAGTCCCTGAGGGGCACCCAGGCTCCTGGATGCAATTCCTGTGCAAGTCCCTCAGTGTCACAGCAGCCTTCCCATGGAGCCCCGTGGATCAGAGCATTTGCCAAAGGGGCCCTTGGGGCAAACAGGGAGATTTGGTCTGGCAGCATGTGTAAAACAATATCCTGTCAGATCTACTTGTTCTCACACACAATCCTTGGCTGCAGGGACACATTCCCATTGTTCCTGCCCAGCTTTCAGGACTCAGAGTTGTCTTTCCCAGGAGCTGCTCCTTCAGCTGCCTCGGGAGGGCCATTTGGCCTCCGGACCCACACTCTGGCTCCATTATTAGGACTGCTGCATCCAAACCCTTTATCTCCACAAACGGTGGTGATTGCAGCTGGAGCTCCTTTTTTCACAATCGTTCTCAAAATTGCAAAATTGATAATTGTGCTACCCTGTCATGGGGTTGAATAATCCAATCCTGGTCACTATTGTTTAACAGAATTACTGTAATTTCTCCTGGATATTCTGCATCAATTCCTCCTGCCATGACATGAACACTTTGCAAGGCCAAGCTCCAAGGGAGCAGTTACCAAAGCAAAGTGTCCTGGAGGAATCTGAATTCCTGTTTCAGTATTGATGGCTTTCATTTGCTTTGAATTTCTCCTCATTAATTCCAATGCATGAAGGCCCAGCCCTGCAGCCTCTGGGCTGGCCCTGCCAGGGGCCATCACAGCCAGAACAATTTCCCAGGCAGTCCAAGTCTCACTGCCCATGGTTGGATTTGCAAACTGGGGGCAGCCGTGCACAGCCAGGGGGTTTCCATTTCCCCCGCGGGCCATTGTTCAGGGCATGGAGCACATCTGGGAGATGGGTTCTCCATGGGCAAAGGTTCCCATCTCCTCATTTTTCAACTGCTCTTTTAACAACCCCTTCACCCGTTCAACCAATCCTGCAGCTTGTGCATAGTCTGGTACATGAAAAACCCTGCAGGCTTCATCCCTGTATTTTTCACAGCAACAGACAAAGCCCTCTGCATCACAGTATCAGCAAACCCTGGGGAAATAGCCAATTTCCTCCCTTCCTCCTTTTTTAATTGTCTACAATCTCACAAAGTTGACCACTGACAGTAGGGTCCTGGCCAATCCTGTTCTGTAGGGTATTTAGAGTTACATTCTTGAGCAGCCAAAGCTACCAAATTAGTATTGTCAGCACTATTTCACATTATTATTATTTCATATGTAGATATACATATTGATATACATATAGACAGATAGATACAGACATATATCTATAATATATCTATAATATATATATTAAGGTCTTATTATACAATAAATACATATAGTTATGTAGTATATTGATATTTCACTGGCACAAATGCAGCTGAGCTCAAGATTAAAACCTTCTGCTCTTGCTCCATGTGGGAGCATTCCAACAATAATTGTTCCTTCTGAAGGTGCTGTTTCCATTGGACTCTTAACAAATTCATCTTTGTCTGCCCAAACCCACAAGTCCTTTTCCTTTTCCATGTGCAGATTTTGGATGCATTTGAAGACATCCAGGGCTGCAGCTTCTTTTACCCGACTGCCCCACTGCTCCCACGGGGCTCCCACCTCAGCCCACTCCAGAGCCAGGGAACTCCAGGGAAGGGCTTCCCATCTGGGAATTTCTGATGGCACTGATGCCTCACATTGACATTGAACAAGTGACATTTGGTTGGGATCTGGCCAGACTGGGCCAGTTTGGTTTGACCAGTGGCCAAAGTCAGCACCAAAGACACAGACTCCAACTGAAGGAATCAGTGTCATTTCCTGCAGTTCAGAGCAGCAAAGAATCACAAAAGGAGCAGCTCAGCAATGCACCCAATCATCCCCACCAAAGATTGCCTGCAGTGATTAAGAAAGATGCAGCAGCATTTCCCCTCAGCCTTTCCCATCCCCCAGATGCACACAGCAGCTGGGGAAGCTGTCACAGCCAAGGGCTGCAGAGCCACTCCTGGGCACTGGCAATTCCTGCAGGTGCCTCCAGCCCCAGCTGAGGCTCCAGGCCCGCTGGGAGAGGGCCCAGCTCTGACAGTGCTGCATGAACAAACTGACAGCACTGCTAGTGTGCCAACATCTGCTTTCATCCTCCCCTTGGCTCCCTCCCAAAGCCTGGCCAGGCCTCAAGGAGGAGCCAAGGCAGCTGACTTTGATCCTTCAGCCCCACACAAGGCCAGATGTCAGATTTCATGGCCTTCTCTGGCTTCTAAATACACAAAGGTCCATCCATGTTTCACTAAGGAGTGGCTACATCTATCACAGTGCTAATGACCATGCATATCTCAGCAGGGAGCAAATACAAAGATAACCTTTGCTTGGAAGGTTCCTCCAGAGGCCACCTTGGGCTCAGGGCCTGCTGTCCAGGCCTCACTCAGGGCTGCTGTCCAGGCCTTGGCACTTCAGGGACGTGCTTTAGTGCTGGGCTTGGCACTGCTGGCTGAGCGGCTGCACTGGGTGAGCTCAGAGGGCTTTTCCAACAGAAAGGATTCTGTGATTCCATGATGATATCCGCTGCATTCAGCTGGGGCTATTTCAGCAGCATTACTTTGCTCCAGAAGTTCCCTCTTGCCCAGCTCCTGTGGCCTGAGGCTTCAGCTCCTTCAGCTCCTGGTGCTGAGCTGCTCATGCTGAACGAGACCACTCGGAGAGACGAATCCAGTCCATCCAATTCCTTCTGGGACACGCAGAGGGGAGGCTGTGCAAACAGGAGCATTGTTTGCTGTGGCCTCCTCTCTGCCCTTCACGCCTTTCAGCGCTTTGAAGCAGCCAAGAGCTTTCTCCAAGAGTGCAATGGAGCAGCTGTTCCTGCTCGCGGGCCGGGCTCTTCCCAGTCTCTGCCCTTGCCTGCTTCTGTCCCTCTTGCTGTGCCCTCTGTTCCCCCAGGGCTGGCTGGCTGCTGCCCAGGACTGTGGCACTGGCACAGCTCCAGTGCTCCAGAGCCTCCTTTCTGTGCCCTTGGAGCTGCCTGGGCACAGCAGCCTTTTCCATCTGGAAGCTCCCCATGGACAGGGAGTGCCCAGCTCCGTTCCTTGCACAGCCTCCAGGAGCCCAGGGCTGCCATCTCAAGTCCCTGCTGGCACTGGGGGCTCCCAGGTGCCTCAGGCTGCTGTGACACCGCTGCACATGGGAGGGAACAGGGCCAGGGGCTGTGCTGAAAGTCAGCTCCATCTGCTGCTGCTGCTGCTGCTGCTGCTGCTGCTGCTGCTGCTGTGGGGTCATTTGTGCAGCCCTGGCCCAGAGTCAGGGATCAGATGCTGCCAGTCTCTTCCAGCCCTGGCTGCTCAGAGGTTGGGCCTTGGAGCCTCAGGTGGCCAAAGGCAGCTGCTGCTGGGCCCTCTGTGTGTGCCCGTGTTCAGCAGTGCTGCTCCATCAGTCTGTGCCCAGCAACGGGGAAAAGCCTCAGCCCTGCAGGGCCAGGAGCTGCCGGGCTCTGCCTGAGCAGCTCAGCCAGCAGCAAGGGAGCTGCTCCACACAGGAACCAGGAGCAAAGGACACTCCTTTTGTAGGACATGTTTTCTATTTAAAGGAAAAAAAGGCAAAAGAAAAAAAACTATATAAAATGTGAAAGATGAAAACAAAACCCAAGTGTTAGTGAAAAAGTTCTGAAACTTTGCATTAAGAGGTAAATGATCTTTTTTAAAGGGGAACTCAGTTATTTACATTGTAAATGTGCTGATGGCATGGATCCATCTTACTGACCTCAGCAGCCTTTGAAAAGATTCTGGGCTTTGTTTCCAACATTGCCATTTGAAATTGTGCTCAAAGCAAGAGGAAATTGCTTTGTGCCCTTCCCGCTCCAAGCAGGACTGGGAATGGAAACTCTGTCAAAGCCCAAATCCTTTAGAAGATGCCCTTCCTTCTCAGCCTGGCAAGGAGCTGCACATTCCCTTTGAAACTGTCAGGGATTTCTTAGAGACACAAAGTGCCACTTAGGGCTTTTTGCTCTGGTTTGGCAGTGCAGAAGGGCAATTCTCCATCCAACAGCTCCAGACCGCACTGCCTCAGGAACACGGCCCACTCGCCAGCTTTGGCCCACTCAGGCACTTCTAGAGGAGGAAGAAAGTGCAATTGCACAATTCCAGCCAATCAAGAAGGAAGAATGGGACAGACAAACACCCTGTGCAGATCCAGGCGTTCAGCTGGGACTGTGGAGGGTTTGGGTTCTTGCCAATTGGATGTGTGTCCCCAGCTGCAATCTCTGGGCCTGCAGCAGAGTCTCACTCAGCTGCCAAAGCAGAAAGCTCAGGCGCTGTGCTCGCAAGGGGCTCGTCTGATGCAAAGCTGTCAGAGCAATGGGAGGGCAGAGCAAGCCCAGCTGGGCCCAGGGCTGAGCCCAGCAGAGCCCTGGCAGAGCCCAGAGCAGCCTCAGCAGCCGCAGAGCCCGGCTGCAAGGAGAGAAAGCAGAAAGTGCCCCTCAGCTGAGGGCTCCTGTGCCCTTGTGCCAAGGCCTGCGGTGCCCAGGCCATGCTGGCTGTGCCCAGAGCTGTGCCCAGAGCTGCCCATCCCTGCTGCCTTTGGCAGCAGAGCAGGAGGGCAGGACATGTGCCCAGCCTGCAGCCAGCCACGGCACATCCAGCCCTCAGCAGCTGCCCAGAGCAGGATGCTCCTGTGCTCGCTGCCATCTCCCAAAAGCTCTGATCCCACCCTGCCAAGCACACAGGGACCCACCTCACGCCAGCCACGGCTGCAAGAAAAGCTGCTCCCAAACCACGTCCTCAGCCTTCTCCAAGGCCACCGCCCATCCACGCCACAGCTGCTCCCAAGCACTTCCCCATCTGCACTGGACCACCTGGAACGCTTCCTCTGGAAAAACAAACAACACATTCTTGAAAAGAGATTAGAGACAAAAAGGGAAAACAAGAAAAACGGGAAAAAATCTTATCTCTGTCAGGGCCTTGAGGAAGGCCCAACTCCTACATGGTAGGGAAAAACCCAGCCATGGCTGAGGGAAGCCCACACTTTCTCACTTCCACCCTGCAGAGCAAAGCAGCCCCTGCACAGCTTCTGGAGTCCCACCTCTGCTCCCAGCATGGGGCTTTGTTTGTGTCGGGCTGGCTGCCCCAGCCCCAGCCCCAGCCCAGGCCACGGTGGCTGCTGGGGGCTGTTGGCAGGGCCAGGAGCCCACTCCCATTTGTACCCAGCCCAGTCCATGCCCCAGCCCTGCCAAAAGCAGCTGGGCAGCGACTGAAGAATGAGTTGCATCTGCCCCAGCAGAGGGGGAACCTTTGCTTCCCAGCCAGGCTGGGCCATGCCCAAATCTGGCAGCATTTCCCTGGGTGGGGACTCACCTGCAAATTCCCTGTGGAGTTTGGCTTTGAAGAAGGTGCCAGAATCAAAGTCCATCACCTTCAGCCTCCAGTGGCCAGGCTGAGGAAGAGCTTCTCATCCTTGGTGCCATCCTGGCTGTCTCCAGCAGCAGCAGCAGCAGCAGCAGCAGCAGCAGCAGCAGCAGCAGCAGCAGCAGCAGCATCCCCACCCGGTACAGCTTCTCCAGGGGCTCCTGCTCCTTCCCTGGGGGCAGACCAGGCTCTCAGGGCTCTGCCCAGGGCCCCAGCTGTCAGGGAACCAGCACAAGCAAAACCAGCTTGGATGGCGGCCACCAGTGCTGGGCAGAGCAGCTCAGCTGCAGCACAAGGGCTGCGTGTGCCCATCCCATGACCCTGTGCAGTGACACAGGCAGCACAAAAAGGTCTGGGTTCCTTTGCTTCTCATTGCCAAGGCATGTGTGGAGCTGCAACTTACCAGGGCCCTGCATCAAAGTGTGCCTGTGGCTCTCTCCCTTCTTCTACGGCTGAGGAATATCCTGCACCCAAGGATCACAGAACAGGTCTTCTAATGTGGGTCTTTCCAAGGAGTTCACGGATAAACACCACCTGATCAGATCTTTGCACTCTGGGCAGAGAAAGAAGAAAGTGCCGGTCAGCCAGAGAAGGCTCCTGTCTGCTTTGCCCCACTATTGCCATGCCCAGGCCTTGCTGGATATGCTCAGGGCTGGGCCTAAACTTTCCCATCCATTCCCTGTTTTGGAGGAGAGCAGGACATGTGCCACCTCCTCAGCAGCTGCCAGAGCGGGATGCTCACGAGCCCGCTGCTGGCTCCCAGCACTGGGATTCCCCCCGTGCCCAGAGAAGAGGATCCACCTTGAGAGAGCCCTTGTGGCAGCGGGAGCTGGCCCCAGCTGAGGTTCCGGCCCCTCCTGAAAGGGTGCTCCCCGCAGACCATCTGGTGCAGCAGGATGCCCAGGGACCAGATCGTTGCTGCCTCGCCATGGTACCAGCCAAAGTCGTTCCATTCCGGGGGGCTGTAGGATGGTGTTCCTATGGAATACAGATGGAGTTCAGCAGGGGGATGCTGCTGCTCCCAGAGCCTGGCCCCAGCATCCCTGGGCCTGCGGGGACTGCATCAGTGGCACACAGGGTGACCACTGCCCTCTCGCCAGCACCTGGGACTTGTGCACAAACTTAGGCTTGGAAAAGAAGTCACTGGTGTCAGAAGAGGGCAGAGGAAGCCCTGGCTAAGCCTGACCCTGACAAGCAAAGGAAAAACCCTCTCTGTGCTGGGGAAAACATGCCCTTATCCTCCCTGTCTGCATTGCCCCAAAAATATTAGGAAGCCAAGGCAAACAGGGCGAGTGGAGCAGTGCAAGCCCTTCCTCTCGCCTGCACACCAAACTGGCGGGGGCACAGGTTCCGCCCCCCTCTCTGCTACCCCCACCCACGGGGGTTTTGGTCAGGCTGGCTGCCCCAGCCCAGCCCCAGTCCTGGGCAGAGTGGCTGGCAAAGGCTGCCAGCAGGGCTGGAAGATGGCTCCCCACCCAGCCCCGCTCTAAAGCAACTCAGCTGAAGACTCAGTCCCCTGACTGGCAGCAAAAGGGAGAATCCCCGCTGCCACAGCCAGCTTGGGCTGGGAGATGTTGGCCATGAGATCCCGGGACCAGGAGTACACCCTTACGTGGGCTCACCTGCAAAGTGGGTGTAGGCTGTCTCTTGCAGGTAGGTGCCACAGCCAAAGTCGATCAATTTGGCCTGCTGGGTGGCCAGGTCAAGCACGATGTTCCCTGGCTTGATGTCGCGGTGCAGGACCCCGCAGCTGGTGCAGTGCCGCACGGCCTCCAGCACCTGGCGGAACAGCTCCCGCGCCACCTCCTCGGGCAGGAACTGCCGTGCCTCAATGAAACGCTGCAGGTCCTGACACTGCTCTGGCCGCTCCATCACCATCACGATGTGGTTGGGGAGCTCGAGCCACTCCAGGAGCTGCACCACGCCGGGGAAGCCAGTGGACACCTTGGCTAGCAGCACGATCTCCAGCGGGGCCCTGCTGCCGTCGGGCTGCGGGAGGAGCACGATGCCCTCAGTGGGGCCGATGCCGTGCCAGGCCTGGGGAAGCCCTGAGCCAGCCCGGGATGCTCTGCGCCCTGCGCTGCGCCCACGCCCGCTCCCCCTCGAGGCGTCCTGGCGGCTTCTACCGTGCCGGGCCTCGGCTCATCCCCGCCCGGCAGCCCCGGCTGCTGCCGCTGGCCCCGCTCACTCACCAGCTCGCCCCAGTACCGGACGCGGTTCCGTGGCACCCTCTTGATGGCCACCTGCAAGCCAAGGACAGCAGCGGGCTCAGCTCGCCGCCCGCTCTGCCCAGCCCCATCCTCCTCCTCCTCCGCCCCCTCGTCCTGCGCCCGCCGCCGGCCCCGCCGCTCACCGGGGCGCCGTCCGAGAGCCGCGTGGCCGCGAAGACGCTGCCGAATCCTCCGCGCCCCAGCAGCGAACCCAGGCGGTAGCGCTCCTGCAGGGCCTCGTGCGCCGTCCCTGCGGGCGGGACGCGGCTGTCAGCGCTCGGGCCGGGGCCAGCAACGGCCCCCGAGCGCCCCTCAGCCGCCCCGGGCCGGCCATGCCCAGGCCTTCGCTCCTCGCAACGCGGCACGGGAGGCTCGGGGCCGGCGGCCGCGCTGCCGAGCGGCGGAGCTCGGGCCGGGGAAGCCGCAGCGGAGGCGGCGGCAGCGGCCGCGCCGCCTGTGTCCTCCGCGGGCCCCGGGAGGGGCCGGGGCCGGGGCCGGGCTCGGGGCTGGAGCCTGCCTCGGGGCCGGGGCCGGGCTCGGGCCAGGCGGAGGCAAAGGGCGGCGATGCCGCCCCCGCACACGGCACTGATGCCCGCCCAGCAGCGCCACCGCCAGTAGGGCCAGAGCCGGGCGGAGGCGAGACCGCGGCGGGACGGGCGGGGCCGGGCACGGGGCAGCCCCGCCCGGGGCCGGGGGCGGGCCGGGGACATGGCCCGGCCCGGCAGGGGGAGAGGGAGGCGGGGAGAGGAGAGGGAGGCGGGGAGAGGAGAGGGACGCCGGGCGAGGGACCCCGGGAGAAGGGTGCCCGACGGCGGGAAAGGGAGACTCAGAGACAGAAAGAGAGAAAGACCAAGAAAGAGAGACAGAAAAAGAAAGATAGAAAGAGAAAGATCGTTATCGATTATCTGGTTTTCTGCTTTTGCCGCTGTTGCCGCCGCTCCTGCTGCCGCCGCTGCCGCCGCTGCAACTGAAGCACCGGGGCCGTTCGTCCCCGTGTCCGTTCCCCGCTCGCCCCACGAGCCCCACGTTCGAGCCCCGCGCGCCCTGGGCACAGCCCCTGAGTCTGTCCAAACACGGGAACTTTGCAGCCTTGAGCCCAGGTGCAGAGCCCTGACTCCTGCACACTGGCACAGCAATCCCCTCGCTTGCTGCTCTGCATTGGCCTGGCTGAGGGGCAAACACTGGCGGGACACCTTCCCTTGGGCTAGGATTCCTACCTGAGCCCAGCACTGCACTTACATCTCCAGTGTTGCCTTCCAGTAAAAACAGGGGAAGGAAAACTCAGTGTGGCTCATGGTATTTTAGAGTGTCTAAAAATCACTAAGCCACTGATCTTAGAGGTGCAGTGCATCTGGAATTACTGCGATGGAGAAGTAGTGCCCCATGGAAAAGGGGAGTATAGAAATAAATAAAGGAAAACATCTTGGATTGTTTCTTTCATTTACATTTCCCTTCTGGAAAGCTGTTTCAGTTTTCCAGGAATCTTCTCCTGTCTGCTCTTGCCAAGAATCTCTCCTGGAGAACAAGGTCAAGCTTCTGTCCCAAGATTTGCCACCAGCTGCAGCTTCTCTTGGCTTTCCACACTGCACAGTGTCTGCAGCAGGACTTTTGCAGCAAAGCAGGACAAGTGTTTGGAGCACTTTACATGTCCTTTCTTTTCCTGGTGGGCTGGGGTGTTGTGCCACTGGTGAAGTTTCCATTGTGACTGTTTGTGCTGGTTTAGGGCAAATTTTGGGAGGAAGCCTCCAAAAGGGGTCCATCTAGAAATCAAGTTCCAGTGGCCTCTCCCCCTACTAGTTCAGAAAAAGACTTCCCTTGGGAAAAGTAATAAAACCCCAGTTTATTTATCAAGTAAAATATTCCCAAGCATGAAAAATGAATAATATTAAATAAAACCTCTGACAGTGCTGAAGGGATGGCAAATTCAGAAAATCCTTTTTGTGGTTGTATTTGGCTCACTCGGTCTCTTCTAAGTCCCTCTGGTGCTGGAATGCAGCGTCCCAGACCTCAGTGGGCCACAGGTGTGAGCTTCTGGTGTTTTTCTGGGTTTTCAGTCCAGAGCAGGTTTAAACAGTTCCAAGAAAAAGGAAAGTCCCAGTCCCAGGAACTTCTCTGCCTAAGCTAGCTAAAACCAAATTGCTGGACCTGGGCTGTGAAGGCACTGGGAAATTTCCAAATCTGGGCACTGGTGCTGCCAGCAAACACCAGATCAGGATGGTGCTGGAGCCAGAACCTGGAAATTTCCAACTTTTGGCTTTCTGTGCCAGCAAATCACTGCACTTGGGCTGTGCTGGCACCAGGAAGTTTTCAGATCTGGGTGCTGGCGCTGCCAGCAAACACCAGATCTGGGTGGTGTCGTTGGCAGCGACAGAAATCTGCCGGATTTGGGCTCTGCTGGCACCGGGAAATTTCCAAATCTGGGTACTGGCACTGCAAACACAAGATGTGGGCAGTGCCAGAGCCAGTAGCAGAAAGTGGCTGGGTTTTGGAATTCTGTGCCAGCAAATTGCTGCTCCTGGGCTGTGTCAGAATAGGGAAATTTCCAGCTCTGGGCACTGGCGGTGCCAGCAAACACCAGTGAAACCTTCTGGTCCTCGTCCGGACCATTGGCCAGTGGTTTCCCTGAGAACCAGCTCTGGCCACTTTACAGACAGAGACTGCTTTCATCTGCTTGTCTGGAAACAGAACTTTAATGCAGGCAAACACATCAAACAGGACGGCGTGCACAGTACACAGAGCAAAGCAGAAAAAAGCCTGGGCCCAGGGTCCTGCAGGGATACATTTATATATGGGGAGGGGTTAAGGTGGGATCTGAGGGAAGGATCCAAGAGGAAGGAAGGATTATGAATATTACAATTTTTGCAGTAAAATGTAACCAATGGTAGCAAAGAGAACTCAGAACTTTCTAGTAACAATCTGCATAACTGAACAAGAGGATTATGGGCGGGAGCTCCTGCTGACCCCAACTAAAGAGGGTTTTCCCACAGCCTTAAGCCAAGGTCTCCTTCTTCTTTTAAACCAACCCCAACACACCAGATCTGGGAGGTGCCGGGTTTTGGCTTTCTTTGCCAGACAATTGCTGCATTTGGGCTGTGCTGGCACAGGGAAATTGCCAGATGTGGGCACTGGCGGTGCCAGCTCACCGCAGATCTGGGTGGTGCCGGTGCTGTCACCAGAAAATTGCCGGGTTTTGTCTTTCTGTGCAAGCAAACTGCTGGACTTGGGCTGTGCTGCCACTGGGAAACTGCTGGATCTGAGCACTGGCAGTGCCAGCAAACACCAGATCTGGGTGGGGCCAGCACCAGGTATTTGCAAGGTTTTGGCTTTCTTTACCAGAAAATTACTTGACTCGGGCTGTGCCGGCACTGGGAAATTCCCACATCTGGGCACTGGTGGTGCCAGCAAACACCGGATCTTGGCATTGCCAATGACGGTAGCAGGGAATTGCCAGATTTTGGCTTTCTTTGCCAGAAAACTGCTGGACTTGGCTCTGCCAGAACGGGGAAATATCCAGATGTGAGCACTGGCAGTGGCAGCAAACACCAGGTCTGGGCGCCTGTATTGGCATCAGGAAATTGCCGGATTTTGGTTTTCTGTGCCAGCAAATTGCTGGACTTGGGCTGTGCCAGCACTGGGAAATTTCCGGATCTGGGCACTTGCGCAGCAGGCACCAGATCTGGGTGGTGTGTTGTAGTGTGTTTTCATACATTGTAATACTTTGTGATAGTTTAGGTTTTGAATCCCCATATTTTTCCCAAATGGTTCATCCCAGATGGTACCCCCCTCCCTTTCCCTGTGTAATCCTTTGCCCTTGCTGAGATCATCCCCAAATCCCCACCCTGGCTCTCTGTCAATCACTCAGCATCCCATCCCCTCCCTCTAGAAGCTTCGGTCCAGGATGTCGAGTGATGAGCCAGAGGCCAGGGGTCAGCCCCCCAAGCCTTGCCCCATACGCTGTCCTAAATGTCCATCCCCCAGGACCCATCCCTTAGGGTCACTTCTTGGTTAGTCAAATGTTCTCTACTTTGGGTTTCCACCTCCCTTTAAATGTAACCTTGGCACATCTCCTGGGCTCTGGGCAGGAGGCCCCTGAGGTGTAGGGGCTCCTTTGGGACACCTGGAATAAAACCTTGGATTAACCCCTGCTAAGAGTCGGCCCTTTCTCTTCTACCGCTGTCTCTGGTGTCTCTTGTGCTGCAAAGGCGGCCAGCCCAGGTGCCCTCAGTACCCTCGGGGCACAGAGAGTGTCTCCCCGCTGTCGGCCGTGTCGGGGCTGCCCCCGGTGTCTGCCGACTCGGGACTGGCCCAGGGTTCCTGAGAGGCTCCCAGAGAGACAGAGACAGTGGTGCTGGTGGCAGCACCGGGAAGCTGCCGGGTTTTGGCTTTCTTTGCCAGAAAATGGCTGCATTTGGGTTGTGCCAGCACTGGGAAATTGCCAGATGTGACTTTTCTGTGCCAGCAAACTGCTGGAATTGTGCTGTGCAGGCATCTGAAAAATTCCGGATCTGGGCACTGGCGGTGTCAGCACACACGAGATCGGAGTAGTGTAGGCAGCAGGTATTTGCCTGGTTTTGGCTTTCTTTGCCAGCCAATTGCTGGACTTGGGCTGTGGTGGCACAGGGAAATGTTCAGATCTGGGCATGGGTGGTGCCATCAAACACCAGGTCTGGGTGGTGACAGTCTTGGCACCAGGAAATTGCTGCGTTTCGTCTTCTTTTTCCAAAAAACTGCTGCACTTGGGCTGTGTTGGAACCAAGTATGTCCAGACTGGGGTACGGGCGGTGGCAGCAAACACCAGATCTTGGCATTGCCAGTGTCAGCAGTAGGAAATTGCCAGATTTTGGCTTTCTTTACCAGAAAATTGCTGGACTTGGCTCTGCCAGAACAAGGGAATTTCCAGATCTGGGCACTGGAGGTGGCAGCAAACACCAGATCTGGGCAGTGCCAGACCCAGTAATGTTGGAAATGAATTTGTAGAGAATTTTTAAGGTTTGATAGAAGGTTTCTATAGTATGTATGCAAGTGTCACAATCCATCCTTACGAACGGGTTTCGTGATGGTTTGTGGGTTGATCTCAGAGTGCAAAAAACACCGGCACGGTACAGGGGGCTGCAGTGATAATCAAAAGAAATGTACCTTTATTGAATAACCACAAGAAAATGCATTGGGGAGGAATTGGGGAAAAGGGAAAAAGAGGGAGGAAGAGAAAGGAAGGTATAAAGCTACCAAACATAGAAAAGGTGCAGTCCTTTGATGTCCAGCCAATGGAGTTCACCAGGTCACGTCTGGGGAGATCTCAGGGTTGCAGTTCATCCAAACTCTTATTATACTCTTTTTGTTGATGGGGGAAGGGGTAAAACATGAAACTGAATCAAAGGTAATCTATTGTATTTTTGGGGGAAAAAATGGTATTTAGAGAAGGGTACACACAGTCCATGTTCTCTGCAGTGGGTGAGAGCCATTGTCTTCTTGGTCCACTGCTCGCACCTGCAACATCCATCTTGCTTTGGTTAGCTTGCCTCCCCCACACACCTCCCCCAGGTTAGGGGTCTCAGTGCCAGTCCTTGGAAAGAGTGTGGGGGGGCCTTTTCACACAGGGATTTCATGTCTCGGTCTTTGATGGAGAGGCCTTGTACATCTCAGTCTGTCTGTCACGGCGGCTGTAAGACAAGTGAGGGGTCTTCTGTGGGGGACCACCCAAAACTCAGGAGAAGTCCAGCCAGGCCGAGAGGTGGGACAACTTCCAAGGCTATTGTTGCAAAAAGGCAAGGGGCCCCCTTCTTCCTTTCATTGGGTTCAGTGTAGCATACAGCAAACACACCTGTGAACAATAGCTTAGCAATGCCAGCAGCTGTGCTCAGGTCTCGGGGCCCATGGCATGTAACTTTCTCCACCAGGGCCAGAAACTTCAGACAAGGGGCTTTTCTTCAGTGGTCCCCAATGACGATTGTGAGGCAGATGAGAGAAACTTTGGACAGAGTCTCACACATACATTACATGGATGACGTACTAATCTGTGCTTCCACCAAGTCTTACTCAGACGCAGCACTTTCCAAGACTGTCGCAGCTGTCGAAAGCGCGGGGTTTCAGATAGCTCAGGAAAAAATCCAGCTATGGAGCCCATGGAAGTACCTCGGGTTTTTAATCACAGGAAGGACCGTCGTGCCTCAAACTCTGTCCATCAACGAGCACCCCCAGACATTAAGAGACACGCAACAGCTGTGCGGCGTCATCACGTGGATCTGACCTCTCCTGGGCCTCACCACAGAAGAACTGGCACCGCTCTTCGACCTTCTACGAGGAGACGGCGACCTGGCTTCCCCACGCTCGCTAACGCCAGAAGCCTGGGAGGCTTTGGAGAGAGTCGCCAGCGCCATCAAACACCGCCAGGCACATCGGACAGACCGGTCCCTTCCCCTCAGCCTCGGTATTTTTGGTAAGTGCCCAAACTTCCATGTGCTGCTCTTTCAGTGGGATGATACTTCAAAAACCCCACTCATCATCATTGAGTGGCTTTTTCTGCTGCACCAACCACATCAAACATTTACCACCCCACCAGAACTTGTAGCCAAACTTATTATTAAAGGCCGGCATTGCCTCCGGACTCTCGCAGCTTGTGATCCGGTGTGCATTTACCTCCCTTATACTTTGGAACCATTGGATTCTCTACTACAAACAAATGAACATCTGCAAATTTCATTCAACAGCTATCCCAGAAAAATTTCAAGTCATTATCCTGAACACAGACTTTTTAAAGATTCACTGCATTTGGCCCCAAAATCAGATAAAAGTAAAACTCCACTCAAAAACTCTATCACGGTGTTCACTGACGGTTCAGGCAAATCTCACCAGTCAGTGTTCACCTGGAGGGACCCGGACACCCAGAAGTGGGAGTCTGATATCCAGGTTGTTGAAGGTTCCCCCCAGACTGCAGAACTTGCTGCAGCTGTGAGGGCGTTTCAAACATTCCAACAACCCTTCAATTCAGTCACAGGTTCTGCATATGTCACCGGGATAGCAGAGCGGGCAGAGCGTGCCCTGATCAAGGAAGTCCAAAATAAAAAATTCTACAGCTTGCTCTCTGAATTAATTTGGTTCATCTCCCACAGAGAGCAACCTTATCACGTTCTGCACGTCCGGTTGCACACAGAGCTGCCAAGATACATCACTGAGAGGGCAAGCGGAGAGCAGACTTGTTAGCAATGGCAGCAAGTGCCACCCACATTTCCCCCGCTGCACCACATGTCTTTCAACAGGCTCGTCTAAGCCATGCATTCTTCCCTCAGAATGCTCCAGCTTTAGTAGGTCAATTTAAGATTTCCAGAGACCAAGCCAAGGCAATTATCTCCACCTGCCCCAATTGCCAATCCCTCGCCCTCGCTACCATAGGGACAAAACGAAGAAAATTACAGTGACAACTAACTTGACAACTAACTAACTTGACTAAAAACGAAGAAAATTACAGTGACAACTAACTTGACAACTAACTAACTTCATGTTTCCATCAGTGCTCAAACAGTCGATACCTGACTCACTGGAGGACCAGATGGCCACTCCCAGGACACCCCGAAATACCTTAACAGCTGCTGCCACCGTCACTGTGCTCATGTGCATCCAAACAGCGGTTGGATGGGTCGTGCCACAACCAACAGAAAACCTATGGGTCACACTGGGGAAATCTCTCAAGCAGGATAACTTTTGCATGGCCATGGCAGGTGCAAAAGACCTGCTGTCTACATGTCTGGTGGGAATCCCCCTGTCACCAAATGAATATGCCTGTGCAGGTAAGAAGCCCACCCTGGTAGACACCTGGGACGAGTGGATGAAGATCTTACCCCATGCACCACAGGACCTCCAAGAACTAGACCTACCAGGCTCCTCAAAGCGACTTCTTGTGTCAACTTTTTCTACAAGCCACCCCAACAAAATTGGCATGAGAAATCTGAACCACAGATGATAGTGAGAAAAGATATATCACCAAATGATAAGAGATACAATGATGTTGACTGGTGCAATTATACTGCCAAAACATTATCTAAGTCCTCTCCCTTTCCCAGAGTGCTTCCCAAGGGAGTGTTTCTCATCTGTGGTGACAGGGTGTGGGCAGGGATCCCCTTGAAGATCAAAGGGGGCCCCTGCAGCCTTGGCCAGCTTACTACCCTCACCCCAAACACTACCCAAATTAAAAATTGGAAACAAGAAACTCAATTGGCGCACCAGAAAAGATCGTACTCCCAATTCAATCAAAATTGCGATGGCCAAATTTATAATTCGGGCAAGATGAAGAGGGTTGCTGTTTCCATCTTTCTACCCTGGGTTGCAGCTGGGCCCTTGGATTTTCCCTTAATAAACCCGGCTGGATCTGCTCTGCGAGGAGTCCTCTCGTCCCTCTGGTGAGGCTTTGATTGCACCATCTGGGCTCAGGCGTCTGCTGGGCTGGGGCAGTTGTCAAGGCAGCCCCAAGTGGAGCCGCTTTCGGTGCTGCAGGCGCCTGACAGCGCCTGCCTGGGGAAGCTGCTCTGGCCACCCGCAGCAACCAATTCCTTTTCCCAGGCAGCAGCTCCCAGCGTCCTCCTGCGAAGCCCAGAGAGAGAGGGAGCAGCTGCCCTCAGCCCTGTCCTTTACCGCATCCCAATTCTCATGTAATGTCCCCCCTGGGAGAGAAACTGCCAGAGAAGAGAAGTGCGACCAGATCCCCCCCTCCCCTGAGCTTGAACACTTCTTTTGTTTCTTAAGGACCCAGTCTTATCAGAGCAGTGGTTTTGCACTGACAGCTGGGACACCAGCAGGAGATCACCCCACAGTGCCCAGTGTGCACCAGGCTCAACAAGGTCTCCTTCCCCCCTGATTCCACCAGGCCTCTTCCCTTGGCTGTGGTTTTGCTGGATAGTGGGTCAGGACAGTGAGGATCTCCTTCATCCATTCATTCACTGTTTAGGGTCTTGCAGACACTTCCTCAATTTCTCTCCAAGGTGACCTCAGAAAACCAATGATATCACAGCTCTTGTCCATCTGGTGAAGAATCTCCCACAGGGACACTCAGGTGTCTCCTCCAAGGCCCAAAGCATCAAAACCCCCAAGGGAAATCATCCCCCTTGGGCACTGCGCCTCCTTGGGTGAGTTCCAGAGCAAACAATCAAGGCAGTGGCCTGAAATGTTTTCCCAGCTGGGCCATAACACTTCTCTGATGGATGCACATTGTCCCTGGGGAAAGAGATGTGCAGAACCCTTCACTTATGCCCTGGAATGTCAAACAGGAATCACAGCCTTGGACAGCTCTCAGGAACCACTTCACTGTGGATTTTCCTTCCTGGAAGCCCAAGATGTCTGAATGTGCTCCTGGTGCCTCAGGGCCTGGGTAAACAGGGCTTGTCAGAGAGGCTGGCAGGGCACCAACACCCCTCCTCCTCACAGGGCACCTCTGTTACCCCAATTAGCTCCGAGTGGCTGCCTGGGGACAGGTGCCCACTTCCCCATGTGCCTGGGATGGGCACATCCTGCTCAGGGCCAGTGCTGGCCTGGGCCCAGAGCCAGGGCCATGACCCAGGTGCTCTGGGAGGGCTCTGTGGCTGCAGGTGTGACAGGATGAGGGGCAGGGCAGGGCATATTCCCCTCGGGACAGTGCTGTGGGCATGGAGCTTGGTGGGGTTTGGCATCTGCAGGGAAACGGCTATCGGGTTGTGTGGATGCGGGAATTGTCACTCCTGAGGCATTCCCCAGGCCTCAGCCTTGTCTGCAGGTGCTCAGCAGTGTCCAGTGCTGCCCAGTGTCTGCAGTGACTGAGATGCCAATCAGCCACCTGATCCCATGTCCCTTGTTCCCCTTGTTCTCCCACATGTTGCGTTTGGGGCCGGGCTCAGCTCTGGGGTGTCCCCCAGGGAAAGCTCTGGCAGGGGAGGGGCAGCAGGAGATGGGGGATCTGGCACTGGGGGCTGTTGGAGGATGGATTGTGTTGGACTGGGGGCTGTCCCCACAGGGTCCCCAGGTGCCTTTGGCTCCCTGCCTGCCCCCCTTGGCCCTCCAGGTGCCTGGGCCCTTCCAGGGGCAGCTGCCCTGTGCAGGAAGCTGGAGGGAGGCCGGGCAAGGGGGCTGGATCCATGCCACAGGTGGGGTGGGGTGGACTCTGTGCCAGGGCTGGTCTTGTGGCCAGGGCTGGGGGCTGTGCCAAGCCGGGCTTTGGCCTGGGGGCTGGCAGGGAGGGTGCAGGGAGGAGTCCCGGCAGGGATAAAGGTGCTCCTCACCTGCTGCAGCCTCAGGCAGCGCTGCCCAGAGCCAGAGGAAGATGAAGGTGGCTGTGCTCAGCGTGGCCCTGCTCTTCTCCATCCTGCTGTGCCCCCCGGCACAGGCCAAGGTGAGGCACCAGCCAAACGCTGTCCCCACATCCTGCCCTCCTTTCTGGCCTCCCATCCCACCCTTTTGGTCCCTCCTCTGTGTCCCATTCAGGGTCCCCAAACGCCCTCCCACTGACCATTCCTGAGGCCTTTCCTTCCATGTCCCCCCTCAATCCTTTGCTTTTCTTCCTGGCCACTGCAGAGGGGTCCCCCTGTACAATTCCCTGACTCACCCCCACTCCCACACCATCTCCCAGTCCCGTTGGTTTTGTCCCCACCTGTCCTCATTCTCCTGTCACCACCAAGTCCCTCCCTTGCCCACCCATGTCCCTACACCTCAGTTCCTTTCTCCTCCCCTGTACCTCACACCCTGCTCCTTCCACACCCTCAGCCCTGTCCCCTGGGCCCTCAAGTGACCCCAGATCAGTGTCTTTGGGTCTCCCCCCACCTCAAACAGATCTTCTTGAAGGCCCTGAATTCCCATCCCTCTGCCTGCGCCCTGCTCCCTGCACCCGTGTCCCCCCCAGCCCCACAAGGTCCAGTCCAGACCCAGCCTTTGTTCTCCTTTCCAGGCACTCCTGGAAGGAACCCAAGATGATCTGCGGGAGGTGAGTGGGCTGCTGGCATGGGAGGGCATCCCCTCAGGGCATTGGGGGGCAGTGGTGTCCCCCCATCCCTTGCTGGCACCGGGGACATCCCAGTGACCAGCGAGGTCTCCTGGTCTCTCTGCAGTTGGATTTAGACAATGTTGCGGTCCTGGAGACGCCTCTGGTGGGTACCACGAGTTCTGCTGCTGTCAGAGCCTCCCCTTGCCTGGCCACCACAGCCCAGGCCATCCCAGTCTGTCCCAGCAGAGCCCAGTGCACCCCTCCTGACAGCCCAGACAATGCCCTGGCCCAGGGCTGCTCCCCAGGGAAGCCTTTGCCCAGGGCCCTGCTGCATTCCCATCCCTGTCAGCCCAGGAGCCCCTGGATGAGCCAGGACGCAGCCCCTGCCCCAGCTGTGCCTCTTGGCCAGGAGCCCAGTGCTTCTGGGCAGCAGCACAGCAGCTCCTGCACCCCATTGCTCCCACAGCCCCTTCCCCAAGGCGCCCCTGCTCTCCCCTGCCTCCCAGTGCAGCCCAGTGCCCCCAGTGTGTCTCTAACGCTGCCTTTGTCCCCAGCCCCCTGTGGCTGAAGAGCTGCGGGCTCTCCTGCGGCAGAAGCGCCTGGCTGCCTCTCTGGATGCCTAGGTGAGCCGTGCCTGCAGGGACAGGGCTGGGGACAAAGCCCAGCCATGGCCCAGTGGGCTCCAGAGGTCACCTTCTGGGCTTTGTCTTTTAGGCTGGCAAGGACCAGTGTCCTTTTTCCTCTCCAGTGGCATGAGGAGATGATCCTCCCTGCAGGAACCCCCTGAACCCTTTGAGCCCTGGGCCATTTCCCCTGAAGAATAATCAATCAATAGTCAATAAACCCTTTGAGCAAAGCTTTGCTCTGTGTCTGTGTGTGTGTCCGTGGGTCTGGATTTCCTCCTTTCCAGTGGTCTGGGGAAGTCAGGCCAGGTCTGGGCTCTGCTGCCTTGACACAGTCTGTGCTTTCCCCCAGACAAATGGTGTGTTGGGAGTTGTGCAGAGTCCAGGGGGAATGGGTTGAGTGGAGGGGTGGCTGTGCAGGTGGTGAGAAAGGCTGTGGTTCACTGTGAGAGAAGTCGGCATGGCCTGGGTTTAAAAGAAAAAAAATAATTTAAAAAAACCCCTTTCTTTTAAAACCTTTTCTCCCTGTGAGAAATGACTGTTCACGTCTCAAAATTTTGAAAGATCTATTAAAAACTTAACAAAACTTACAACAAAGGGACTAAATAAGGAAAAAGTGAGTGCTGGGAGCCTCCCCCACTTTGTGGCTGGTAACCACGTGGCTGGCTCATCCACACAATGGCTGCTCTCCCTTTTATATCCTTGCTGTTGCAACAGGCAGCCCTAGCTCCTCCCAAAGGCTGTCTCTTGACTCTTGGTCGCTGTCCATTGGTGCAGACTGCTTTCTTGGAACTGGATTGGAGCTCAGCTGTTGCTAAGCCGTGCCTCTTAGGAACAATCTGCCCCTCCCCAAATGCCCGCACTACCAAGATCATCCCAGGATAACAATGCTGGGCGGGGGGACACATTGCAGTAACATAACTCTACATCTGTACAACTTCTCTTAACATACTTATCATGTTCACCCCTTAATTGGGAAGGCCAACCATCTCATTACTCATGTCTATCACTGTGGCATTCACATTCTCTGAAAAAATCCCTCCGCCCAGGATTTTTCTCCTGGGAAGCTGAGAAGCCTCAGAGGAAAAGGAAAACAATGCTTATCTCATTTGCTTCTCCTGTGTTGGGCTCATGTGCAGAATGTGTTTGGAGATTGTTTACCCACAGGTGATTGATTGGTCACTCAATCCCCTGGTGTGTAAGTGCAGCAAAAGTTGTCTGTGAGAGATAGTTTTCATTTTTCTATCTAAGAGTGAAAAAACAGTTGATGCAGGTGGCTAGCGTTTATCACAGTCCTAGAGCTCTTTTTCAGGGAATGTCGGTTGTTTTCCACTGTCCTAGAGCTCTTTCTCAGGAAAAACAAATTGTTTTTCACTGCTGCACAACTCTGTTCTCACAGAGTTTTCAGCTTTCTCATGGCTTCTGGCAGCTCAGGTCAGGATTCAGTTTGTCAGCTTTTGGCTGCTGTTTCACCACCACAGAAAACATCATTCCTGTCCCAAAAAATAAAAGCAGCTGAGACGCAGCTCACTGCCTTCTAGAAGGTGAAAAGGGATGCAGGTGCCTGGGGGCCCAGCAGAGAAATGGCAGTATTGAAAATGTGAGAAGCAAAGTTTTATTCATAGAGGCAGTGCTTGACCTCAAGGAAGACCTTTCCTACCAATCAAGACTTCCTTAGGGAACACCCTGCTTCTATATCAATTAGAAAATAATGTTATATTGCTTCTTATGAAAAGAAAACTAAGGAGAGAAAATCCTGAAAATGGGAAAAAATCATTTGAGGTAATTGCTCATTGAAATCTTTTTCATTAATTCCACTCCTGACAAAATTAATTCTTGAAGCCAATTCTGGTCAAGGTACAGCTCCTTTGGGCTTTGTGCACTCTGAGGAGCCCCATGGGAGATTTGGTGGCAACTCCATGAGCCTCAGTTCCTCAAAGGAGATGTCACAAATGTCCAAGGAAAGGAAGTGCAAAGCAAAGGCAGAACACACCTTCCAGGGCCCAAGATAATGTTCTCCTCCCCACTGGATTTTTGCCCTGGTCAGATGGGACTGTGCGAGGGTGAGGGAGACTTCCTGAGCAATCCTTTGCTCTCCAGGCACTGATCAGCTTGATGCCTGGAGAGGCTCCCTGGAACAGAGGCTGGTCAGAGTTAAAGGAATAAAGTAGGGATTTATTAAAAGGCCTTCAAAGGATTCCCCTTGAGCAGGACAAGAGCCCAGCCAAGGCTACACTCAAAATGGATGACTGGTCAGGGATTTTCCCACTTTTATAAGGTTTGGTCCATTTAAATATTGGGGTTAAATGTCCAATTCCAGCCTCAGGTGATGCAGTCCCATCTTCCCAGTTTGCTCTCCTCAATTCGCTGTTGTTTGCCCTTTTGGGGCCTGAAGCTGCAACAGCATCTGGTTCTGGGGCTGGAAAAGGATTGTTTTGTCTGACTACACTGTGAAGAGAACTTGTTAACACTCTGTATGAAGTCCAGAGTTACAGACTAATGCAGTACAGAATCTGGAGATATGACAGCTAAAACTGAAGGCATCAGCCTGTTCCATGTTCCCTTGGTTCCATGGGGACCCACAGCGTCACAATGGCCACTTGTTCCCATGAGGTTCCCCAGTGTCACCGTGGTGTCCTTGGACCCACCTGGTCACAACCGACCCATGGTTCCATGAGGTTCCGCGGTGTCACCATGGTCACTGTCAGAGGCTGGATGAGATCAATGTCCTGAGACACTGTGGGATGAGCTGTCAATCAGTCACACAGTGGGGACAGGGCTAACCCAGCCCTGATTGCCTGAGCGATCAGAAATCCCACCTGGGGGCAGGCCCACAAAGGCCCGGGGGCTTAAAAACACGGAGCACAAGGTCAGCCCCTAGTATGGACTCTGCCTTCTCCTGGGGTTTGTGTCTCACCCACACTGGAACCCTAGGAACTGATAGTCATATGAGTGTCTTTCTATAGAGCTTCTGTCTTTCTGTCTCTCTCTCTTTCTTCTCCTTCTAATGCTCTTTATATGCAACATTTTTTGGATACCTCAGCAGCTTACGTGTTCAATGATTTCTAGGGTAAATGAGCTAAGTTAATGAAGTTACTGCTATGATAAGTGTTTTCTGTGTAATGGGATGTTGCATTAAATCCTCTTCCAAAGTTTCTTGTGTTTTTGTACTTTGCCAGTAGAATTTTGTGTCCTTTTGACCTCTTGAGAATATCTGGCTGGTGTTCCTCCTGTGCACCAAACTCAAGTAAAGGAGCCTTTGGTTACCTGCAGCATTTCAGTGTTCTGGGCTGTTACACCCCACAGGCTCACAATGGCCTCTTGTTTCCACACTGGCCCCTTGGTTCCATGGGCCCCAACAGTGCCACAATGATCCCCTTGGTTCCACAACTTTCCAGAGTGTTGTAGAGAATACATTGTTAAAGGAGTTAATAGAAAATTCCAATGATAGATATAGACTGTTTGTTTAATGTTTTATAGTTATGTAAAGTGCCAGTGTAAGTTTTAATTGTTTTTTTAAAGGTCTTAAAATTATGTAAATCCCCTTACTGTTGGGTATTCCCCCCGCTGCTCCCACTCTCATCTCAAATGGCAAACCACCCAAGACCATAAAGAGGATGATTACGTCACCTAATAAGCAAATATGAAACTCCCATAAGACTTAGCAGAAAAGGATTACATAACAAAAACCTCTAGAACAACCAACCACCTTGCAAATAAAGAATCAAAATACCACCTCTAAACAAAGAGAACATAAGACAATATCAAAGACCCTGGTCAGAACTTTTTGCCTTCATCAATCTAACCAGAGCAGGCCAAGAGCAGTATAAAGATTATGAACCTGAAACCAACAGGCGTCTACTTGGAGACTGTCGTGAGGAAAGAAGACCCAGCTCTGCTGGAGGACGAGCTGACCTCCTCCTCCTCCACGCCGTCTGGGGAGGAGCGGTGGTGTGAGCACACCCCATGGGTCCCCTGCCTAGACTGTTTCCAGTAAAGCTGAAATCACTAAAGAGCTGCTCACGTGCCATTCATAACAGTCTTGGGGACTGGTCCGGGAGAAGGCCACACCCGAAGAGGACTGAGGGCCTGCGGGATAACTGGCCCTATCTGGAGCGGTTGGCAGCAGCCTAGGAGCAAAGAGTGTGGAGGAGCATGGGTAAGTAAAGGCGGTGTCAGGAGTAGGAGGCAAGCGAAAGAAGTGTGTGTGAGACGGGGCCCGGCAGCTCGGAGCCCCGAAGCAGCTGTGGGCCTCCGAGTACCGCGGTTCCGGACTGCTGCGAGGGGACCGGCCAGAAACGGAGGGAAGCAGGAGAAGCCTGAGTGAGCGAGACGCCTCCCAGGGGGATAAGGTGGGCCCCCCTCCGGGCGTGGGAGGAATAGAAATGTGAGTGGCACGCAAGGGGTCGGCCTTCCCCCTTCAGGCTTGGTAGGCGCCCTCAGGGCGTGCTGAGGGTGGCAGACGAATTGGTGAGTTGGCACGCAAACCCCGAACGGAGCTCCGGCTGCGGGGAGGATCGGGGCAGTGTGAGTCGCGCACAATCCCTGGAGTGGGGGGACACGGGTCCCTACCGGGGTTTGGGGTGCCCCAAGTACAGCAGCAGCACTGAGTAGAGCCAAGAGGGCCCCAGTGCCCAGGCTCGGACGGTGGTGCTGGGGGTTCAGTGTGCCGCGGTTCAGGTAGAAACCGTAAACCCACTGGAGGCCCCTGGGGGCATTGGGGTCACAGGGCAGGGCTGGGCTGGGCTTACAGGGCAAGGCCCGACCTGCCCCTTCCTCCCCCACACACAAAATGTTTGGAGCCAACAATCTCCTCCAGTCTGTCACAACAGGCAGTGTTGGAGGTGAAATCCCAATTGGGGCCATGGGCACCTGGCTGAGAAGGACAGTTCTTTTCCATAGGAAGGAAAGCACAGATCCCCAAGGTTTGGAAGACAGGTGAGAGCCTCAGTAGGCCGAGGCCAGCCAGACTTGTCAGTAATAGCAGATTTTGGATTTAGGGAATTTTGGAGGTGGAAACCCAATCTCGGCCATGGGCACCTGGAGAAGCAGGACAGTTCTTTCTCATCGGAAGGAGAGCATGGAGCCTCCCCCAGTGTTTTGGAGACAGATGAGAGATGACCCTTGTGAAACCACTGCCAGCCAGACTTGTCCTGGCAATATTCCTATGGGAACAATCCCTGGATATAAGGAAATTTGGAGGTGAAATCCCAATTCTGGCCATGGGTGCCTGGAGCAGATGGACAGTTCATATCTATTGGGAAGGAAAGCACCGAGCCCCAGTGTTTCAGCAGCAGATGAGAAGTGACCCTCAACATGCAAAGGTCCCTTGGACCAGTCAGGCAGGCCATGGGAGGCCAAACCAGCCAGAGCTGTTCTGTGTTCCCTTGGTTTTATGGGCCTCCAGAGTGTCACAATGGTGCCTTGGATCCATGGGGCCCCGCAGTGTCATAATGGTGACTTGATTCCATGGGTTCCAGCAGTGTCACAGTGGCCCCTTGATTACAAGAAGACCTGCAGTGTCACACTGGCCCCCAGGTTCGATGGGGTCCCACAATGTCACAGTGGCCCCCAGGTGTCATAAGGCCCCGCAGTGTCACAATGGTCCCAAGGATTCCATGAGGCCTTGCAGTGTCACAATGGTCTCCGTGGTTCCCCAGGCCCCACAATGTCGTGTGACTCCTCTGTTCCATGAGCCCTGCAATGTCACAACGGACCTTTGGACCCTGGGGCTTTGCTGTGTCACAATGGTGTCCTCTGGCTCCACAGTGTCACAATGGACCATTGATGACAGGAGGCCACTCTGTGTCGCCCTGGAGCTTTGGTTCCATGCAGCCCTGCAGTGTCACAATGGACCTTTGGTTGCATGCAGCCCTGCAGTGTCACAAAGGCCTCTTGGTTTCACGAGGCCCCACAATATCACAGTGGTCCTCTTGGTTCTCTGGGGACCCCCAGGGGCACAATGGTCTCCATGATTCCATGGTGCCATCAGTGTCAAAATGGCTCCTTGGTTCCATGACACCCCAAAGTGTCATAATGGTCTCCATGGGGCCATGAGGCCCCCTGGTGTCACAATGGACCCTTGGTTCCATGAGGCCTCTCAGTGTCACAGTGATACCTACATTCCATGGAGCCACACAGTGTCAGTACAGTCCCCTTGGTTCCATGAGGCCCAGCAATGTCACAGTGGTCTCCATGATTCCATGAGGCCCCACAGTGTCACAATCGTCCCTTGGTCTCACAGGGCCCCACAGTGTCACAATGGTCCCTTGGTCTCACAGGGCTCCTCAGTGTCACAATTGTCCCTTGGTCTCACTAGGCCCCACAGTGTCACAATGCTCCCTTGGTTCCATGGCCCTGTGCTGGTGCATTCCCCCCTGCCCTTCTCAGGCCGCCCTGCCAGCTGAGAAATGCTCCTTGGGCCTCGGCCTTGGCCAACAGCCCCTGGGCTCAGCTCCTCTGCAGCTCATCACAAACACTGTCTGCTCCAGGCACTGCTGCTGCCCAACCAGCTCCTGGTTCCTTTAGCCGCAGCCCTGGGAACTGGTTTTGTTCCCTCCGTGACACAAGATCCCTGTTCTCACCCTGCCAAAGAAAGCTGTTGGTGCCCAGTGTGGCCAGGATGAGCCATTGCTGGGACTGAAGCCCCTCTCTTGGGGCTCTGCAAACAGCGCTCCAAAAGGAGCCCTTGGAGCTCTCCTGGGCCAGTGACTCCCTCTGAGTGGGGCCTCTGCCAGCCGGGAACTCTCCCGTTTGCTGCACTCGGGGATCCTGAACAAGCACAGAGCCTGGGCCGATCCCCCCACTCCTCCAGGCTCCCACCGGAGCAGGCTGTGGTGCCTTCCCCTCCACGTGAACAAGCGGCGGCGACTCCGCTCCCATGTGAGCAACCGCTGCTGCCGACCCTTCCCAAAACTGAAGAAAAACAGGTAACCATCCCCAAAGTCAGATCTCCCTTGGCCTATTGAACGAGGCAGCGAATGAAGAGGGCAACCACGGGAGACAGTGACGATGAGGAAGAGAAGCCCTGTTTCTTCCCTTTACAGGAGGTGCCGACAGCTCCTGGAGTTATTGGCTCTGTACACGCCCCGATAGACACCAGTGATGTGCGAGCGTTCAAGAAAGAGATGGGAAAATTAATGGATGGTCCTTTGGGGGTGGCAGAAAGGCTAGATGAATTTCTAGGGACCAGCACCTACACCTAGGAGGATCTCCAAGGGATCATGAGATCGCTGTTCAACAATGAGGAGAGGGACATGATCAGACTAGCTGTGATCAAAGACTGGGAAAAGAGAAACCCCAACAGGGAAAGCGGGGATGAGAGATGGCCAAACCAAAAATTGTCCTGGAATGCCCAGACGGAGGAGGGGAGGCAGAAAATTATAATTTTCAGAAATATGATAATTAAGGGTATCAGGGAAGCGGTACCCAAGGGACAGAACATGAGGAAGGTACTCAGAGAGTGCCAGGGAAAAGATGAAACTCCCACGGAATGGTTGGAGAGGCTCCGCAAGGGCTTGAGAATGTATTTGGGCATGGATCCCGATTCTCCGATCAGGGCGGTTTTGCTAAAAACTCAGTTTGTAGCAAAATCCTGGGAGGACATTCGGAAAAAGTTAGAAAAGATACTTGGGTGGCAGGAAAAGGGGTTGCAGGAGCTGCTTCAGGAAGCCCAGAAAGTCGACATGAGACGAGACGAAGAGAAACAGAAGATCCAGGCTAAGGTATTGGTAGCTGTGGTAAGGGAAGCACAAAAACAGGATCAGGTCAGAGACACAGCGAAGAAGGCGCTGGCAAAGAAACAGAACTCTTCCCAAGGAAAAGGATCAAATGATCAGAGGAGAGATTTCGAGTGCTATTACTGCAAGCAAAAGGGACACATCTGAAGGAATTGTCCCAACAAAGCCAAGGACCAGGCAATGTTTCAAGAAGTTCAGGGGTGTCAGGGGTTTCTCTTTGGGGTCCGGAACACCGAGGGAGCCCTTGATAAAATTAAAAGTAGGACCCCACAGGCAGGAGATGTGGTTTATGGTAGACTCGGGGGCGGAACGGACAGCGGTGCAGCAGCTGCCACAAGGGTGCTCTCTGAGTGACGACTCACTGATGGTAATCGGGGCAAAAGGGGAACCCTTTGAGCTTCCGATCATAAAAGATGTAGAAATAGAAACGGAAAACAAAAGATGTACAGGACATATATTAATGATATGGGATGCGGATTTTAATTTACTGGGGCGGGACATGATGGTAGCCCTAGAAATCGGCTTGGCAGTGGAGAATTCCCAGCTCAGGGTGAGAATGTATAAACTCACTGTTCAGGAAGAGGAGAAAATAGACCCGAAGGTGTGGTATGTCGAAGGGGAAGCTGGGATGTCGTGAACGGTGGAAGAAATGCCTCACACAATATGCGTGAATAGCAAATCTCAAAGTTTATTGAAAGCTCACACATATTTATATTGGTGTTAATGAAGCTTATACATATTGCAAAAGCTGAGCTCATTATTGGCTAAAGCACACTTAGATCAACTACACTTACTTCTATGCTCTAATGATTATTTTGTTTCTATGTTTACATTCTTCTAGCTTCTCTACTTAGATTATCTTCATTTTCTAGCAAGCGATTTTCTCCCCCATCTTCTCGTTTCAGCCAAGGTCACTATGACCTTTGTCAGTGATTGGACACTGGTTGCATAATCTCCAGCTTGTTTCCCCTATCTTTATCCAACGGTATCACGTTGAAGTGGCCTTTCTCAGCTAGCCAATTATTTATAAAGCTCTCTACACTGGGAGGTTGGACATAGAGCGGATTTGTGTCGAAATTGGGAGACCAGAAGACCCTATAACGGGTCAAACAATATATGGGTCAAACAATATCCCACCGCCATGGAGGGGAGAAAGGGATTGAAACCAGTGATTGACGAGTTGATAAAGAAAGGAACCTTGGAGCCATGCATGTCTCAGCACAACAGCCCAATTTTGGCTGTGAAAAAGACAGATGGGAGCATTAGGCTGGTGCAAACATTAAGGGCTGCGAATCAGAGCACTAAGACTTTGTTCCCCATGGGCTCGAATCCTTACACTTTGTTGAATAACATTTCTCCTGAGGACCCGTGGTACAGTGTGATTGACTTGAAGGATGCTTTTTGGACCTGTCCTTTAGCAGAGGGCAGCAGAGATTATTTTGCATTTCAGTGGGAAGACCCGGAGACGAACAGAAAGCAGCAGCTCAGGTGGACATCGTTGCCTCAGGGCTTCCTGGATTCCCTGAATTTATTCAGGCATGCACTTGAGCAGGTGTTGAGTCATTTTGTACCAACACAGGGGAACAGAGGGGACAAAATTGCTACAATATGTAGACGATTTGTTGGTTACAGGCCCAAGGGAGGAGGTTGTAAGGGTGAGCACCATTGAGCTTTGGAACTTTTTAGGGGAAAAGGGGTTGAAGGTGTTGAAGTTGCAGTTCACAGAGCCCGAGGTCAGGTATCTGGACACTGGTTAACCAGGGGAAAAAAGAAATTGGATCCAGAGGGGGTGGCAGGGATTATTGCATTACCACCCCTGCAAACAAAAAGGGAAGGTCAGACAGCTTTTGGGGTTGTTGGGATATTGCCAGCAGTGGATTGAAGGGTACAGCAAAAAGGTGAAGTTTCTATACGAGAAACTCACCACAGACTGAATCAAATGGGTGGAGAAAGACAAAGAAGAATTCAGGGGAGTCAAGGAAGCACTCACAGCAGCACCAGTGCTGAGCCTCCCTGATGTGAAGAAACCCTTTCAGTTGTTTGTGGACGTGAGCAGTCACACAGCACATGGGGTGCTGACACAGGACTGGGCAGGGGTCAGGACACCGGTGGGTTACTTGTCGAGGCTTTTGGATCCGGTCAGCAGGGCTGGCCCACCTGCGTGCAGGCGATTGTCGCTGCAGCATTGCTGGGGGAGGAAGCCAAGAAGGCAACCTCCAGCGCACCGCTGGTAGTATTTGCACCGCACAACGTGCGGGACATACTACAGCAGAAGGCAGACAAATGGCTCACTGATGCTAGATTGCTGAAGGATGAGGCCATTTTGATTCACTGGCAGGATTTGGAATTGAGAACAACGACCGCACAGAACCCTGCAGAGTTTTTGTTTGGGGAAGCTTCAGAGGAGCTTGTTCACGATTGCATGGAGGTGGTTGAATTACAAACAAAGATCAGAGAGGATTTAGAAGAGGAAGAGTTGGATGAAGGAGAGAAGTGGTTTGTGGATGGATCAAGCAGGGGAGTTGATGGGAAAAGGAAATCAGGATACGCAGTTGTGGATGGACAGACGGGAAAAGTGATTAAAGCAGGTGCCCTGAGTGCGAGTTGGTCAGCACAGCCATGAGAACTGTATGCAGTTCTGAGAGCCTTGAAGGGACTGAAAGGGAGAAAGGGAACAATTTTTACAGATTCTAGGTCTGCCTTTGGAGTGGTTCACACTTTTGGGAAAATCTGGGAGGAAAGGGGGCTGATCAACACAAGGGGGAAGGGACTGCTGCACGGAGAATTGATCCGGCAAATCTTAGAAGCTCTAAGGGGGCCGGAGGAAACTGCGGTGCTCCATGTAAAGGGACACCAGGCAGGAATTCAGTTCCGAACTGGGGGAAACAATTTGGCGGACCAGGAAGCCAAGACCGTGGCACTGATGACAGTGAATACCCCGGAGATCAAAGGGACTGAGGTCCCAGATGATCCTCCACAGCCCTCTCAAGAGGAGATTGAATGGTATGAGAAGATTGGAGGAAAATTGAAAGAAGGTAAGTGGAGATTACCTGATGGGAGAGAACCAGTTTCTAAAAGGTTTTACCAGGAGGATTTGTGGAAACTGCACCAGCGAACACACTGGGGGCACAGGCCCTGGCAGAGCAATTTTTGAAATTTTTCGGGTGCAAGGGAATTTATTAATTGGCCAAACAAGAGGTACAAGGATGCCTGATTTGCCAGAAAGTCAACAAGACAAGGGCAAAACAGGCCATCCTGGAGAATCGCCCCGTAGTGTACCGACCATTTGGAAGAATTCTAGTTGGTTTCACAGAATTGCCAAAAGTGGGGAGATTCAAATTTGTGCTTGTGATCGTGGACAAATTGACCCATTGGGTGGAGGCTTTTCCTAGCCCATGGGCAAGGGCTCAGACAGTGTCCAGAAAATTACTCGAGGAAATTGTACCCCAATATGGGGTGGTGAATTGCATTGATTCAGACCAAGGAACACATTTTACATCAAAGATTATTAAGTAGATGGCTGATGTGCGAGGCATTCGGTGGGAATACCACACTCTGTGGCATCCCCAGGGCTCAGGACACGTGGAAAGAATGAATCTAACCTGGAAAGTGCAGTTGTCTAAATTAATTTTAGAAACTCGGATGTCTTGGTTGAAATGCCTGCCTCTAGCATTGCTTAATATCAGGATGATGCCTCATTCAGAGACGGGACTCTCACAGTTTGAAATGCTGTATGGGATGCCATATAGACATGGGATGCCGGTGGGACACCCCAGGCTTGAGGACTGTCAGATTCAACCATATTTGGTTACAATCAACAAAAATTTGCAAGAACTCAGGAAACAAGGGATAATTTCTCAGAGTGCTTCTCTGGGATTCACTATCCACAAAATCCAACCGGGTGACAGAGTGCTTGTGAAAGTGTGGAAAGATGTACCCCTCTCCCCTCACTGGGAAGGCCCCTTTCTTGTGCTCCTGACAACAGACACAGCCATTCGGATGGCGGAGAAAGGCTGGACGCACGCATCTAGGGTGAAGAAAGTCCAACATCAGGAGGAAGCGCCCGAGTGGAAGGTCACTTCTTCCCCAGGCGACTTGAAACTCAGACTCCAACATCCTTGTAAATGACCAACAGTGATTGGACAGGTTGTAGACCGTCTTACTGTGTATGCTATCTGTTTGTACATTTCAAATGTGAATACTGTCAGGGGGTGTTTGTTGTACACTGTAGAAGGGGACAGAGGCCAAAGGGGTTGTGCACTCAGTGTCTGGAGGAGGAGCTTGAGCTGACTGACCGAATCCTAACTCTAGCCACAAATCTAGGAATCATTGAATTAGATTCACAGGAGTGGTTTCAGATTTTTCAGAACGGCGTGCGTGGAAAGCTTAGATCAAAGGCAGAGATTCTGGATGTGGAGTGCCGGAAATCAATCAAGGTACCGTGCAGCTCAGATGCCGTCAAGGTTTCACAGTGAGGTGCCTTGAAAAGGAGGCATGCGGCTAGGTCAGAAAATGTGTTCCCTGAAGAATACTCCTGCTGCTGCGAAGATGGTCTTCCCCACCGCTGGTGGCACCCCAGGGGGAGGAGGCAAAGGCAGAGGAGTACGCCTGGTGGGAATCCTGATTGGCCTGAGCCTAGCCATGTGCAGGACGCAGGCTGCACATTGAGGTCCCAATGAGAGGCGGAAACGAGAGCTCTGCAGATGAGTGCGGAAGTTGCCCTCAGGTGGTCCCAGCTGTGCAAGGGGATGGGAAACCCTCAGCATACCAAGCCCCGGAAGAATGCATCAAGGAGCCTGGCAGGTACTGTTGGGTGAACGGCACAAGGGTCAAATTATGTAAATTGGACAAGGAGATTTGGTGTATCAATTCTGAGGCAGGGTCAAGGAACGGGCAGTCAGATGAGCACACGCATCAGATACGGAAACAGAGTGCAGAAATAATGTCAATCCCCGTTTGTAACCAATGCAATCGAACCATGTGGGTTGGGGGAAAAACTGAATCGATCTTTGTCGCGTATCACCATGTGAACCCATTGTGTTATGACAATGCGAGGCTGGGGATATGCACGATGAACGGGAAAATGTATTGGATGGGAAGAATTGTTAAATTTGATAGCAAGTTTACCTTAAGCAGAGAACCAATCATATTGGATTTGGCACAGGTGAATGATGATAGGGTGTGCCTGCAATATGACCGGGTTGTCTGTTTCATGAAAAATAAAGATGGTGAGGATCCTGAGGGAAGAATGAGAGAGATCACTCAGGAATTGAAGAGAAGGGAGTCAGAACTGAGGAAGAAACGAATTGAATGAGAGAGATTAAAAACTCTGGAAGAACAGTATGAATTACTTGAGAAAAAATATGCTGATGGGGAATTGCCTTCCCCGGACAGAAATCGATTGATTTGATGCAAGAAATTGCAAGTGAACTGGGATTGTCAAATTGCTGGATTTGTGAGGGGCTGAAGTCAGCAGAGAAATGGCCATGAAAAGGGGAAGGTTTGGCTCCGGAACAGCTTCTGAAATGGGACAGTCCAAAAGTCTCAAAGTTGGCACAGAGGCCTGAGGGGTAGATTTTGGACCAGAGGGTAATTGGAACTATTTGCATCAGTCAGGAAGGAAAGGAATATACTGAGATGGTGGGATACACTCCGTGTGTAACTACCCTGACAGTAAATTCAAACAACAAGGGCAAGGTCTGGCAACCAGAACCCCTACGGGGAACTGGAGCCAGAAGAATGAGACCAATTGCGAATGGAACAAAAGGATAGGACTGTGCTGAGTCAAAAATCCTGGAGCCAACCCTTTCCAATCCTTGGAGGGCCTGAGAGAATACTGGGGACACCCAGGGAGGATGAATATCAGATGGAAAGCCCCAGATGGAATTCATTGAATTTGTGGGAAAAAGGCATACAGTGAGTTACCCCCGAGGTGGAAGGGATCATGCACTCTGGGCATGATCGGGCCAGTCTTCTTTGCTCTCCCTCGAATGAAAAGTAACCTACTAGGGGCTCCTCTGTATGAGACCTGAGGAGGGAGAGGAGAAGCTTGAAAAAGATGATACCTGTAATAAGTGGTAAACAAACCTGGCGGGAGGAAGAGTGGCCGGCTGCAAGAATGATTGATTATTATGGACTGAGCCCGTGGGCTCAAGATGGAAGCTACGGGTATAGGACTCCGATTTACCTACTGAGCCGGCTGATTCGGCTGCAGGCAGTGGTGGAAATTGTATCAAATCACACCTCTGAGGCCCTGGATTTACTTAGTCAGCAGCACACCCAGGTATGGGCATTTGTGTACCAAAATCGAATAGCTTTAGACTGTTTGCTGGCCGAAGAAGGGGGAGTGTGTGGAAAGTTCAATGAATCAGAATGCTGTATTGAGATTGACAGTTATGGGGAGACCATAAGAGGATTGGCAGCCAAAATCAAGAAAGTGGCCCATGTCCCTGTTCAAATATGGAATTCAATTTTGCAATCTTCATGGTGGGACAAATTGTTTGATGGGGCCTGGTGGAATACAATTATGTTCTTTGTGCTGTGTTCAGTAGCTGGAATCCTATTCCTGCCATGTGTAATTCCTTGTTTTATTAGACTGATCCACTCTGTCGTACAGGGGATGCAGATAGCAATAGTGCCCGTGGACCCGGAGTTGGCTTCCGGAAGCAACACACCTAAGATCATGAGCCTGGGAGAAAAGAAGTATGCCAGCAATGCTGCCGAAGTATTGGCAAAATTTAAGAAACGAGCGAAAACAAGTGTAAACAATACTGAGTATCAGGGTATTCCAAGGGGAGTACAGAATAGTTTAATAAAGGTTACTGTCTTTGTGAAAGACCCTTAATGGTGGCAAATAGAAGTAGATATAAAAAGAATTTAGCAATTTGGGCTATAAAAGAAGCATGAATTAAATTAATGATATAAAAGGGGAGGGATTGTAATATATGGTAGGGATAATTCATGCTATTAATGTATGGTAAAAAATATTATGAAATCCAAAAGCATACCTTTGACCATGCCAGCGGGAGCAGCTGTCTATTTAGATTCAACTAGTTCCCGGACACACGTTAAGATAACGATCGATGCCTTAACGTAAGCATAGAAGCATCCAGGGCGGTGATCACCGGTTTCTGGAGTCCTCAGGAGCCACCCAAGAGCGATTATCGCCTTGCCAATTGCATCTATCAAGACAGTCAGCGGCACCAAACTGATACATCTGCATACACGGCTTCCCCAGAGCCAATTGACACCAATGGCACACCTGGACCCGGCTTTTGTCCAGCTCTGCACATGGAAAGAAACAGCAATGCGTGTGAAGAGTTACAAAGGAAATTTGGTCATCTTTGCCTCGGGCACAATAAAATGTATAAAACCTCACTGCAAGAAGCAGCGTGCGTGAATGGGGGAGACTCTGACACTCGAGGGGTCAGGTCCAGGTTCACCCAGCGCCAAACTCGGGCTCGGCGCTGTCTCTTTGGCTGTGGTGGTTTCGAACATTGGAATTCGGTCTCGCAGACAAATTAATAAATCTTTGCTAAATTTTTGATAATTTTGGCTCACGATTTGATCATTTATAACAATGGGAAGCAAAATTCCAACTGTTCACCTTCTCAGGCCATCCCAATGAATTTGGGAAGTTTGCAACTTTTTGGAACTCCTTGAGTTCAGCAATGGGAAGTAAAGCTTTTCTGAATTGAGAAGTCTTAAACCCCTGATTCTTCTGTGGCTTCAGTAAGATGTTTTTGTGCTGAAGGAAATTACTTCAATGAGAAAATAATTTCAGCAGGGAGTGAGACCTTCTGACAGAGACCAAGTGTTGCCAGCAGTTGCTCCAGGTGCTGCTGCCAACAGCCCCTGCAGGAAGGAGCACAGCCCCCAATGAACGTGGGCTTTGTCTCCCTGTGGCACAGAAGCCCCCCGGGGGCACAGGTCTCTGGGGCAGGAGATGGGCACCAGCGCTGCCAGGGCTCGGGTGTGGCAGCTCTGCTTGGGCAGGGACTCTGCCACACCTGCTGATGTCAGCACTCCCTGGGCCCCAGGGGTCAGAGCAGCATTCATGCCCTGGCCCACACGTTCCCTGTCCATGTCATACCCGCAGGTTTAGGATGGCCACCACCTGGGACGTGTCCCAAGGAGGCTGTGCCAGCTTCTCTGGAAGGTCCTGTGCCCTTCCCAGCGCGGCATCAGCAGCCCTGGGGCTCATCCTGCTCCCCTGAGGCTGCAGACCAGGGCAGCATTTGCTGATGGTGAGAGCCGGTCCTACAGACCCTGTTGGGCTGTCTTAGACACCTGGTGCCAGGCATTCCTTCCAAGCTGGGCCACTTGGGCTGGGCTGGGGGCAGCCCCAGGGCAGAAGGCAGTGTGTGCAAGGGCCCTGGCTGGCATGCTGCAGCACGCTCACCATGCCATGGAACGGAACCCGGTGACCAAGGCCCCTTTGTGACTCGTGGGAAATAGAAGCTTGCCCGGCTGCTGGGAGCACGCAACGGGGCAGAACAGGACAGAGCCGTGCCGTGAGGAGCCCCCACAGAGCGCACTCGTTCCTGTCTGACCCGCAGCCTTTGTGAGGCCTTATTCCTGCAGCTGAGCTCCAGGCCAGGCCACAGGACTTGGTGACGCGTGGCCTTGCCGAGACTTCTCTTCTGCAGGTGCTCTCGAGGGCAAAGCGTGGGACTTGGTGCCCCAAAGGCATCTCCCATCCCTGCCACCAGTGCCCTCGAGGCCTGACCACAATCGTTGACACCTTGAATCCGTGACCCCTCCACAATCCAGGAGTCTCCTGTCCTTGTGGCAGGAGCCCTCAAGACCAGAGTGCAGGACTTGCTGTCCTGTAGCCTTGCCGAGGCTTCTGTCTTAAAGGTGCCTTCCAGGCACAACTGCAGGACTTGCTGACTCGGAGCTTTTCCGAGGCATCTCTCCCGCAAGTAGCCACAAATCCAGGCACTAACATGGAGCAGAGAGCCCTGAGAGCGCCCAAGGTGGCCTGGGGGGAAGAGGAGGAAGAAGGCCCTGCAGCTGCCCCAGCACAGGAGACCAAAGAGGTGCTGCCATTTGAGCTGCCGCCGGAGGGTGAGTGGCAGAGCTGGGCCACAGGCTTGGTGCCTGCAACCAGCTTGGTGCCTTTGCATCCCATCCCATCCCATCCCATCCCATCCCATCCCATCCCATCCCATGCCATGCCATCCCCTGGGCCATGCCCATGGACAGGACAAAAAAGGGGCCTGGCAGACACCCCACAGAGGCTGTGCTCCATCCCCTGGGGCATCCCGGGGCTCTCCCTGCCTGGGCAGCGCAGGGCTGGGCTGTGTTCTCCGGCCTCTCCTGCAGCCCCTCAGCTCTGGCTGCGCTCGCTCTTTGCCAGGTGCAGCCCTGGAGCGCACACAAGAGCAGGAGCCCGCCCGTGGCCTCTTCCGCAGAACAGCGCAGGTAGCTGCAGCCGTCCCCACCTGGGCTGGGCCTGCTGGCACCGCGCTTGGAGCATTGCCTGCAACATGCCTGGCTTCTTGCCCTTCTCCTACAGCTGGTTTGCAAATTCATCAAGAAAATTCGGGCGGAAGAGACCAGCACCATGGGCACTGGGCTCAGAGCCTATTCGCACATCTTCAAAACCAAGACCAGTGCTGCTCTGCTGGATATGCTCGTAGAGGAGGGCTTTTCCAAGCCAAAGCAAGTAAGCAGCCTGTGGCCAGGCTTTGATCCTGCCAGGAATTGCTTGCTCTCCCAAGCCATGCCTGCTGCTCACTGGAACTCTTGGAGGCCATGGCAGCGTGGTAGCAAGGGGAGCACTTGTCTGGAGAAGCTGGGGACATTCCTCCCTCTGGCAGCTTTCCAAGTCTCCCTGTGCCTTCTCCAGGTGCCCGCCATGGTCAGGTACATCCACCAGTGGCTCCTGGCCAATCAGTTTGCTGAGCACAGGCTGAACAGGAGCCTGCTGGATCTGACGGAAGCACAGCCCGCTGACGTAGTCGTGACGCTCCTGCGTGTGGCCCCGTCCTGTGACAGGTATGGGGCCCACGTGCCCAGAGGGGCTCAGGGCTCCCCAGCCCATCAGCCTGTACAGCCTGGCCCAGGTTGGACAGGTTGTAGCCTGGCCTGAGCAACAGACAGTTCCAGGGCCCTCTGGCTGCTCCCTTTGCCAGCCCTGGCACATCAGCCCCCGAGCCTGCTGCCATGCTCCCTCGCTGCCCCTCAGGGGCCTGTCCCCACAGGCCTGGGCTGCCTGGCTGCTGCTGGCCAGTGGCATTGGGCAGAGGCAGAGCTGGCAGCCAGCTCAGCTCCCCACTGCTGCCCAGGCCCCGCTGCTGTGTCTGAGACCCCCCTGAGACAGAGCTCTAACCCCACAGAGCTGCTTTCACCATGTGGAAGAGCATCATGTGCTCGCCCAGGACTGCAGAGCCGGCGCTGCTGATACTGCTGCACGTGCTGGGGAGCTGGCCCAAGCACAGCACGGGCACCGCCGATGGGGACAAAACGGGCGTCTTTGGCCTGGCTGTGAGTTTCTCTAACTGGCCTTTGCTGGCCCCAAGGCCGCCTCTCCAGCAGCTCTCCATCCCCCTTCCCCCACTGCATCTCCCTGCCGCAGGCGCTGGCCTGAAACCTGGCCCAGGGGCAGCTCCAGGCCCAGCAGGCCCCGTGCTCCTGCTGCCTCTCTCCGGGCCTCTCCCTGCCAAGCTCGGGCCCTGCCACACGGACACCTGGGCACTGAGCGCTCTCTCGGGGGGCTTTGTCCTTTGCAGGCAACCGTGGTGATGTGGAAGATCCTCCAGGTGCCCTGTGTGCCACATACGGTGACGGTGCATTTCCCCCACCTCTTTGTGCATCTGCTCTCCCAAGTGTTCTTCAGCACTCTGGATATGCCAGAGGAGGTCGATGCCTTCTGGAAGGGGATATGCCAGGAGGAATACGGCCTTGCCACCAGCCCCAACAGGTGCTCCATCCCACTCCTCCTGTCCCTGCCATGTCCCTGGCCAGGAGCCAGTGCTCCCAGCATGACCTGGCCTTTGCTGTGCACGCAGGTTTGCAGTGCAGACCCTGAAGTCCCTGCTCTGCCGAATGCAGCACGAGGATGTGGTGGTGGCAATGGAAAGCCATTGTGGCTGGGACACGCTGCTATGCGCTGACAGCCACCACTATGCCGTGGCTCTGCTGGCCAGGTGAGAGCCCCTTCTCCCCACAGCCTCTGACATGTGTGCCCAGGGAGCTCCACAGAGTCCCCAAGTCGTGGGCCAGAGGGCCTTGTCACCGAGGGATGGCCAAGCAGACTGGAAAAGGCTGGCACAGGAGGGTGCCCAGAAGAGCTGCCTCCCAAATAGCCCAGGGCCTCTTGCAGGATGCTGGGCAAAGAGCAGAGCTCTGTGAGTCACTCCTGGCAGAGGTTTGTCCCCCTGGCCCACAGCCTTGGCTCCTTTTCCTCCTGCCAGGGAGATGTGCTGTGTCTCCATCCCCTTGTGCTCCCGCATCGCTCGCTACCTGCTGCGGCTGCTCAGCACACAGGAGCCATGCTGGCAGCTGCCCGCCCTGGCCTTCCTTGTGGAGGTGAGCCTGATGGCCAGCGCTGCCTGGCTGAGCTGCCTGCCAGCTCTCTGCCCTCTCGCAGCCGCAGCTGCCTGGGACGGTGCCCGTGCCCTGTGCTGCTGCCTGGGCCCAGCCCTGTGCGGCTCCGGGCTCCTGCCGGCCGGCTCCCCTGTCACTGGCCTGTGCCTTTCAGGTCCTCCAGTTCCTGGACTTGAGTCAACGTGGTGCTAAAAGAGTCCTGCAAATCTTTTCAAGGCAGCTGCAGAGCCAGTGCAGAGAGAGGCGTCGCCTGGCGCTCAGGGCCCTTCTTGAGCTCATTGAGGAGCCCTTCATGGTGAGAAGGCAGAGGCTGAGGCTGAGCTGGGCAATGCAGTCGCTTGGGCTTGGCAGGGCTTTGGGCGCTGCGGCAGCTGCTCCCAGCTCTCCTGCCTCCCACTTCAGCTGCCCCAGTGCTTGGCGACAGGCCTTTGGCCTCTGGGCCCTGCAGCAGCAGGATGGCATTTCACCAACTTGTCTTCCGCACAGACCAAAAAAATGTGGAGCCTGACTGAAAGTCTTGTGCGCTTCCTGTGGGATGCAGATGGAGAGATAGTTTTCATGACAGTCATGCTACTCAGCTTTATCATCTTGGACAATGACACGCTGATGCCCGGCCCCATCACACTGCAGCTGCTTGAGGCGCTCCTGCCACTCTTTGACCACGTAAGGCTCACTGCCCCCAGCCACGGCCACTGGCTGCTGCCCGGACACTTTGTGCCCTGTGCATTTGCAGGCCTACGCCAAGCTGAGCCCCGTGCAGCCGCAATGCTGAGCTCTTGTCTTCTTGCTTCCATCCAGAACAATTGGCAGGTTCAGCTGATCTCCATCCTGCTCTTCCGAACATTGGTGACTCTTCCACAGGAAAGGGAAAAAAAGGCCCTGAAGACACCCCTGCGCCAGAGCCTGCTGCCCCTCTTCTTCCACTGCCATGATGACAATCAGCTTGTGGCACAGGTGAGGACTTGTGGGCTGCTGCCGTCTCTACCTGGCAGGTGGCTCGGCTGCCTCCTGGCCTGGCGCCTGCCGGGCTGCAGCCTCCTGCAGGCCTTGGCACAGGGACGCAGGTCCTGCGCCCTGGGCTGCAGGGCCATCTGCGCGGCTCTGCTGCTCTCCAGGCTTCTCAGGAAACGCTGCTTTGTGTGGCCAAGTTCCTGAAGAGGAGGGATCTTGAAAGACTGCTGAAGAGCCAGAATCTGTGGAAGTTCAGCAAGTGCCTGGTAAGGACAGCCTGCAAGCCCCAGCCTCAGTCCGGAGAAGCCCCCTGAGGGTGGTGCTCAGAGTGTGGGGCTGGCAGCTGTGCCCCTGCCCGCTGCTGCAGCCAGAGGCCGCGCGGGCTCTTCTCCAGGCTCCCGTGGGCCCGGTGTTGCTGCGGGGCGGGCCGGCCCCGCGGCTCCCCGGGCAGCAGCCGGCGCTCTGCCCTCTCCCCTCGGGAGCCCGGCGCCGGCGGCTGCTGGCCGCGCCTCAGGGCTGTGGGGCCAGGGGAGGCCGGGGCTGGGCGCAGGCAGCGCCCGGCCCAGGGGCTGAGCCCGCGCCAAGCCTTCCCTCCTGCCGCTCTCTCCAGCTGGCAGAGAACAGCAGCAGAGCGGCCGAGCACCTGCGCCGGGCCCTGCCCTACCTGCAGAGCCCACAGGAGTCCCTGCGAGCAGCGGCCATCAGCTTCACGGGTGAGCCACGAGCCCGGGCTCCCTCCCTGGCCCGGCCCGCCGCAGCCCGGCCCCAGCCCTGCCTGCTGCCCTGGCAGCGCCAGCCAGGCCCGGCGCCGTGGAGCCCCGCCTGGCCTGGGCATTGCTGCTGCCGCCCTCTGGCAGCCGTGCCCTGGGGCGGCAGCGTGCGCCAAGGGCCGGGCTGAGCCCTGCCGGGCCAGCAGCCTGTGTGGCCGCAGCGCCGGCAGCGCCGCTGGCAGGGAGCTCTGCCGCTGGCGCCGTGACAGGCTCTGTGTTCACAGGCACGGCTGCGCGGCACCTGAGGGGGAAGAAGGAAGAGCTCCGGCTCATCTGCAGCGGTGAGTGAGGCCAGCGGGGGCTGCCGGGGGAGCTGCAAGCCCTGCCCCGGCTGCCGAGGGCTCTGCTCCCTGTGCGCACCAGGGGCGGCGTGGCCAGAGCACACCGAGATTTCAGGGCCACCCGGGGCATTCGTGGCCAGCAGTTTCGGGCTGCTCCCCTTGCTCCCTGCTCCCTCCTGCCCATGGCTAGAGCCGGTTGGGATGGCCCTGCCAGGGGGCTCTCCTCGACTCCCCGCAGATCTGGGATCTGACTATGGCTCTGTCCCCCTCTCTTTCAGCCCTTCAACACCTGACAGAGGACACCAGCAGTGCCGTGTCAGACGTGGCACTTCCAACATTGGATGTCCTCCAGGCACTGCAGAGTGAGCCATATTCCATCTTCCAGAGGCTGCAAGATCAGCTCCGCAGGGCATGGAGGACTCGGCCTCATACGTCCAGGCTGGGCTGGCTGCGCTGCTGCAGCTCTGCAGAGAGCTGATCCCAGAGGCTCTGTCTGCTGGGGCCACCTGAGCCAGGGGGAATTTTCCATTTCCCTAAGATTGTTCTTTTCTTCTTTTGGTTTTTTCTTTCCTATATGAATATGGAGTGTGTTATAATACCCAGACTCCCAGGAGCTTTCTTTTGCTACCCAGGTTCTGCAGGGCATAGGGGAAGAGGGGGAGAAGGGTGCCTGGGCTCAGCCAGCTGTCCCGGCGTGCAGTGTTGCAGGGAAAATGGCCAGAAGCCCCTTGGCCTTTGGTGGTTCTGCTGAAGCCTTTGTGCTGGTGACAGAGCGGCTGGGCAGGGCCCGGAGCTGCGGGGATCCCTGTGAGAGTGGTGCCTGGAGATGGCCACAAGCCCTGGGCCAGGCAGGAAGCGCCCTCTGTGTCCTCCTGCCCGTCTGCTGCTGGCTGCATTGCTGAGGGCTCCCGGCTGCCTCTGGATGGGGCTCCTCTGGAGCTGCTGTGGGGCTGCGGCGCTGCTGCCGGGCAGCTTGGCCGGGCTGGGGCAGCCCCTGAGGGGATGGAGCCATGAAGGGATGAGGGGCTGGGAAGCCCTGACAGGACACGGCAGGGGGAGGGCACGAGGGGGATGTGTGAGGGAGTGGGTGGCTGTAACTTTGGCTGGAGGGGGAGCGGGTTGGAGACAGAGAGAGCACTAACCCCGATGTTCATGTGGCAAACAGAGAGTGTTTATTCTCAAGCCCTTCCTTCTAAAGGGCCTTTGACAAACCCAGTCTGGATAATTTCATTGCTGTGATCTCTATACCCTGTCAGAATCTGGCCAGTGAAATGCTCCAGCCCTGGGAGAGATGTGACTGGGCGAGGCCCCTGGCAGTCAAAGCAGGGCTGGTCCATTCACACAGCACGAGCCAGCCTGCACTGTGACACACGGCAACAGAGTGCAAGGCACAGCTCCGGGTGCTCCCCAGGAACCTCAGCTCTGGGAGCCCTGTCTGCCCCAAGCTCCAGGGGCTGCAGTGGGAGCCCGGCTGGGCTCTGCCCTGGGGCCAACCTGCAGGGACAGCTGGACACAGGGAGCATTCCCTTGCCACAAACAGCCAAGCCAGGGCTGCAGGGCAGCTGCTGCAGCTCGGACTGCACTGTTGTGTGCTGTGCTCTGGGGCTGGGGCTCCCCGCCCAGGGCACTGGGCTGGTGTGCCACAGGAGACAGAGAAGCTTCAGCTTCAGCCTAACTGAGGTGGGTGTGTGGGCTGGGAAGAGTGGGGAGGCTCAAGGGGATTCACAGAGCTCATCCTGCTGCAAGGACGAGGAAAAGGGAGAGGAGCTCAGCAGTGAGGAGAGCTGAGGGCTGGAGAGTGCCTCTGAATGACACTAAAATCCCACTGGACCTCTGAGACATTGCTGCTCCTCAGCCAGTCACAAGATGAGTCCCTAAGCCTGGGGCTCTGCCTTCCTCATGGTGAGGGGCACCAAGGAAGGCAACAGGGTGATGGAGACTGCAATGGGCTGGGAACTCACTGGGGGAAAAGAGGGAGCAGTTGGGAAGTAAAAGGCAGGTGGGGGAGAGAACTGTTCAGAGAAGAGCTGAGCTACAGCTTGAGCAAGCTGAAAAATATCATTTGGGGTCATCCCAGATTGATTTCATTTCAGAACTTACTGAACAAGTTTATTTTTTGGGGGGTGTCATGTTTTCCCTTGGAAGTGTACACTCTGCAAACTTGGGCTGTGCTGCCAAAATGCTCAAGCAAGTCTGTGCTGAAGGTCACACCATTTCTTCTTTGGCTGATTCCGGCCCGGTGCTGATCTCCAGCAGAGCCCTGCAGAGGCCAGAGCAGCCTCAGCAGCCGCAGAGCCCAGCTGCAAGGAGAGAAAGCAGAAAGTGCCCCTCAGCTGAGGGCTCCTGTGCCCTTGTGCCAAGGCCTGCGGTGCCCAGGCCATGCTGGCTGTGCCCAGAGCTGTGCCCAGAGCTGCCCATCCCTGCTGCCTTTGGCAGCAGAGCAGGAGGGCAGGACATGTGCCCAGCCTGCAGCCAGCCACGGCACATCCAGCCCTCAGCAGCTGCCCAGAGCAGGATGCTCCTGTGCTCGCTGCCATCTCCCAAAAGCTCTGATCCCACCCTGCCAAGCCCACAGGGACCCACCTCACGCCAGCCACGGCTGCAAGAAAAGCTGCTCCCAAACCACGTCCTCAGCCTTCTCCAAGGCCACTGCCCATCCACGCCACAGCTGCTCCCAAGCACTTCCCAATCCAGACTAGAGCCCACCTAGAATGCTTCCTCTAGAAAAACAAACAAAAAATTATTGAAAATAGATTACAGACAAAAGGGGGAAACAAGGTCAAAACTCTTATCTCTGTCAGGGCTTTAGGAAGGCCCAACTCCTACATGGTAGGGAAAAACCCACCCACGGGTGAGGGAGGCCCAGGCTTTCTCCCTCCCCCCCTGCACTGCCCCCCAAAATCACGGTGATCCCAAAGCAAACAAGGGCAGTGCAGCAGCCCAGCCCTTCCTTGCCTGCAGAGCAAAGCAGCCCCTGCACAGCTTCTGGAGTCCCACCTCTGCTCCCACCATGGGGCTTTGCTTGTGTCGGGCTGGCTGCCCCAGCCCCAGCCCCAGCCCAGGCCACAGTGGCTGCTGGGGGCTGTTGGCAGGGCCAGGAGCCCACTCCCATTTCGTACCAAGCCCAGCCCATGCCCCAGCCCTGCCAAAAAGCAGCTGGGCAGCGACTGAAGGATCAGCTGCACCCGCCCCAGCAAAGGGGGAACCTTTGGTTCCTGGCAAGGCTGTGCAATGCCCAAATCTGGGAGCATCCCCCTGTGTGTGGACTCATCTGCAAATTCCCTGTGGAGTCTGGCTTTGAAGAAGGTGCCCCAATCAATGTCCAGCATCTTCAGCTGGCCAGTAGCCAGGTCCAGGAAGAGCTTCTCATCCTTGATGTCATCCTGGCTGTCTCCAGCAGCAGCAGCCCCACCTGGTACAGCTTCTCCAGGGGCTCCTTCTCCTTCCCTGGGGGGACACCAGGCTCTCAGGGCTCTGCCCAGGGCCCCAGCTGTCAGGGAACCAGCACAAGCAAAACCAGCTTGGATGGCGGCCACCAGTGCTGGGCAGAGCAGCTCAGCTGCAGCACAAGGGCTGCGTGTGCCCATCCCATGACCCCGGTGCAGTGACACAGGCAGCACAAAAAGGTCTGGGTTCCTTTGCTTCTGATTGCCACGGCATGTGTGGAGCTGCAACTTACCAGGGCCCTGGATCAAAGTGTGCCTGTGGCTCTCTCCCTTCTTCTAGGGCAGATGAATATCCTGCATCCAAGGATGACAGAGCAGCTCTTCTAATGAGGGCCTTTCCAAGTCCAGCATGGATAAACACTGCCTGATCAGATCTTGGCACTCTGGGCAGAGAAACCAGAGACCGCCGGGCAGCTGGAGAAGGGTCCTGTTGGATTTGCCCCACTATTGCCATGCCCAGGCCTTACTGGATGTGCTCAGAGCTGGGCCTAAACTTTCCCATCAATTCCCTGTTTTGGAGGAGAGCAGGACATGTGCCACCTCCTCAGCAGCTGCCAGAGCGGGATGCTCACGAGCCCGCTGCTGGCTCCCAGCACTGGGATTCCCCCCGTGCCCAGAGAAGAGGATCCACCTTGAGAGAGCCCTTGTGGCAGCGGGAGCTGGCCCCAGCTGAGGTTCCGGCCCCTCCTGAAAGGGTGCTCCCCGCAGACCATCTGGTGCAGCAGGATGCCCAGGGACCAGATCGTTGCTGCCTCGCCATGGTACCAGCCAAAGTCGTTCCATTCCGGGGGGCTGTAGGACAGTGTTCCTATGGAATACAGATGGAGTTCAGCAGGGGGATGCTGCTGCTCCCAGAGCCTGGCCCCAGCATCCCTGGGCCTGCGGGGGCTGCATCAGTGGCACACAGGGTGACCACTGCCCTCACGCCAGCACCTGGGACTTGTGTTGACTTAGGGTTGGAAAAGAAGCCACTGGTGTTAGAAGAGGGCTGTGGAAACCCTGGCAAGGCCCAACCATGACAAGGAAGAACCCACTCAATGCTGGTGAAAAACCATGCTGTTATGAATTCGAACGAGGCCAGATTTTGAGAAGGAAACAGGCCCTCGTTTATCAAAACAAACTACAGAGGACAGGGAGTTTGAGATAAACCCAAACTCCCACACAACAACCCAAAGATAATGATGTGTCCCAAACGCGCTGGGTTCTCCCCCATTTAGAACATCCCCCAGAAGGAGAAGAACCCCAACCCAATTGAAACCCTCATTTTATAACCCCTCTCAGGTCCAGGATTGGTGGGGTTTGGATCCGCACGTTGATTGGTCGTTTTCCGGTGTTCTCATTGGTCCTTATCGATATTCATTCTGGACCAATCATTTTCTCAGGGCATCGAATGATTGGTCAAGTCCCCTGTCCAATCACCTCCCGCCTCCCTTTGACTATCAGCCCCACCAAACCCTGGACCTCCCCTCCCCAGGACCCACAACAAACACCCATCAACTCACCCCAAAACAACAATTCCCAACCCAGCTCCAATTCAACACAAATTGGATGTAATAAGTAGCAATACGTTTGTTCATTAATTAAATCAATAGCTAAATAATTATACAATATAAAAGCAATAACTAAATAGCTAAAACCACTTGACTCTTAAATGTGCAGCCACACATGGTTGCTTGGCTTGCAGGAATCCTATAGTGCTTTGGGAATTCCATGGTAAAGATATACCTTATAAGGGAAAGTTCACCCAGCGGTCACAGAGGAAGGCTGTAACAACAATCCTTAAACTCACAAGAATTGCTTAGGCTTGCAGGAATCATATAGTGTTCTGAAAATTCCACTGTATAGATATGGCTTATAAGGGAAAGTTCACTCAGCGGTTAAAGAGGAAGACTTGGAGCCTTCATCCCACGACCGCCAGAAGGCAGAAAAAGACCCCCTAGCAACTGAACGAGCAAGCGCAAAAGACAGACCACGTCATCCCTGAACCCGGGAGAAGAAGGCAATAAAAGACGAACCTTGGGGATAGGAACGGCGCGAGCCTAGAGGAGCGGAGACTCCGGCCGCCCAGAGCTGAACTTTGCTTATTCTCGCTTGCAAAATAATAAAAATAATGATATGATCCTTAAATCCAGTGGACTTGTTTATCACAATTTGGTGCCGTGACTCGGATCCAGAAAATGGGGTTGGTTTGAGAATCCTGGGGGTGTGCCCCACCACCTGGTGGCCCTGGCCTTCTCACCCGACCCCTCATCTGGACTGACGAACCTAAATTCGGGAATAAGTGAGGGAAACACCGGTAACCCTGTAAACTTTGTGCACGAATATCCAAGCAACAACGCAGGACGCGTGAGTATACGAGGTGAACCGCTCAGTTGGGGTTGGGATCCCAGGGCACGGAGAATGAGACGTCCAACTGCGGACGACGTGAGAGGGACCCTCTAGTAGTGCGGTTCTCGTAGCCCGCGAGGGAGCGAGCCATGACCGAGGGGTTTTGTGTGTGTGTGTGTGTGGAGGTGCCTTGGAAGATGGGGCAGAAGAAGAGCAAGCCTTCTGATCCCATGGGGGAGGGTCCCCAGTTACCCCCAATACCTAAGGACAGTCCGTTAGGATTAATGATCAAGTCTTGGGATGACTTGCCTTCCAGAAAGGGGAAGGATAAGGCAAAAATGATAAATTATTGCATGGTAGTGTGGGGAGGTAAGAATCTGGATTCAGGAAGTATATACTGGCCCGTTTTAAGATCCTTCAAGGACTGGGTCTGTCAAGCCCTGAACATTTATGTGAATTCTAAAGAGCCAGTGAACCCGGAGGAGAGTGCATATGCTAAATTATGGTTGGTAGGAAGTAATGAGCAAACGGCTAGGTTGTTCCCCCTTAAGGGAAGTCAAGGGGAGGAAGACAAAAAGAAAAAGTCTCGACCGGAGGAATATGTTCCTATTTATCCTCCCCCGTATATACCACCAGCTCCCACTGAAACCCTCCCAGACGCACCCCCCGTATCAGCCCCTAATAGACAGCAGGTCACGGACTCCCCGGATTGCAGAAGGTGTACTCGGAGTCAGATGAGGACAGTAATTGAGGAAGGAGAGAGCAGTGGGTTGTTCCCTCTCAGGGAAATAGCATTAGGAGGACCTCAAGCTGGGATGGGTTTGTCACTGTTCCCTTGAACTCAGGAGATGTCCGTGAGTTTAAGAAAGAGATGGGAAAATTATTAGAAGACCCCATCGGAGTAGCAGAAAGAGTGGATCAGTTCCTAGGGCCAAACATATATACTAGGGTAGGGATGCAATCCATTCTAGGCATCCTATTTACAACAGAGGAGAGAGGGATGATTAGAAGGGCAGGAATGAGGATTTGGGACACCCAACATGTTCAAGATCCTGCGGCTGATGTGAAATGGCCCTTGTAAAATCCCAACTGGAACAAGCAGGACCCCAACCATCGTGGTCATATGCAGGACTTAAGAACCATCATAATCCAGGGCATACGAGAGGCTGTGCCCCGGGGACAAAATATAAGCAAGGCATTCAAAGAGTGCCATGGAAAAGATGAGACCCCCACTGAATGGTTGGAAAGATTAAGGAAGAGTTTTCAGTTATACTCAGGGGTGGACCCAGAGACGCCAATGGGGCAAGCTCTCCTTAAAACACAGTTTGTAGCCAAATCATGGGAGGGTGTTCGAAAGAAATTAGAAAAGTTAGAGGACTGGCAGGACAGAGGACTTGATGAATTGCTCAGGGAGGCTCAGAAGGTATATGTTGGACGGGAGGATGAGGCACACAAAAGACAAGTTCGGATGATGGTGGCGGCAGTCAGGGAGGGACAGCGAAACAACCCTCCACCACGAGAAAGAAGTGGCATGAGGAGAGTCCCCAGGATTTAGGAGGACCTCCAACTGGAGGGAGAGAAGGAGTAGTGTGCTACTATTGTGGTGGAAAAGGACACGTGAAGTGGGAATGTGGAAAGACGCTTGGGGATGAGAAAATGTTCAAAGAGGATTAGGGGGGTCAAGGGCTCTATCTATTGGGGACCCAAATGTCCTTGGAGCCCTTGGTAAAACTTAAGGTGGGTCCCCAGCAAACCCCCATAACCTTCCTTGTAGATACAGGGGCTGAGAGATCAACAGTTCAATCTTTGTCCCTGGGATGTAAGATTTCACCTTCCACAGTACAGGTTATTGGGGCAAAAGGAGAACCCTTCAAGGTTCCTGTAATTAAAGATGTCTTAATAGAATCAGAGAAGAAAATAGGGGTAGGATCACTGCTACTGGTTCCCGAAGCCGATTACAATTTATTAGGAAGAGATTTAATGGTGGAATTAGGGATAAATATAAATATTGAAGAAAAAGAGCTGAAAGTCAGGTTGTGCCCCTTACAGGTCACTGATGAAGAGAAAATCAAGCCAGAAGTCTGGTATACCCCTGATACAGCAGGAAGATTGAATATAGAGCCCTTCACAGTCAACATTCAAAACCCAGAAATCCCAGGAAGGATAAAACAATATCCCATGTCAGATGAGGGGCGAAGGGGACTAAAACTAGAGGTAGAATGGTTAATACAACAAGGGCTCTTGGAACCTTGCATGTCTCCCTTCAACACCCCCATCTTACCTGTAAAGAAACCAGACGGAAAATACCAATTAGTACATGATCTAAGGGAAATAAATAAGAGAACCATTGCCTGGTTCCCTGTAGTAGCAAACCCCCATACATTGCTCAGTCAATTGAAACCAGATGATCACTGGTATAGTGTTATAGATTTGAAAGACGCCTTTTGGGTGTGCCCCTTGAAAGAAGAATGTAGAGATTATTTTGCATTTGAATGGGAAGATCCCGATACCACCGAAAGCAACAACTAAGGTGGACAGTGCTCCCACAGGGATTCACAGAATCCCCGAATTTGTCTGGGCAGGCACTAGAGCAAATAATGAAATCCTATACCCCAAACCAAGGAATAACCATTGTTCAATATGTAGATGACCTTTTAATTGCTGGAAAAAGCGAGGAATCAGTTAGAGAAGAAAGCATTAAGCTTCTGAACTTTTTAAGCATCCAGGGGCTGAAGGTGTCCAAAAGTAAATTGCAATTCGTAGAAGAAGAAGTGAAGTGCCTAGGACACCGACTTAGTAAAGGAACTAAAACATCAGACCCAGGGAGGGTTAAGGGAATCCTCTCCCTTCCTCCCCCAAGAAATAAGAGACAAATCAGGCAGCTATTGGGTCTTGTAGGATACTGCAGACAATGGATTGAAAACTTTAGTGGTAAAGTAAAATTTTTGTATGAAAAACTAACTGCTGAAGGTTTGATGAAACGGACTGAGAAGGATGATGAATCATCAGAGCAATTAAAAGAGGAATTGGCTAATGCCCCGGTGCTAAGCCTCCCAGATGTTAGGAGACCCTTTTATTTGTTTGTTAACACTGAGGCAGGAGTAGCATTTGGGGTACTGGCTCAGGACTGGGCTGGCAGTTGAAAACCAGTAGCATTTATTTCTAAAATACTAGACCCCATAAGTAGAGGATGGCCAACATGTTTGCAGATTATAGTGGCAACAGCCCTCTTAGTGGAAGAAGCTCTCAAAATTACCTATGGAGGAGAACTGAAAGTCTTTACCCCCCATAACATACGGGCAGTATTGCAACAAAAGGCAGAAAAATGGATAACAGACTCAAGACTTTTGCAATACGAGGGCATTTTACTGTCATCCCCTTGGCTGATACTTGAAACCACCTCTCTGCAAAACCCCGCTGAATTCTTGTTTGGAGATCCACAGGAGAATTGAACTCATGACTGCTTACATAGCATAGAAAAACAAACAAAAATTCGGCCGGACCTTGGAGAGGAAGAACTGGAAGGGGGAGAAAGGTTATTTGTGGATGGGTCCTCTAGAGTTGTTGAGGGAAAGCGAATCTCTGGATATGCGATTGTGGGAGGTGAAAATCTGGAAATAATAGAATCTGGACCTTTGAGTCCTAGTTGGTCAGCCCAGGCCTGTGAGCTGCATGCAGTATTGTGGGCTCTAAAATTCTTGGAAGCTAAGGTTGGGACCATCTACACGGACTCCAAATATGCCTTTGGAGTGGTACATACTTTTGGGAAAATTTGGGAAGAAAGAGGGTTAATAAACTCCCGAGGAAGAGAATTAATACGTCAGGAACTAATTACTCAGGTACTACAAGCTTTAAGAGGCCCAAAGAAAATAGCAATAGTACATGTTAAAGGACATCAAAAGGGTGTCTCCCATTTGATCAGGGGAAACAACACAGCAGACAGAGAAGCAAAGGAAGCTGCTCTCAGAAAATTCCAGGATCAGGGGATAAGGAGAACGTGAGATGATGAGAAAGTTTGAGTGCTGAGCTTTACAGCCCAGGAAAAGAAGAAATTAGACAAAATGGGAATAAAAGAGAATGGGGGTATTCGAAAATTGCCAGATGATAGGGAGGTACTGCCAAAATCTATGGCCCAAGAATAGTGCAGCAGCTGCATGACCAGACTCATTGGGGAACCCAAGCCTTAGTAGATCAGTTTACTATTAAGTACAGGTGTATAGGAATTTACGACATAGCAAAACAAGTAGTTAGGAGATGTATAACATGCCAAAGAGTTAACAGACATCAAGCTCGAGAAAGGATTCCAGGAGGAAGGGAATTAGCACACTGACCTTTTTCCCATGTACAAATAGATTTCACCGAGCTACCGAAAGTAGGGAGATACAAGTACTTCTTGGTACTGGTAGATCAGCTAACCCACTTTGTAGAAGCATATCCTACATCGCGGGCTACTGCAAATGTGGTGATTTGCACACCTGCTGGAAGAAATAATCCCTAGGTATGGACTAGTAGAAATATTAGACTCTGATAGAGGTCCCCATTTTGCAAACAAAGTACTGAGAGAGGTAACCATGGCCTTAGGCACTAAATGGCAATATCACAGCCCTTGGCATCCTCAAAGCTCAGGGAGGGTGGAAAGGGCAAATGGAGAAATCAAGAAGCAACTCACCAAGCTCATGGTACAAACTAAAATGTCTTGGGTCAGATGTTTACCCATGGCATTGCTAAACATTAGAACCCAACCTAGGAAGGATGTGGGAATCTCTCCCTTTGAAATGCTTTATGGAATGCCTTACGACTTAGAACGCCCGGGGAACCATCCTTGCATCCAAGATAGTCAAATTCAGGGTTACATACAACAGTTAATGAAACGGAGGGAGGAATTAAAACGAAAAGGGCTATTGGTACAAAGACCCCCTTTGGATATAATAATGCATAAGCTTAAACCCGGAGATAGGCTCCTAATTAAGACTTGGAAAGAGACATCCCTAACACCCCACTGGGAAGGTCCCTATGTTGTCCTGTTTACCACAGAAACAGCCATCCCAACTGCTGAAAAAGGCTGGACACATGCCAGTCGAGAGAAAGGACCCATCCCTGCAGACACCCCTTGGGAGGTGACCAGTCGCCCTGGAGATCTACGGCCAACCCTTCGGAAGGCACAGGAACCTGCGCCAGCTGGGAACGTGAATGGCTGAATTAGGGGACAGAGAACTATACTGATTGAGACTCTTGGTAAGAAAACCCCTACAGGAACTGGAACAGGAGTTCAAGTGCCCTCTGCCATGGAAAACCTGGAATGAACTGACCCTTGCTCTTTCAGTAGTGGCTGAAGTGAGGCGAGAATTATTCAATTAGACCAAGTGTCTTAAATGTTGGGAATCTTCTTGTCAGGCGTGGGTAAAAATCTTTTGCGGGGGCTGTAAAGACAAATGGTGGATTCTCCAGTCACATTTGGTGGCGAGTGCATGGTGTCTTCCTTGTGATTGGGATTGGAGAAGAGCAAATCCATTAAGAGCCTTAAGAGAATTTATAAGGATCCCTGGAGAGCAGGAGATCCCTGACAGAGAAGCAGAGTCACTAGTTGAAAATCTAGAACAGAGAAGAGATTGGGCCCTGGCATGGGAATTCCAACAGCAATTGCATAGGATCACACGCCAAAACCAGACAGTCTGTCCTGGTTTAGGGCAACTTTGGAGGAGAATTTCCAAATTAGGGCCCCTCCAGTAAGCAAACCCCCATGGCCCGTCCCCCCAACCGGTTCGGGAAGGATTCCTCAGAGAGAAGTGGAAGGAACCTGTTTATTTAACAGGCACAGCACCCCCCAGCACACAAAATGAACAATACCGGATGGCAACTCTGAAAAGAGATGATAAATTCAGAAAGTCTCTCTTGGAGGTGGTCACTCTGTTCTCAGTCCCTCCGGCGCTGGGCCAGCTGCTGCAGGCCACAAGGTGCAGACTCTTGGTGTTTCCCAGGTCCCAGTCTGGAGCAGGTTCGAAATGGTCAGAAAAAAGGAAAGGAGAAATGGTCCAGGAAGAAATTTGGACTGTTTAGCTAAACTAGCTAATGAGCAAAGCAAGCAGAAGCGAAGCAAGCAAGAGTGAGAGAGAGCAAAGTGAAAAGCAAAAGCAGCAAAAGCAAAAGCTGCAGTGTCTGTGTCCCGCCAGGCTGATAAGAAAACCAAAACAAAACTTTCCCTCTTCAGAGCCAGTCTTAAAGGTAGAGAATAGAATATCCAACATTAACAGAACACATGAATGGGGATACAAGCCTCATAACGTCACCCTAGGACATTCCACCCCTTATCCCCATATCATCAACATACTACCACACATCATGCATTTATTCACACAAAATTTCCATCTGCTCCCCCCTTTCACCTTACTCACTCAAAGCTCCATCTATCACTTGCTCAGACCTTCGACACTTGCACATCTCCTTCTCCATCTTCCACTTGCCCAGACCTTCATCACTTACACATTTCCTTCTATCTCATGTCTGTATGGTTTAATGTACAGACAATGGCAGTAACATCCAACGAACAGTGATATTGCATATCATTCTCACCCCACAATCAGATCTCCCTGAGGTACACATCGTGTTGTTCCATCTCTTTGCATTATCCACCCTGTGCAACCTGGTCCCTGAGCAAAGACATCCCCATGAATGGGTTTGTCTGTACTCAAGGCAGAATTGACCCACACTGTCTTCCCTACCAAACCTCTGACACGTACCACTGGGACTTCATCTCCATCTATTACATTCAGGGACTCAGACTGGGCAGGACCTGCTCGGTTGGTGGAACCTCGGGTGTTAACTAACCAGGTGGCCTTTGCTAAATGCTGCTCCCAATTTTTGAAAGATCCTCCACCCAAAGCTTTCAGCTGGGTTTTTAGTAGTCCATTGTACCTCTCCACTTTGCCTGCAGCTGGTGCATGGTAGGGGATATGGTACACCCACTCAATGCCATGTTCCCTGGCCCAGGTGTTGATAAGGCTGTTCTTGAAATGAGTCCCATTGTCTGACTCAATCTTCTCAGGGCTACCATGCTTCCAAAGGACCTGCTTTTCAAGGCCCAGGATGGTGTTCCGGGCAGTAGCATGAGACACAGGGTAGGTTTCCAACCCTCCAGTGGAGGCTTCCACCATGGTCAGCACGTAGCGCTTGCCCTGGCGTGTCTGGGGCAGTGTGATGGAGTCAATCTGCCAGGCCTCCCCATACTTGTTCTTGGACCCCCGCCCACCATACCACAGGGGCTTCACTCGCTTGGCCTGCTTGATGGCAGCACACATCTCACAGTCATGGATAACCTGAGAAATACTGTCCATGGTTAAATCCACCCCTCGGTCTCTTGCCCACTTATAGGTGGCATCTCTGCCCTGATGGCCTGAGGCATCATGGGCCCATTGAGCTAGGAATAACTCTCCCTTGTGTTCCCAATCTAGGTCTATCTTTGACACCCCTATCTTTGCTGCCTGGTCTACCTGCTCATTGTTTTGGTGCTCCTCATTGGCTCTACTCTTGGGGACATGGGCATCTACATGGCGGACTTTCACAGGTAGCCTCCCTACCCTGGTAGCAATATCTTTCCACTCATCAGCAGCCCAAATTGGTTTTCCTCTACGCTGCCAGTTAGCCTTCTTCCACCTCTCCAGCCATCCCCACAGAGCATTGGCTACCATCCATGAATCAGTGTAGAGGTAGAGCTTTGGCCATTTCTCTCTTTCTGCAATGTCCAGGGCCAGTTGAACGGCTTTGAGTTCTGCAAGTTGACTTGATCCACCTTCTCCTTTGGTAGCTTGTGCAGCCTGTCTTGTGGGGCTCCATACGGCTGCTTTCCACTTCCGGTTCATCCCTAAGATGCGACAGGAACCATCAGCGAAAAGAGCAGAGCGCGTTTCCTCTAGGGGCAGTTGGTTATATGGAGGAGCCTCTTCAGCCCGTGTCACTGGTTCTTGTTCTTCATCTGTGACACCAAAATTCTCACCTTCGGGCCAATTTGTAATTACCTCCAAAATCCCAGGGCGATTCAGTTTACCTATACGGGCGCGCTGAGTGATAAGAGCAATCCACTTGCTCCATGTGGCACCGGTGGCATGGTGAGTGACAGGAAACTTGCCTTTGAACATCCACCCCAGCACCAGCAGTCGGGGTGCCAGGAGGAGTTGTGCTTCTGTACCAATCACCTCTGAGGCGGATTGGACTCCTTCATAGGCAGCCAAAATTTCCTTCTCTGTGGGAGTGTAGTTGGCTTCAGACCCTCTGTAGCTTCGACTCCAAAATCCCAGTGGTCGACCCCGAGTCTCCCCAGGCACCTTCTGCCAAAGGCTCCAGGACAAGCCATGGTTCCCAGCTACAGAATAGAGCATGTTCTTCACATCTGGTCCTGTCCTGACCGAGCCAAGAGCTACTGCATGAGCGATCTCCTGCTTGATCTGTGCAAAGGCTCAGGGCCCCAGTGGAAAGTGTTCTTCTTGCGGGTGACCAGGTAAAGAGGGCTCACGATCTGACTATATTCAGGAATGTGCATCCTCCAAAAGCCTATGGCACCTAGGAAAGCTTGTGTTTCTTTCTTATTGGTGGGTGGAGACATTGCTGTGATCTTGTTGATGACGTCTGTAGGAATCTGACGCCGTCCATCTTGCCACTTCACTCCCAGGAACTGAATCTCACGAGCTGGTCCCTTTACTTTGCTCTTTTTAATGGTGAAACCAGCACCCAGGAGGATTTGGATGATTCCCTTTCCTTTCTCAAACACTTCCGCAGTTGTGTTCCCCCACACAATGATGTCATCAATATATTGCAGGTGTTCTGGAGCCTCACCCCTTTCTAGTGCAGTCTGGATCAGTCCATGGCAGATGGTGGGACTGTGCTTCCATCCCTGGGGCAGTCGGTTCCAGGTATACTGCACTCCCCTCCACGTGAAAGCAAACTGAGGCCTGCATTCTGCTGCCAGAGGAATGGAGAAAAATGCATTGGCAATGTCTATAGTGGCATACCACCTCGCTGCCTTGGACTCAAGCTCGTACTGGAGCTCTAATATGTCTGGCACAGCAGCACTCAGTGGTGGAGTCACCTCATTCAATGCACGGTAGTCCACAGTCAATCTCCATTCTCCTTCAGATTTTCGCACAGGCCAAATGGGGCTGTTGAAGGGTGAGTGGGTCTTGCTGACCACCCCTTGGCTCTCCAGCTCTCAGATCATCTTATGGATGGGGATCACAGCATCTTGAGTGGTTCTATACTGTCGTCGATGCACTATGGAGGTGGCAATTGGCACCCGTTGCTCTTCTCCCATCAGGCATCCTACTGCAGATGGATTCTCAGACAGCCCAGGCAAGGTGTTCAATTGCTGGATGCCCTCTGTCTCTACAGCAGCTATCCCAAATGCCCACTTGAGTCCTTTTGGGTCTTTGAAATACCCACTTCAAAGGTAGTCTATGCCCAAAATACATGGGGCCTCTGGGCCAGTCACAATAGGATGTTTCTTCCACTCATTCCCAGTCAGGCTCACATCAGCTTCCACCAAAGTGAAATCCTGGGATCCCCCTGTCACACCAGCAATAGAAACAGACTCTGTCCCCACATGTCTCGACGGAATTAATGTACATTGAGCACCAGTATCAACCAAAGCTTTATACTCTTGTGGTTCCGATGTGCCAGGCCAACGAATCCACACAGACCAGAAAACACGATTTTCCCTGGCCTCTACCTGGCTAGAGGCAGGGCCCCTCTAAGCCTGGTTATCCTTCTTTCCCTGGGCATATGTCTTGGATGTTCCTTCAAGGGGATCAGATGTGGCATCATCAGCATCATACCTGGTGGTTCGGCTACGGGCAACTGGAGCTGCTTTCTTTCTGGTGGCTTCCTTCAATTCACACACCCGTCGTGCCAGAACAGCAGTAGGTTTTCCATCCCACCTCCTCATGTTTTCTCCACAGTCACGCAGGTAGAACCACAGCTCTGTTCATGGGGTATACCTTCTCTCACCATCTGGGAAACGTCTGCCTTGGATACCAGAACCTCTGATCTGTACTGCCGAGATTTGGAGAAGGTCTTCTTTAATCTCCTCTCTGAGCTTCTTATGATTCTCCTCTATCTTATCCTCTAAGTTCTGCAGACGTGTTTCTACCGCTGCAATTCTGGCCTGTGTTGGGCCACGCACAGCATCTGCATATGCTCGGAGCTTCCTTGCCATATCCAGCACAGTCTCTTCCCTCTCATCCCGCTTCATTATGGCTAAGGCAGAAGCATATTCGTGTGGCCCAAGTCGCACAAGTTTCCGCCACATGACAGACGTGCTTGGCACCAAGTCTGGGTTCCTAGTTGTCACATCATCTGAGAAGATAATCTCTGCCACTGCCATCTCTCTCAGGCGTTAGATCCCTTGCTCTATGGTCTTCCACTGTGTTTGTTGCATGTAAAGATCATCTGCACACAGGTATCTTTGTGCAACACTTTCCAAGACCCATGCCCAGAGGCTCTAAGGGTTTGCCCCCCTCATCATTCCTTGGTCGATGACAGGATCCTGTGACAGGGATCCCAAATGCCTCGCTTCCGTGCCATCCAGAATTGTAGCCTCACCTGCAGCATCCCAGAGACGGACTAACCAACGAATTATGGATTCATCAGGTCGTCGGGTGTAATCCTTCCGTAAGCCACGAAGGTCCTTCAGGGAAAAGGACCCAATATTTGCATCTGATCTTGCACCGGCTGCTTTGACTCCTGATTTTATGTCAGGAGGCACTGAGGTTCCTTCTCCTGCATCATCATCATCATCATCCCCTGGTCGATTGGTCTTGTCCGTGCATTTCTCACTTCTAGTACTGGTAGCAGCAGCCATTCGTTTAGCTGCTGGCTTAGGCTCGCTATCTGGTTTGGCTGCTGGCTTCGAGCCTGGGCTGTTGGCTGCAGCCTGAGTGACTGGGATAGCTGCTGATTTATCTCCTTGCCCCCTTGCCTCCGTCTGCTGTCCTACAGTCTCCAACAGAGTGTGATAAGCATATGCCAGGGCCCAGCTCACTGCAATGACTTTTCTCTCCTTAGGCTCATCCTGGTATTTCTCTTTCAGATATTTCCCCCCTCAGCTGGCATCTGAATTTGTTCATGGGGAAAATCCCAGACTATAGGGTCAGAGAATTCCTTCAAGATTTGGCCCATATCCTCCCATTTCCCACACCACTCAGGATGTTCCACGCCTGGGTCTACTCCTGAGTCAGGGGTCTCATCAGCCCATCTAGAAATCTCAGCCCTCATTCTGGAGAAGCAGCAGACTGTATAGAGGAAGGTTACCAGGTTGAATACCAGAAAGATGGTTTCTTTACCATTCATGGGAAACTGAACATCCTTCACTACTGATGCAACCGATTCATAGGAGAAGAAGGAAAGCAAAGGCTGAAAAGCCTCATTCCCTGCTGCTCCTCCTCTAACAAACTGGATGCATAACCATAGCCAGGAACCATTCATACCTGGAGCGGACCCCAACATGTTTATAAACTCCTTACAAATCATTACTACCAAGCCCAGCAGGAGAGCTATTCTGGTCACTGCCCCTCTGCTGTAAAAACTACCTATTAGGGACAATACTAGAGCTGTTTCTGGATAAGATAATAAACCTAGGGACAGACCATAGAGGTATTAAGATCTCAAAAAACCCTAGGGACCAGAAATGCATGCAAGCCTTCACCCCAATAGACATTATGAATTCAGAAAACATGGCGATTAACTGCTATATACCAAGACAGAATAATGGCAGCCAAAATGTACTCAAAGCAGGGTTTTTCCACTCTCTCTTGAGCCCCACGCGTTGTCCCCCACCAGGAAAACCATTTTGTCCTGGTTTCGGGCAAATTTGGTAGAGAATCTCCAAAAGGGGGCCCCTCCAGTAAGCAAACCCACATGGCCCCTCCCCCAAACCAGTTTGGGAAGAATTCCTCAGAGAGAAGTGGAAAGAACCTGTTTATTTAACAGGCACAGCATCCCCTAGCACACAAAATGAAAAATACCAGCTGACACCACTCTGTCACCGCTCTGAAAAAAGATGACAAATTCAGAAAGTCTCTCTTGGAGGTGGTCGCTCTGTTATCAGTCCGTCCTGTGCTGGGGTAGCTGCTGCAGGCCACAAGGTGCAAACTCTCGGTGCTCCCAGGTCCCAGTCCGCAGCAGGTTCAAGCTGGTTCAAAAAAGGAAAGGAGAAACAGTCCAGGAAGAAATTTGGACTGTTTAGCTAAACTAGCTAATGAGCAGAAGCAAGAGCAAGCAGAAGCAAGGAAGAAGCAAGAGCGAGAGAGCAAAGCGAAAAGCAAAAGCAAAAAGCAAAAGCAGCACCATGTACTGCCCTGTCTCTGTGTCCTGCCAGGCTGATAAGAAAACACAAACAAAACTTTCACTCTTCAGAGCCAGTCTTAAAGGCACAGAACATAACAGCCAGCATAAACAGAACACATGAATGGGGATACAAGCATCATAATGTCACCCTAGGACACACGGGGACAGGGGCCAGGGCCCTGGGGGTGGCACAGGGGGACAGGGACCCCCCGGCAGCCTCCCCGTGTCCCCCAGGGCCACAGCCTGGGCCAGGGCTCCTTCACCCTGCTACCAACGAGGCCTTGAGAGCCCTGAAAAAATCCCCAGCAAGGGAGCAGCAAAAACCAGATTTAATCTTAAGGGACAGCAGCACAAAGTTCCTTGGCAAGAGTCACTCTGCTCCTGACTGGACACTTCAGGCACACCAGGGAAACAAAGCAACAACAAAACCAAACAGAATCCAGGCAATCAAACCAGAAATGAACCAAGAACTGTCCCTCTATGTGTGTGTGTGACAAAAGGACAGAGAGGACAGGGATGAAAGGAATACAGCCTAAAAGCTTAACAGAGCTCAAACTTAACCTATACTGATACTTTCAACTTCACAAATTTGCAAAAGAGCAGAGTGTAACAGCATTTAACCTAACTTAAACCTATGACTTTGCAATTTAACAGAGGAATAGCGCTTTACAATATTTAACTTAGCTTATAACTTATATTGAAGGTAACAACTTAGCAACTAAGAACAACTCTTAGCAGCAGGTGATGTCACTTAGACCTTGTGATTTAACCTTCCCTACAGGCCTGACTGACTCAGCTATCCAAGGCACTCCAAGCCCTCAGAGAGCAGCATTTCTGCCACATTTCCCCAGCACAGGCACTCCTGTGTGCACACAGACACAAAGAGTCAGTGCAAGGCACCTGGGAGCAATTCCCCTGAGGGCAGGGAATGCTCACTGCTGATGCTTTGGCATCTCCCCAGCAGGCAAAGGGTTGAGCCTGGAGGAGTGGGGGGATCGGCCCAGGCTCTGTGCTTGTTCAGGATCCCCGAGTGCAGCAAACGGGAGAGTTCCCGGCTGGGAGAGGCCCCGCTCAGAGGGAGTCGCTGGCCCAGGAGAGCTCCAAGGGCTCCTTTTGGAGCGCTGTTTGCAGGGCCCCAAGAGAGGGGCTTCAGTCCCAGCAATGCTTCATCCTGGCCGCACTGGGCACCAACAGCTTTCTTTGGCAGGGTGAGAACAGGGATCTTGTGCCAAGAGGGAACAAAACCAGTTCCCAGGGCTGCTGCTAAAGGAACCAGGAGCTGCTTGGGCAGCAGCAGTGCCTGGAGCAGACAGTGTTTGTGATGAGCTGCAGAGGAGCTGAGCCCAGGGGCTGTTGGCCAAGGCCGAGGCCCAAGGAGCATTTCTCAGCTGGCAGGGCGGCCTGAGAAGGGCAGGGGGGAATGCACCAGCACAGGGCCATGGAACCAAGGGAGCATTGTGACACTGTGGGGCCCTGTGACACCAAGGGACCATTGTGACACTGTGGGGCCCTCTGAGACCAAGGAACCACTGTGACACTGCTGGGCCTCATGGAACCAAGGGAACCGTACTGACATTGTGTGGCTCCATGGAATGTAGGTATCATTCTGACACTGAGAGGCCTCATGGAACCAAGGGTCCATTGTGACACCAGGGGGCCTCATGGCACCATGGAGACCATTATGACACTTTGGGGTGTCATGGACCCAAGGGGCCATTGTGACACTGAGAGGCACCATGGAATCATGGAGACCATTGTGCCCCTGGGGGTCCCCAGAGAACCAAGAGGACCATTGTGATATTGTGTTGCCTTGTGAAACCAAGAGGCCTTTGTGACACTGCAGGGCTGCATGGAACCAAAGCTCCAGGGTGACACAGAGTGGCCTCCTGTCATCAATGGTCCATTGTGACACTGTGCAGCCAGAGGAGACCATTGTGACACAGCAAATCCCCAGGGTCCAAAGGTCCATTGTGACATTGCAGGGCTCATGGAACAGAGGAGTCACGCGACATTGTGGGGCCTGGGGAACCACGGAGACCATTGTGACACTGCAAGGCCTCATGGAATCCTTGGGACCACTGTGACACTGCGGGGCCTTATGACACCTGGGGGCCACTGTGACATTGTGGGACCCCATCGAACCTGGGGGCCAGTGTGACACTGCAGGTCTTCTTGTAATCAAGGGGCCACTGTGACACTGCTGGAACCCATGGAATCAAGTCACCATTATGACACTGCGAGCCCTCATGGATCCAAGGCACCATTGTGACACTCTGGAGCCCCATAAAACCAAGGGAACATAGAACAGCTCTGGCTGGTTTGGCCTCCCATGGCCTGCCTGACTGCTCCAAGGGACCTTTGCATGTAGAGGGTTACTTCTCATCTGCTGCAGAAAGGCTGGGGCTCTGTGCTTTCCTTCACAATGGAAAAGAACTGTCCTTCTGCTCCAGGCACCCATGGCCAGAATTGGGATTTCACCTCCAAATTTCCTTCTATCCAGGGATTGTTCCCATAGGAATATTGCCAGGACAAGTCTGGCTGGCAGTGGTTTCACAATGGTCACCTCTCATCTGTCCCCAAAACATTGGGGGAGGCTCCATGATTTCCATCCCATGGGAAAGAACTGTCCTGCTTCTCCAGGTGCCCATGGCCGAGATTGGGTTTCCACCTCCAAAATGCCCTAAATCCAAAATCTGCTATTACTGACAAGTCTGGCTGGCCTTGGCCTACTGAGGCTCTCACCTGCCTTCCAAAACATTGGAGCTCTGTGCTTTCCTTCCTATGGAAAAGAACTGTCTTTCTCAGCCAGGTGCCCATGGCCACAATTGGAATTGCATCTCCAACATTGCCTGTTGTGACAGACTGGAGGAGATTGTTGGCTCCAAACATTTTGTCTGTGGGGCAGGAAGGGGCAGGTCGGGCCTTGCCCTGCCCTGTAAGCCCAGCCCTGCCCTGCCCTGTGACCCCAATGCCCCCAGGGGCCTCCAGTGGGTTTACGGTTTCTACCTGAACCGCGGCACACTGAACCCCCAGCACCGCCGTCCGAGCCTGGGCACTGGGGCCCTCTTGGCTCTACTCAGTGCTGCTGCTGTACTCGGGGCACCCCAAACCCCGGTAGGGACCCGTGTCCCCCCACTCCAGGGATTGTGCGCGACTCACACTGCCCCGATCCTCCCCGCAGCCGGAGCTCCGTTCGGGGTTTGCGTGCCAACTCACCAATTCGTCTGCCACCCTCAGCACGCCCTGAGGGCGCCTACCAAGCCTGAAGGGGGAAGGCCGACCCCTTGCGTGCCACTCACATTTCTATTCCTCCCATGCCCGGAGGGGGGCCCACCTTATCCCCCTGGGAGGCGTCTCACTCACTCAGGCTTCTCCTGCTTCCCTCCGTTTCTGGCCGGTCCCCTCGCAGGAGTCCGGAACCGCGGTACTCGGAGGCCCACAGCTGCTTCGGGGCTCCGAGCTGCCGGGCCCCGTCTCACACACACTTCTTTCGCTTGCCTCCTACTCCTGACACCGCCTTTACTTACCCATGCTCCTCCACACTCTTTGCTCCTAGGCTGCTGCCGACCGCTCCAGATAGGGCCAGATATCCCGCAGGCCCTCAGTCCTCTTCAGGTGTGGCCTGTCTCGGACCAGTCCCCCAGACTGTTATGAATGGCACGTGAGCAGCTCTTTAGTGATTTCAGCTTTACTGGAAACAGTCTAGGCAGGGGACCCATGGGGTGTGCGCACACCACCGCTCCTCCCCAGACGGCGTGGAGGAGGAGGAGGTCAGCTCCGTCCTCCAGCAGAGCTGGGTCTGCTTTCCTCACAAGAGTCTCTGAGTAGACACCTGTTGGTTTCAGGTTCATAATCTTTATACTGCTCGTGGCCCGCTCTGGTTAGGGTGATGAAGGCTAAAAGTTGTGACCAGGGTCTTTGATATTGTCTTATATTCCCTCTGTTTAGAAGTGTTATTTTGATTCTTTATTTGCATGGTGGTTGGTTGTTCTAGGGGTTTTTGTTATGTAATCCCTTTCTGCTAAGTCTTATGGGAGTTTCATATTTTCTTATACCCAACAGTAAGGGGATTTACATAATCATAAAACCTTTAAAAAAAAATTAAACTAACACCGACACTTTACTTAACTATAAAACATTAAACAAACCATCTATATCTATCATTGGAACTTTCTATTAACTCCATTAACAATGTATTCTCTACAACACTGTGGGAAGTTGTGGAACCAAGGGGATCATTGTGGCACTGTTGGGGCCCATGGAACCAAGGGGCCAGTGTGGAAACAAGAGGCCATTGTGAGCCTGTGGGGTGTAACAGCCCAGAACACTGAAATGCTGCAGGTAACCAAAGGCTCCTTTACTCGAGTTTGGTGCACAGCAGGAACACCAGCCAGATATTCTCAAGAGGTCAAAAGGACACAAAATGTTACTGGCAAAGTACAAAAACACAAGAAACTTTGGAAGAGGATTTAATGCAACATCCAATTACATAGAAGACACTTATCATAGCAGTAACTTCATTAACTTAGCTCATTCAACCTCAAAATCATTGAACACGTAAACTGCTGAGGTGCCTAAAAATGTTGCATATAAAGAGCATTAGAAGGAGAAGAAAGAGAGACAGAAAGACAGAAGCTCTATAGAAAGACACACATATGACTATCAGTTCCTAGGGTTCCAGTGTGGGTGAGACACAAACCCCAGGAGAAGGCAGAGTCCATACCAGGGGCTGACCTTGTGCTCCGTGTTTTTAAGCCCCCGGGCCTTTGTGGGCCTGCCCCCAGGTGGGATTTCTGATGGCTCAGGCAATTCGGGCTGGGTTAGCACTGTCCCCACTGTGTGACTGATTGACAGCTCATCCCACGGTGTCTCAGGACATTGATCTCATCCAGCCTCTGACAGTGACCATGGTGACACCGCGGAACCTCATGGAACCATGGGTCGGTTGTGACCAGGTGGGTCCAAGGACACCACGGTGACACTGGGGAACCTCATGGGAACAAGTGGCCATTGTGACGCTGTGGATCCCCATGGAACCAAGGGAACATGGAACAGGCTGATGCCTTCAGTTTTAGCTGTCATATCTCCAGATTCTGTACTGCATTAGTCTGTAACTCTGGACTTCAGACAGAGTGTTAGCAAGTTCTCTTCACACTGTAGTCAGACAAAACAATCCTTTTCCAGCCCCAGAACCAGATGCTGTTGCAGCTTCAGACCCCAAAAGGGCAAACAACAGCAAATTGAGGAGAGCAAACTGGGAGGATGGGACTGCATCACCTGAGGCTGGAATTGGACATTTAACCCCAATATTTAAATGGACCAAACCTTATAAAAGTGTGAAAACCCCTGACCAGTCATCCATTTTGAGTGTAGCCTTGGCTGGGCTCTTGTCCTGCTCAAGGTGAATCCTTTGAAGGCGTTGTAATAAATCCCTACTTTATTCCTTTAACTCTGCCCAGCCTCTGTTCCAGGGAGCCTCTCCAGGCATCAAGCTGATCAGTGCCTGGAGAGCAAAGGATTGCTCAGGAAGTCTCCCTCACCCTCGCACACTCCCATCTGACCAGGGCAAAAATCCAGTGGGGAGGAGAACATTATCTTGGGCCTTGGAAGGTGTGTTCTGCCTTTGCTTTGCACTTCCTTTCCTTGGACATTTGTGACATCCACTTTGAGGAACTGAGGCTCATGGAGTTGGCACAAAATCTCCCATGGGGCTCCTCAGAGTGCACAAAGCCCAAAGGAGCTGCACCTCGACTAGAATTAGCTTCAAGAATTAATTTTGTCAGGAGTGAAATTAATGAAAAAGATTTCAATGAGCAATTACCTCAAATGATTTTTTCCCATTTTCAAGATTTTCTCTCCTTAGTTTTCTTTTCATAGGAAGTAATATAACATTTTTTTCTAATTGATATAGAAGCAGGGTGTTCCCTAAGGAAGTCTTGATTGGTAGGAAAGGTCTTCCTTGAGGTCAGGCACTGCTTCTATGGATAAAACTTTGCTTCTCACATTTTCAATACTGCCATTTCTCTCCTGGGCCTCTGGGCACCTGCATCCCTTTTCACCTTCTAGAATGCAATGAGCTGCGTCTCAGCTGCTTTTATTTTTTGGGACAGGAATGATGTTTTCTGTGGTGGTGAAACAGCAGCCAAAGGCTGACAAACTGAATCCTGACCTGAGCTGACAGAAGCCATGAGAAAGCTGACAACACTTTGTGAGAACAGAGATGTGCAGCAGTGAAAAACAACTTGTTTTTCCTGAGAAAGAGCTCTAGGACTGTGGGAAACAACCGACTTTCCCTGAAAAAGAGCTCTAGGACTGTGATAAACGCTAGCCACCCGCATAAACTGTTTTTCCACTCTTTGATAGAAAAATGAAAACTATCTCTCACAAACAACTTTTCCTGCACTTACACACCAGGGGTTTGAGTGACCAATCAATCACCTGTGGGTAAACAATCTCCAAAAACATTCTGCACATGAGCCCAACACAGGAGAAGCAAATGAGATAAGCATTGTTTTCCTTTTTCTCTGAGGCTTCTCAGCTTCCCAGGAGAAAAATCGTGGGCGGAGGGATTTTTTCAGAGAATGTGAATGCCCCAGTGATAGAGATGAGTAATGAGATGGTTGGCTCTCCCAATTAGAGGGTGAACATGGTAAGTATGTTAAGAGAAGTTGTACAGATGTAGAGTTCTGTTACTGCAATGTGTCCCCCCCGCCCAGCATTGTTATCCCGGGATGATCTTGGTAGTGCGGGCATTTGGGGAGGGGCAGATTGTTCCTAAGAGGCTCAGCTTAGCAACAGCTGAGCTCCAATCCAGTTCCAAGAAAGCAGTCTGCACCAATGGACAGCGACCAAGAGTCAAGAGACAGCCTTTGGGAGGAGCTAGGGCTGCCTGTTGCAACAGCAAGGATATAAAAGGGAGAGCAGCCATTGTGTGGATGAGCCAGCCCCGTGGTTACCAGCCACAAAGTGGGGGAGGCTCCCAGCACTGTCACTTTTTCCTTATTTAGTCCTTTTGTTGTAAGTTTTGTTAAGTTTTTAATAGACCTTTGAAAATTTTGAGAAGTGAGCACTCATTTCTGACAGGGAGAAAAAGTTTTAAAAGAAAGTTGTTCTGAATTTATTTTTTTTCTTTTAAACCCAGGCCATTCCTTCCATGCTCACAGTGAACCACAGCCTTTCTCACCACCTGCACAGCCACCCCCCACTGAACCCACTCCCCCTGGACTCTGCACAACTCCCAACACACCATTTGTCTGGGGGAAAGCACAGACTGTGTCAAGGCAGCAGAGCCCAGACCTGGCCTGACTTCCCCGGACCACTGGAAAGGAGGAAATCCAGACCCACGGACACACACACGGACACAGAGCAAAGCTTTGCTCAAAGGGTTTATTGACTATTGATTGATTATTCTTCAGGGGAAATGGCCCAGGGCTCAAAGGGTTCAGGGGGTTCCTGCAGGGATGATCATCTCCTCATGCCACTGGAGAGGAAAAAGGACACTGGTCCTTGCCAGCCTAAAAGACAAAGCCCAGAAGGTGACCTCTGGAGCCCACTGGGCCATGGCTGGGCTTTGTCCCCAGCCCTGTCCCTGCAGGCACGGCTCACCTAGGCATCCAGAGAGGCAGCCAGGCGCTTCTGCCGCAGGAGAGCCCGCAGCTCTTCAGCCACAGGGGGCTGGGGACAAAGGCAGCGTTAGAGACACACTGGGCTGCAGGGGGCTGCAGCGTTAGAGACACACTGGAGGCAGGGGAGAGCAGGGGGGCCTTGGGGAAGGGGCTGTGGGAGCAATGGGGTGCAGGAGCTGCTGTGCTGCTGCCCAGAAGCACTGGGCTCCTGGCCAAGAGGCACAGCTGGGGCAGGGGCTGCGTTCTGGCTCATCCAGGAGCTCCTGGGCTGACAGGGATGGGAATGCAGCAGGGCCCTGGGCAAAGGCTTCCCTGGGGAGCAGCCCTGGGCCAGGGCATTGTCTGGGCTGTCAGGAGGGGTGCACTGGGCTCTGCTGGGACAGACTGGGATGGCCTGGGCTGTGCTGGCCAGGCAAGGGGAGGCTCTGACAGCGGCAGAACTCGTGGTACCCACCAGAGGCGTCTCCAGGACCGCGACATTGTCTAAATCCAACTGCAGAGAGACCAGGAGACCTCGCTGGTCACTGGGATGTCCCCGGTGCCAGCAAGGGATGGGGGGACACCACTGCCCCCCAATGCTCTGAGGGGATGCCCTCCCATGCCAGCAGCCCACTCACCTCCCGCAGATCATCTTGGGTTCCCTCCAGGAGTGCCTGGAAAGGAGAACAAAGGCTGGGTCTGGACTGGACCTTGTGGGGCTGGGGGGGACACGGGTGCAGGGAGCAGGGCGCAGGCAGAGGGATGGGAATTCAGGGCCTCCAAGAGATCTGTTTGAGGTGGGGGGACACCCAGAGACACTGATCTGGGGTCACTTGAGGGCCCAGGGGACAGGGCTGGGGGTGTGGAAGGAGCATGGTGTGAGGTACAGGGGAGGAGAAAGGAACTGAGGTGTAGGGACATGGGTGGGCAAGGGAGGGACTTGGTGGTGACAGGAGAATGAGGACAGGTGGGGACAAAACCAACGGGACTGGGAGATGGTGTGGGAGTGGGGGTGAGTCAGGGAATTGTACAGGGGGACCCCTCTGCAGTGGCCAGGAAGAAAAGCAAAGGATTGAGGGGGGACATGGAAGGAAAGGCCTCAGGAATGGTCAGTGGGAGGGCGTTTGGGGACCCTGAATGGGACACAGAGGTGGCACCAAAAGGGTGGGATGGGAGGCCAGAAAGGAGGGCAGGATGTGGGGACAGCGTTTGGCTGGTGCCTCACCTTGGCCTGTGCCGGGGGGCACAGCAGGATGGAGAAGAGCAGGGCCACGCTGAGCACAGCCACCTTCATCTTCCTCTGGCTCTGGGCAGCGCTGCCTGAGGCTGCAGCAGGTGAGGAGCACCTTTATCCCTGCCGGGACTCCTCCCTGCACCCTCCCTGCCAGCCCCCAGGCCAAAGCCCGGCTTGGCACAGCCCCCAGCCCTGGCCACAAGACCAGCCCTGGCACAGAGTCCACCCCACCCCACCTGTGGCACGGATCCAGCCCCCTTGCCCGGCATCCCTCCAGCTTCCTGCACGGGGCAGCTGCCCCTGGAAAGGCCCAGGCACCTGGGGGGCCAAGGAGGGCAGGCAGGGAGCCAAAGGCACCTGGGGACCCTGTGGGGACAGCCCCCAGTCCAACACAATCCATCCTCCAACAGCCCCCAGTGCCAGATCCCCCATCTCCTGCTGCCCCTCCCCTCCCAGAGCTTTCCCTGGGGGACACCCCAGAGCTGAGCCCGGCCCCAAACCCAACATGTGGGAGAACAAGGGGAACAAGGGACATGGGATCAGGTGGCTGATTGGCATCTCAGCCACTGCAGACACTGGGGAGCACTGGGCAATGCTGAGCACCTGCAGACAAGGCTGAGGCCTGGGGAATGCCTCACGAGTGACAATTCCCACATCCACACAACCCGATATCCCTTTCCCTGCAGATGCCAAACCCCACCAAGCTCCATGCCCACAGCACTGTCCCGAGGGGAATATGCCCTGCCCTGCCCCTCATCCTGTCACACCTGCAGCCACGCAGCCCTCCCAGAGCACCTGGGTCATGGCCCTGGCTCTGGGCCCAGGCCAGCACTGGCCCTGAGCAGGATGTGCCCATCCCAGGCACATGGGGAAGTGGGCACCTGTCCCCAGGCAGCCACTCGGAGCTAATTGGGGGAACAGAGGTGCCCTGTGAGGAGGAGGGGTGTTGGTGCCCTGCCAGCCTCTCTGACAAGCCCTGTTTACCCAGGCCCTGAGGCACCAGGAGCACATTCAGACATCTTGGGCTTCCAGGAAGGAAAATCCACACTGAAGTGGTTCCTGAGAGCTGTCCAAGGCTGGGATTCCTGTTTGACATTCCAGGGCATTAGTGAAGGGTTCTGCAGATCTCTTTCCCCAGGGACAATGTGCATCCATCAGAGAAGTGTTATGGCCCAGCTGGGAAAACATTTCAGGCCACTGCCTTGATTGTTTGCTCTGGAACTCACCCAAGGAGGCGCAGGGCCCAAGGGGGAAGATTTTCCTTGGGGATTTTGCTGCTGGAGGAGAGACCAGAGTGTCCTCGTGGGAGATTCTTGACCAGATGGACAAGAGCTGTGATGTCATTGGTTTTCTGAGGTCACCTTGGAGAGAAATTGAGGCAGTGTCTGCAGGACACTTTGTCAATTCTTTTCTTAAAACACATCAGTGGTGCTGAAATGATAACAACTATGAGAAGGACCCACAATAAACTTTTAAGAATGGGGGCCACCCACACAGGAGCATTTCACTGCATGAGAGTTCTGTCCATCATGTCCACAACTTTATTTTCAGTAAGAGTCTTCATTTGCTCTTGCATTTGTTTGATGGTGGCCTGGATCGATGTGCTTTTCCATGACAGGTTAAAACAACAAAGTCCTTTGAAATCTTCACAACCATGGCCATAGGAGAGCAGCAGGAAGTCGATGGCCGCTCTGTTCTGAAGGGTTGTGGGAACCCAGCACATCACTCCGGATGTCCAGAGTTACCAAGAGAACACTTGGGGGGGGCTTGGAAATCCTGGAATGTTGCCAGGAGCGTCTGGTGGCTTGATTTTAATCCTTCTAAGGATGTGACACCTGTGTGAGGACGTGAGAGTCACTTGGGAGTGAGTGGTGCAAGAAAGATATATTTGTGAAATATAGATTTTAGGGTTTTTGGTACAGGGGGGTTATGGAGACAAGATGGAGGGATCAGGGCGTGTCTTGTCCTTCTTTCTTCTTCTTGTCATCCATTTTCTCTGGTGATGTTGGCACTTGGGGATTGGTTCATGGTAAAGGTGCACTTGCTAATATGGGTGAAAGGTATTGGGAAATAAAGGTAAATATGATATACGTAGTTTTTAGTATAAAAAGACACGACCACCCCGTGGGTGGTCAGAGTGCCCTTGGCTGCCTTGCAGGTCAGACCTCTGTTGGGCAGAAAGAAAATTCTGTAGATAAGAAATAATAAACAATCTGAAGACTGAGAAACTGAAGAGTCCAGACTCGTCCTTTGAAGCGCGGGCCGCCCCAGAACCACCCTACCCGTGTCCGGGCAGAGACAGACAGCCGAACCGGACAAAGGGTGGCATGTCTGGTGGTTTCCTCGTCCGCCAGAAGGTCTGATAAGGCAGCGGATGTAGCCTTGGTCTGCTTACTAAGCCAGCACTCCAGGTGAGAAAGCTCACCGAGGGCCTTCGCAGCTGCAACCCATGGTAGAAAGATGGAAACAGCGACCCTCTTCGTCTTCCCCAATTATAAATTTGGCCATCACAATTTTGATTGAATTGGGAGTACGATCTTTTCTGGCGCCAATTGAGTTTCTTGTTTCCAATTTTTAATTTGGGTAGTGTTTGGGGTGAGGGTAGTAAGCTGGCCAAGGCTGCAGGGGCCCCCTTTGATCTTCAAGGGGATCCCTGCCCACTCCCTGTCACCACAGATGAGAAACACTCCCTTGGGAAGCACTCTGGGAAAGGGAGAGGACTTAGATAATGTTTTGGCAGTATAATTGCACCAGTCAACATCATTGTATCTCTTATCATTTGGTGATATATCTTTTCTCACTATCATCTGTGGTTCAGATTTCTCATGCCAATTTTGTTGGGGTGGCTTGTCGAAAAAGTTGACACAAGAAGTCGCTTTGAGGAGCCCGGTAGGTCTCGTTCTTGGAGGTCCTGTGGTGCATGGGGTAAGATCTTCATCCACTCGTCCCAGGTGTCTACCAGGGTGGGCTTCTTACCTGCACAGGCATATTCATTTGGTGACAGGGGGATTCCCACCAGACATGTAGACAGCGGGTCTTTTGCACCTCCCATGGCCATGCAAAAGTTATCCTGCTTGAGAGATTTCCCCAGTGTGACCCATAGGTTTTCTGTTGGTTGTGGCACGACCCATCCAACCGCTGTTTGGATGCACAGGAGCACAGTGACGGTGGCAGCAGCTGTTAAGGTATTTCGGGGTGTCCTGGGAGTGGCCATCTGGTCCTCCAGTGACTCAGTTATCGACTGTTCGAGCACTGATAGAAACATGAATGGTCAAGTTAGTTGTCACTGTAATTTTCTTTGTTTTGTCCCTATGGTAGGGAGGGCGAGGGATTGGCAATTGGGGCAGGTGGAGACAATTGCCTTGGCTTGGTCTCTGGAAATCTTAAATTGACCTACTAAAGCAGGAGCATTCTGAGGGAAGAATGCATGGCTTAGACGAGCCTGTTGAAAGACATGTGGTGCAGCGGGGGAAATGTGGGTGGCACTTGCTGCCATTGCTAACAAGTCTGCTCTCCGCTTGCCCTCAGTGATGTATCTTGGCAACTCTGTGTGCGACCGGATGTGCAGGATGTGATAAGGTTGCTCTCTGTGGGAGATGAACCAAATTAATTCAGAGAGCAAGCTGTAGAATTTTTTATTTTGGACTTCCTTGAGCAGGGCACGCTCTGCCCGCTCTGCTATCCCGGTGACATATGCAGAACCTGTGACTGAATTGAAGGGTTGTTGGAATGTTCGAAATGCCCTCACAGCTGCAGCAAGTTCTGCAGTCTGGGGGGAACCTTCAACAACACTTGCTTACATACTATAGAAACCTTCTATCAAACCTTAAAAATTCTCTACAAATTCATTTCCAACATTACTGGGTCTGGCACTGCCCAGATCTGGTGTTTGCTGCCACCTCCAGCACCCAGATCTGGAAATTCCCTTGTTCCGGCAGAGCCAAGTCCAGCAATTTTCTGGTAAAGAAAGCCAAAATCTGGCAATTTCCCACTGCTGACACCAGCAATGCCAACATCTGGTGTTTGCTGCCACCGCCCGTACCCCAGTCTGGACATTTATCGGTTCTAACACAGCCCAAGTGCAGCAGTTTTTTGGAAAAAGAAGACAAAACGCAGCAATTTCCTGGTGCCAAGACTGTCACCACCCAGACCTGGTGTTTGATGGCACCGCCCATGCCCAGATCTGAACATTTCCCTGTGCCACCACAGCCCAAGTCCAGCAATTGGCTGGCAAAGAAAGACAAAAGCAGGCAAATACCTGGTGCCTACACTACTCCGATCTCGTGTGTGCTGACACCGCCAGTGCCCCGATCCGGAATTTTTCAGATGCCTGCACAGCACAATTCCAGCAGTTTGCTGGCACAGAAAGGTCACATTTGGCAATTTTCCAGTGCCAGCACATTCCCCGCCAAGATCTGGTGTGCGCTGGCACTGCCAGTGCCCACATCTGGCAATTTCCCAGTGCTGGCACAACCCAAATGCAGCCATTTTCTGGCAAAGAAAGCCAAAACCCGGCAGCTTCCTGGTGCTGCCACCAGCACCACTGTCTCTGTCTCTCTGGGAGCCTCTCAGGAACCCTGGGCCAGTCCCGAGTCGGCAGACACCGGGGGCAGCCCCGACACGGCCGACAGCGGGGAGACACTCTCTGTGCCCCGAGGGTACTGAGGGCACCTGGGCTGGCCGCCTTTGCAGCACAAGAGACACCAGAGACAGCGGTAGAAGAGAAAGGGCCGACTCTTAGCAGGGGTTAATCCAAGGTTTTATTCCAGGTGTCCCAAAGGAGCCCCTACACCTCAGGGGCCTCCTGCCCAGAGCCCAGGAGATGTGCCAAGGTTACATTTAAAGGGAGGTGGAAACCCAAAGTAGAGAACATTTGACTAACCAAGAAGTGACCCTAAGGGATGGGTCCTGGGGGATGGACATTTAGGACAGCGTATGGGGCAAGGCTTGAGGGGCTGACCCCTGGCCTCTGGCTGATCACTCGACATCCTGGACCGAAGCTTCTAGAGGGAGGGGATGGGATGCTGAGTGATTGACAGAGAGCCAGGGTGGGGATTTGGGGATGATCTCAGCAAGGGCAAAGGATTACACAGGGAAAGGGAGGGGGGTACCATCTGGGATGAACCATTTAGGAAAAATACGGGGATTCAAAACCTAAACAATCACAAAGTATTACAATGTATGAAAACACACTACAACACACCACCCAGATCTGGTGCCTGCTGCACAAGTGCCCAGATCCGGAAATTTCCCAGTGCTGGCACAGCCAGAGTCCAGCAATTTGCTGGCACAGAAAACCAAAATCCGGCAATTTCCTGATGCCAATACAGGTGCCCAGACCTGGTGTTTGCTGCCACTGCCAGTGCTCACATCTGGATATTTCCCCGTTCTGGCAGAGCCAAGTCCAGCAGTTTTCTGGCAAAGAAAGCCAAAATCTGGCAATTCCCTGCTACCGTCATTGGCAATGCCAAGATCCGGTGTTTGCTGGAACCACCAGTGCCCAGATGCGGGAATTTCCCGGTGCTGGCACAGCCCGAGTCGAGTAATTTTCTGGTAAAGAAAGCAAAAAAACCTTGCAAATACCTGGTGCTGGCCCCACCCAGATCTGGTGTTTGCTGGCACTGCCAGTGCTCAGATCCAGCAGTCTCCCAGTGGCAGCACAGCCCAAGTCCAGCAGTTTGCTGGCACAGAAAGACAAAACCTGGCAATTTTCGGGTGATAGCACCAGCAGCCCCCAGATCTGCGGTGAGCTGGCACCGCCAGTGCCCACATCTGGCAATTTCCCAGTGCTGGCACAACCCAAATGCAGCAATTTTCTGGCAAAGAAAGCCAAAACCAGGCTCCACCCAGATCTGGTGTGTTGGGGTTGGTTTAAAAGAAGAAGGAGACCTTGGCTTAAAGCCGTGGGAAAACCCTCTTTAGTTGGGGTCAGCAGGAGCTCCCGCCCATAATCCTCTTGTTCAATTATGCAGATTGTTACTAGAAAGTTCTGAGTTCTCTTTGCTACCATTGGTTACATTTTACTGCAAAAATTGTAATATTCATAATCCTTCCTTCCTCTTGGATCCTTCCCTCAGATCCCACCTTAACCCCTCCCCATATATAAATGGATAAATATCCCTGCTAGACCCTAGACCCAGGCTTTTTTCTGCATTGCTCTGTGTACTGTGCACGCCGTCCTGTTTGTTGTGTTTGCCTGCATTAAAGTTCTGTTTCCAGACAAGCAGATGAAAGCAGTCTCTGTCTGTAAAGTGGCCAGAGCTGGTTCTCAGGGAAACCACTGGCCAATGGTCCGGACGAGGACCAGAAGGTTTCACTGGTGTTTGCTGGCACCGCCAGTGCCCAGATCTGGAAATTTCCCTATTCTGACACAGCCCAAGTGCAGCAATTTGCTGGCACAGAAATCCAAAACCTGGCAACTTTCTGCTACTGGCTCTGGCACCGCCCACATCTTGTGTTGGCTGTGCCAGTACCCAGATTTGGAAATTTCCCGGTGCCAGCAGAGCCCAAATCCAGCAGATTTCTGTTGCTGCCAACGACACCACCCAGATCTGGTGTTTGCTGGCAGCGCCAGCGCCCAGATCTGAAAACTTCCTGGTGCCAGCACAGCCCAAGTGCAGTGATTTGCTGGCACAGAAAGCCAAAAGTGTGAAATTTCCAGGTTCTGGCTCCAGCACCATCCAGATCTGGTGTTTGCTGGCAGCGCCAGTGCCCAGATTTGGAAATTTCCCGGTGCCTTCACAGCCCAGATCCAGCAATTTGGTTTTAGCTAGCTTAGGCAGAGAAGTTCCTGGGACTGGGACTTTCCTTTTTCTTGGAACTGTTTAAACCTGCTCTGGACTGAAAACCCAGAAAAACACCAGAAGCTCACACCTGTGGCCCACTGAGGTCTGGGACGCTGCATTCCAGCACCAGAGGGACTTAGAAGAGACCGAGTGAGCCAACTACAACCCACAAAAAGGAGTCTCTGAATTTGCCAACTCTTCAGCACTGTCAGAGGTTTCATTTAATATTATTCATTTTTCATGCTTGCGAATACTTTACTTGTTAAATAACCTGGTTTCTCAACTTTTCTTCAGGGAAGTTTTTTCCGGAACTAGTAGGGGGAGGAGCCGCTTGAAGTTGCTTTCTAGACGGACCCCTTTTGGAGGTTTCCTCCCAAAATTTGCCCTAAAGCAGCACAAACAGTCACAATGGAAACTTCACCAGTGGCACAACACCCCAGCGCTCCAGGAAAAGAAAGGACATGTAAAGTTCTCCAAACAGTTGTCCTGCTTTGCTGCAAAAGTCCTGCTGCAGACACTGTGCAGTGTGGAAAGCCAAGAGAAGCTGCAGCTGGTGGCAAATCTTGGGACAGAAGCTTGACCTTGTTCTCCAGGAGAGATTCTTGGCACGAGCAGACAGGAAAAGATTCCTGGAAAACTGGAACAGCTTTCCAGAAGTGAAATGAAAATGAAAGAAACAATCCAAGATGTTTTCCTCTATTTATTTCTATGCTCCCCTTTTCCATGGGGCACTACTTCTCCATCCCAGTAATTCCAGATGCACTGCACCTCTAAGATCAGTGGCTTAGTGATTTTTAGACACTCTAAAATACCATGAGCCACACACAGATTTCCTTCCCCTGTTTTTACTGGAAGGCAACACTGGAGATGTAAGTGCAGTGCTGGGCTCAGGTAGGAATCCTAGCCCAAGGGAAGGTGTCCCGACAGTGTTTGCCCCTCAGCCAGGCCAATGCAGAGCAGCAAGCGAGGGGATTGCTGTGCCAGTGTGCAGGAGTCAGGGCTCTGCACCTGGGCTCAAGGCTGCAAAGTTGCCGTGTTTGGACAGACTCAGGGGCTGTGCCCGGGGCGCGCGGGGCTCGAACGTGGGGCTCGTGGGGCGAGCGGGGAACGGACACGGGGACGAACGGCCCCGGTGCTTCAGTTGCAGCGGCGGCAGCGGCGGCAGCAGCAGCGGCGGCAGCAGCGGCAGAAGAAACAAAAGCAGATAACTCTATAACGATCTTCCTCTTTCTCTCTTTCTTGGTCTTTCTCTCTTTCTGTCTCTGCGTCTCCCTTTCCCGCCGTCGGGCACCCTTCTCCCGGGGTCCCTTGCCCGGCGTCCCTCTCCTCTCCCCGTCTCCCTCTCCCCCTGCCGGGCCGGGCCATGTCCCCGGCCCGCCCCCGGCCCCGGGCGGGGCTGCCCCGTGCCCGGCCCCGCCCGTCCCGCCGCGGTCTCGCCTCCGCCCGGCTCTGGCCGTACTGGCGGTGGCGTTGCTGGGCGGGCGTCAGTGCCGTGTGCGGGGGCGGCATCGCCGCCCTTCGCCTCCGCCTGGCCCGAGCCCGGCCCCGGCCCCGGCCCCGAGGCAGGCTCCAGCCCCGAGCCCGGCCCCGGCCCCGGCTCCTCCCGGGGCCCGCGGAGGACACAGGCGGCGCGGCCGCTGCTGCCGCCTCCGCTGCGGCTTCCCCGGCCCGAGCTCCGCCGCTCGGCAGCGCGGCCGCCGGCCCCGAGCCTCCCGTGCCGCGTTGCGAGGAGCGAAGGCCTGGGCATGGCCGGCCCGGGGCGGCTGAGGGGCGCTCGGGGGCCGTTGCTGGCCCCGGGCCGAGCGCTGACAGCCGCGTCCCGCCCGCAGGGACGGCGCGCGAGGCCCTGCAGGAGCGCTACCGCCTGGGTTCGCTGCTGGGGCGCGGAGGATTCGGCAGCGTCTTCGCGGCCACGCGGCTCTCGGACGGCGCCCCGGTGAGCGGCGGGGCCGGCGGCGGGCGCAGGAGGAGGGAACCAGAGGAGGAGGAGGAGGAGGAGGATGGGGCTGGGCAGGGCGGGCGGCGAGCTGAGCCCGCTGCTGTCCTTGGCTTGCAGGTGGCCATCAAGAGCGTGCCACGGAACCGCGTCCGGCACTGGGGCGAGCTGGTGAGTGAGCGGGGCCAGCGGCAGCAGCCGGGGCTGCCGGGCGGGGATGAGCCGAGGCCCGGCACGGTAGAAGCCGCCAGGACGCCTCGAGGGGGAGTGGGCGTGGGCGCAGCGCAGGGCGCAGAGCATCCCGGGCTGGCTCAGGGCTTCCCCAGGCCTGGCACGGCATCGGCCCCACTGAGGGCATCGTGCTCCTCCCGCAGCCCGACGGCAGCAGGGCCACGCTGGAGATCGTGCTGCAGGCCAAGGTGTCCACTGGCTTCCCTGGCGTGGTGCAGCTCCTGGAGTGGTTCGAGCTGCCCAACCACATCGTGATGGTGATGGAGCGGCCAGAGCGGTGTCAGGACCTGCAGCGTTTCATTGAGGCACGGCGGTTCCTGCCCGAGGAGGTGGCGCGGGAGCTGTTCCGCCAGGTGCTGGAGGCCGTGTGGCACTGCACCAGCTGCGGGGTCCTGCACCGCGACATCAAACCTCAGAACATCGTGCTTGACCTGGCCACCCAGCAGGCCAAACTGATTGACTTTGGCTGTGGCACCTACCTGCAAGACACAGCCTACACCCACTTTGCAGGTGAGCCCACGTAAGGGTGTACTCCTGGTCCCGGGATCTCATGGCCCAACATCTCCCAGCCCAAGCTGGCTGTGGCAGCGGGGATTCTCCCTTTTGCTGCCAGTCAGGGGACTGAGTCTTCAGCTGAGTTGCTTTAGAGTGGGGCTGGGTGGGGAGCCATCTTCCAGCCCTGCTGGCAGCCTTTGCCAGCCACTGCCCAGGACTGGGGCTGGGCTGGGGCAGCCAGCCCGACCAAAACCCCCGTGGGTGCGGGTAGCAGAGAGCGGGGAGGAACCTGTGCCCCAGCCAGTTTGGTGTGCAGGCGAGAGGAAGGGCTTGGACTGCTCCACTCGCCCTGTTTGCCTTGGCTTCCTAATATTTTTGGGGCAATGCAGGCAGGGAGGATAAGGGCATGTTTTCCCCAGCACAGAGAGGGTTTTTCCTTTGCTTGTCATGGTCAGGCTTAGCTGGGGCTTCCTCTGCCCTCTTCTGACACCAGTGGCTTCTTTTCCACGCCTAAGTTTGTGCACAAGTCCCAGGAGCTGGCGAGAGGGCAGTGGTCACCCTGTGTGCCACTGATGCAGCACCCGCAGGCCCAGGGATGCTGGGGCCAGGCTCTGGGAGCAGCAGCATCCCCCTGCTGAACTCCATCTGTATTCCATAGGAACACCATCCTACAGCCCCCCGGAATGGACCGACTTTGGCTGGTACCATGGCGAGGCAGCAACGATCTGGTCCCTGGGCATCCTGCTGCACCAGATGGTCTGCGGGGAGCACCCTTTCAGGAGGGGCCGGAGCCTCAGCTGGGGCCAGCTCCCGCTGCCACAAGGGCTCTCTCAAGGTGGATCCTCTTCTCTGGGCACGGGGGGAATCCCAGTGCTGGGAGCCAGCAGCGGGCTCGTGAGCATCCCGCTCTGGCAGCTGCTGAGGAGGTGGCACATGTCCTGCTCTCCTCCAAAACAGGGAATGGATGGGAAAGTTTAGGCCCAGCCCTGAGCACATCCAGAATGGCCTGGGCATGGGAATAGTGGGGCAAAGCAGACAGGAGCCTTCTCTGGCTGACCGGCACTTTCTGCTTTCTCTGCCCAGAGTGCAAAGATCTGATCAGGTGGTGTTTATCCGTGAACTCCTTGGAAAGACCCACATTAGAAGACCTGTTCTCTGATCCTTGGGTGCAGGATATTCCTCGGCCGTAGAAGAAGGGAGAGAGCCACAGGCACACTTTGATCCAGGGCCCTGGTAAGTTGCAGCTCCACACATGCCTTGGCAATCAGAAGCAAAGGAACCCAGACCTTTTTGTGCTGCCTGTGTCACTGCACGGGGGTCATGGGATGGGCACACGCAGCCCTTGTGCTGCAGCTGAGCTGCTCTGCCCAGCACTGGTGGCCGCCATCCAAGCTGGTTTTGCTTGTGCTGGTTCCCTGACAGCTGGGGCCCTGGGCAGAGCCCTGAGAGCCTGGTCTGCCCCCAGGGAAGGAGCAGGAGCCCCTGGAGAAGCTGTACCGGGTGGGGATGCTGCTGCTGCTGCTGCTGCTGCTGCTGCTGCTGGAGACAGCCAGGATGGCACCAAGGATGAGAAGCTCTTCCTCAGCCTGGCCACTGGAGGCTGAAGGTGATGGACTTTGATTCTGGCACCTTCTTCAAAGCCAAACTCCACAGGGAATTTGCAGGTGAGTCCCCACGCGGGGAAATGCTGCCAGATTTGGGCATGGCCCAGCCTGGCTGGGAAGCAAAGGTTCCCCCTTTGCTGGGGCAGATGCAACTCATTCTTCAGTCGCTGCCCAGCTGTTTTTGGCAGGGCTGGGGCATGGGCTGGGCTGGGTACAAATGGGAGTGGGCTCCTGGCCCTGCCAACAGCCCCCAGCACCCACCATGGCCTGGGCTGGGGCTGGGGCTGGGGCAGCCAGCCCGACACAAGCAAAGCCCCATGCTGGGAGCAGAGGTGGGACTCCAGAAGCTGTGCAGGGGCTGCTTTGCTCTGCAGGCAAGGAAGGGCTGGGCTGCTGCACTGCCCTTGTTTGCTTTGGGATCACCGTGATTTTGGGGGGCAGTGCAGGGTGGAAGTGAGAAAGTGTGGGCTTCCCTCAGCCATGGCTGGGTTTTTCCCTAACATGTGGGAGTTGGGCCTTCCTCAAGGCCCTGACAGAGATAAGAGTTCTTCCTGTTTTTCTTGTTTTCCCTTTTTGTCTCTAATCTCTTTTCAAGAATGTGTTGTTTGTTTTTCCAGAGGAAGCGTTCCAGGTGGTCCAGTGTGGATTGGGAAGTGCTTGGGAGCAGCTGTAGCGTGGATGGGCAGTGGCCTTGGAGAAGGCTGAGGCCATGGTTTGGGAGCAGCTTTTCTTGCAGCCGTGGCTGGCGTGAGGTGGGTCCCTGTGTGCTTGGCAGGGTGGGATCAGAGCTTTTGGGAGATGGCAGCGAGCACAGGAGCATCCTGCTCTGGGCAGCTGCTGAGGGCTGGATGTGCCGTGGCTGGCTGCAGGCTGGGCACATGTCCTGCCCTCCTGCTCTGCTGCCAAAGGCAGCAGGGATGGGCAGCTCTGGGCACAGCTCTGGGCACAGCCAGCATGGCCTGGGCACCGCAGGCCTTGGCACAAGGGCACGGGAGCCCTCAGCTGAGGGGCACTTTCTGCTTTCTCTCCTTGCAGCCGGGCTCTGCGGCTGCTGAGGCTGCTCTGGGCTCTGCCAGGGCTCTGCTGGGCTCAGCCCTGGGCCCAGCTGGGCTGGCTCTGCCCTCACATTGCTCTGACAGCTTTGCATCAGACGAGCCCCTTGCGAGCACAGCGCCTGAGCTTTCTGCTTTGGCAGCTGAGTGAGACTCTGCTGCAGGCCCAGAGATTGCAGCTGGGGACACACATCCAATTGGCAAGAAGCCAAACTCTCCACAGTCCCAGCTGAACGCCTGGATCTGCACAGAGTGTTTGTCTGTCCCATTCTTCCTTCTTGTTTGGCTGGAATTGTGCAATTGCACTTTCTTCCTCCTCTAGAAGTGCCTGAGTGGGCCAAAGCTGGCGAGTGGGCCGTGTTCCTGAGGCAGTGCAGTCTGGAGCTGATGGATGGAGAATTGCCCTTCTGCACTGCCAAACCAGAGCAAAAAGCCCTAAGTGGGACTTGGTGTCTCTAAGAAATCCCTGACAGTTTCAAAGGGAATGTGCAGCTCCTTCCCAGGCTGAGAAGGAAGGGCATTTTCTAAAGGATTTGGGCTTTGACAGAGTTTCCATTCCCAGTCCTGCTTGGAGCGGGAAGGGCACAAAGCAATTTCCTCTTGCTTTGAGCACAATTTCAAATGGCAATGTTGGAAACAAAGCCCAGAATCTTTTCAAAGGCTGCTGAGATCAGTAAGATCCACGCCATCAGCACATTTACAATGTAAATAACTGAGTTCCCCTTTAAAAAAGATCATTTACCTCTTAATGCAAAGTTTCAGAACTTTTTCACTAACACTTGGGTTTTGTTTTCATCTTTAACATTTTATATAGTTTTTTTTCTTTTTCCTTTTTTTCCTTTAAATAGAAAACATGTCCTACAGAAGGAATGTCCTTTGCTCCTGGTTCCTGTGTGGAGCAGCTCCCTTGCTGCTGGCTGAGCTGCTCAGGCAGAGCCCGGCAGCTCCTGGCCCTGCAGGGCTGAGGCTTTTCCCCGTTGCTGGGCACAGACTGATGGAGCAGCACTGCTGAACACGGGCACACACAGAGGGCCCAGCAGCAGCTGCCTTTGGCCACCTGAGGCTCCAAGGCCCAACCTCTGAGCAGCCAGGGCTGGAAGAGACTGGCAGCATCTGATCCCTGACTCTGGGCCAGGGCTGCACAAATGGCCCCGCAGCAGCAGCAGCAGCAGCAGCAGATGGAGCTGACTTTCAGCACAGCCCCTGCCCCTGTTCCCTCCCGTGTGCAGCGGTGTCACAGCAGCCTGAGGCACCTGGGAGCCCCCAGTGCCAGCAGGGATTTGAGATGGCAGCCCTGGGCTCCTGGAGGCTGTGCAAGGAACGGAGCTGGGCACTCCCTGTCCATGGGGAGCTTGCAGATGGAAAAGGCTGCTGTGCCCAGGCAGCTCCAAGGGCACAGAAAGGAGGCTCTGGAGCACTGGATCAGTGCCAGTGCCACAGTCCTGGGCAGCAGCCAGCCAGCCCTGGGGGAACAGAGGGCACAGCAAGAGGGACAGAAGCAGGCAAGGGCAGAGACTGGGAAGAGCCAGGCCCGCGAGCAGGAACAGCTGCTCCATTGCACTCTTGGAGAAAGCTCTTGGCTGCTTCAAAGCGCTGAAAGGCGTGAAGGGCAGAGAGGAGGCCACAGCAAACAATGCTCCTGTTTGCACAGCCTCCCCTCTGCGTGTCCCAGAAGGAATTGGATGGACTGGATTCGTCTCTCCGAGTGGTCTCGTTCAGCATGAGCAGCTCAGCACCAGCAGCTGAAGGAGCTGAAGCCTCAGGCCACAGGAGCTGGGCAAGAGGGAACTTCTGGAGCAAAGTAATGCTGCTAAAATAGCCCCAGCTGAATGCAGCGGATATCATCATGGAATCACAGAATCCTTTCTGTTGGAAAAGCCCTCTGAGCTCACCCAGTGCAGCTGCTCAGCCAGCAGTGCCAAGCCCAGCACTAAAGCACGTCCCTGAAGTGCCAAGGCCTGCACAGCAGCCCTGAGTGAGGCCTGGACAGCAGGCCCTGAGCCAAAGGTGGCCTCTGGAGGAACCTTCCAAGCAAAGGTTATCTTTGTATCTGCTCCCTGCTGAGATCTGCATGGTCATTAGCACTGTGATAGATGTAGCCACTCCTTAGTGAAACATGGATGGACCTTTGTGTATTTAGAAGCCAGAGAAGGCCATGAAATCTGACATCTGGCCTTGTGTGGGGCTGAAGGATCAAAGTCAGCTGCCTTGGCTCCTCCTTGAGGCCTGGCCAGGCTTTGGGAGGGAGCCAAGAGGAGGATGAAAGCAGATGTTGGCACACTAGCAGTGCTGTCAGTTTGTTCATGCAGCACTGCCAGAGCTGGGCCCTCTCCCAGCGGGCTTGGAGCCTCAGCTGGGGCTGGAGGCACCTGCAGGAATTGCCAGTGCCCAGGAGTGGCTCTGCAGCCCTTGGCTGTGACAGCTTCCCCAGCTGCTGTGTGCATCTGGGGGATGGGAAAGGCTGAGGGGAAATGCTGCTGCATCTTTCTGAATCACTGCAGGCAATCTTTGGTGGGGATGATTGGCTGCATTGCTGAGCTGCTCCTTTTGTGATTCTTTGCTGCTCTGAACTGCAGGAAATGACACTGATTCCTTCAGCTGGAGTCTGTGTCTTTGGTGCTGAATTTGGCCACTGGTCAAACCAAACTGGCCCAGTCTGGCCAGATCCCAACCAAATGTCACTTGTTCAATGTCAATGTGAGGAATCAGTGCCATCAGAAATTCCCAGATGGGAAGCCCTTCCCTGGAGTTCCCTGGCTCTGGAGTGGGCTGAGGTGGGAGCCCCGTGGGAGCAGTGGGGCAGTCGGGTAAAAGAAGCTGCAGCCCTGGATGTCTTCAAATGCATCCAAAAACTGCACATGGAAAAGGAAAAGGACTTGTGGGTTTGGGCAGACAAAGATGAATTTGTTAAGAGTCCATTGGAAACAGCAGCTTCAGAAGGAACAATTATTGTTGGAATGCTCCCACATGGAGCAAGAGAAGAAGGTTTTAATCTTGAGCTCAGCTGCATTTGTACCAGTGAAATATCAATATACTAAATAACTATATGTATTTATTGTATAATAAGACCTTAATATATGTATATATGTATTTGTATATTTATATATATATATATTATATATATATGTCTGTATCTATCTGTCTATATGTATATCAATATGTATATCTACATATGAAATAATAGTAATGTGAAATAGTGCTGACAATACTAATTTGGTAGCTTTGGCTGCTCAGGGATGTAACACTAAATACCCTACAGAACAGGATTGGCCAGGACCCTACTGTCAGTGGTCAACTATGTGAGATTGTATACAATGAAAAAAGGAGGAAGGGAGGAAATTGGCTATTTTCCCAGGGTTTGCTGATACTGTGATGCAGAGGGCTTTGTCTGTTGCTGTGAAAAATACAGGGATGAAGCTTGCAGGGTTTTTCATGTACCAGACTATGCACAAGCTGCAGGATTGGTTGAACGGGTGAAGGGGTTGTTAAAAGAGCAGTTGAAAAAATGAGGAGATGGGAACCTTTGCCCATGGAGAACCCATCTCCCAGATGTGCTCCATGCCCTTAACAATGGCCCGCGGGGGAAATGGAAACCCCCTGGCTGTGCACGGCTGCCCCCAGTTTGCAAATCCAACCATGGGCAGTGAGACTTGGACTGCCTGGGAAATTGTTCTGGCTGTGATGGCCCCTGGCAGGGCCAGCCCAGAGGCTGCAGGGCTGGGCCTTCATGCATTGGAATTAATGAGGATGAATTCAAAGCAAATGAGAGCTCTCAATACTGAAACAGGAATTCAGATTCCTCCAGGACACTTTGCTTTGGTAACTGCTCCCTTGGAGCATGGCCTTGCAAAGTGTTCATGTCATGGCAGGAGGAATTGATGCAGAATATCCAGGAGAAATTACAGTAATTCTGTTAAACAATAGTGACCAGGATTGGATTATTCAACCCCATGACAGGGTAGCACAATTATTGATATTGAAATTTTGAGAACGATTGTGAAAAAAGGAGCTCCAGCTCCAATCAGCACCGTTTGTGGAGATAAAGGGTTTGGATGCAGCCGTCCTAATAATGGAGCCAGAGTGTGGGTCCCGAGGCCAAATGGCCCTCCCGAGGCAGCTGAAGGAGCAGCTCCTGGGAAAGACAACTCTGAGTCCTGAAAGCTGGGCAGGAACAATGGGAATGTGTCCCTGCAGCCAAGGATTGTGTGTGAGAACAAGTAGATGTGACAGGATATTGTTTTACACATGCTGCCAGACCAAATCTCCCTGTTTGCCCCAAGGGCCCCTTTGGCAAATGCTCTGATCCACGGGGCTCCATGGGAAGGCTGCTGTGACACTGAGGGACTTGCACAGGAATTGCATCCAGGAGCCTGGGAGCCCCTCAGGGACTGGGACCCGGCCCCTTCCAGCCAGAGGGGAAAGGGCCCCCCAAGCCTTGTTAGCCCCAGACAACATGGTAAAGCTGAACAGCAAAGGGCCTGGGGGCATTATTCTGGAATTCAAAAGGTGCCAGCTCCATGGACAACAGAATTCTTGTTCCTAACTCCAAGGAGATTGAGAAAAAAGAATGAAGAACGGTGTCACTGAAGTACTACTGATGTCTGTAAGGTGTACCTTGATAGTCAGCCAGAATCTTTGTCTGCCACAAACACCTCTAGTGTTTGACCAAGGGGTTAGTCATCAAAATGTAATGATGAGTTCTGAAGGATTGCTGAGCTTATCCTTTTGTAATTCTTTGCTAATGATGATGTGCTTTGCTGAGCTTATCCTTTTGTAATGCTTTGCAGCTGTGCATGATATAAATGCCACAATTCCTTCAGTTGGTGTCTGTGTCTTTGGTAGTGACCCTGCCCACTGGTGAAACTGGGCCCCCTCTTGCCTAAGTGTTAGCTGGGAAGGCAAAAAGCCTCCCTCCAAAATTGCCCCCTTGCTCCTTGTTCCCCCCTTCATAGCCTGAGCATGATGTGCTCTGCTCTGGGCTGTGCCCGGGGTCAGCTGGGGTCACCTGTCCTGGCTGTGTCCCCTGCCAAGCTCCCCCGCAGCCCCAGCCCCTCCCCAGCGTGGCTGGACGAGGGGCAGGACAGGCCTTGGCTGTGCTGCAGCTCAGCAAGAACAAAACCATCTCTGCGTGCTCAGCGCTGTGCTCAGCACCCGGCCCAGCAGTGTCTCAGTGCCAGGGGCTGTGCCCTCAGTGCCTGCCAGGGCTTTCCATGGCAACTGCCAGGCCAGGTGCCCCAGGTGTCCCCCCCAGTGCCGGTTGCCATGGAAACAGTGCCCAGCCCTGCCCCTTTCTGTCTGGCTGACCTGGCCTTTGGCCCTGGCAGTGCCCTTGGCTGCTGGTTCCTGGTGCCTGAGCGGCCAGCGCGGCACAGGGCAGGTGGCCATGGCACAGCCCCCAGCAAGGGATCCCCTCTGGCTCTGGGCACTGACACCAGCCCTGAGCAAGGGGCCCAGGCCAGCTTTCCATGCCCACCAACCATCACAATGCTTTTGCCCAGAAAAAGGTACTTGGACATCTGTAACTCTTTGTTCTTATTGTCTCATATTCTCCTAAATCCTAATTGTCCAAGTTTTTATTACTTTAATTATATTACTGTTTTATAACAATTTAATTACTATTAAAAGTTTAAAAGTTTAAAAACAAGTGATTGGTGTTTTTCACACAGTGCCCAAGACACAACATCCCATGTACTGATGTTTCTGGGGGAGCCATTTACAACACCGCGGGGTCACAGGATGTGAAAAACGCCAATCACTTGTTTTTTAAATTTTTTAAAGTTTCATAGTAATAAAATAGTTAGAAAAAGAGCAATATAATTAGAGTAATAATAACTTGGATAATTTGGATTAGGACAATATGAGGCAATACCAAGAAAAAGTTACGGACATCTGGGTACCTTTTTCTGGGCAAAATAAGCCTGAAAAAAGACACACTTTAAGAGACGATTAACCCTTAAAAACAATAACCTGATGCATATTCATACACTTCATACATGATGCATAAATTCCATTCAAACCAAGGAGTCTGTTCAGTGTCAACTTCTTCCTCTGAATCCTGACAGCATCTTCAGGGCTGAGCAGGCAGGAAGAAGTTCGATTCCTCTGATAGGAAAGCAATAAATTCTCTTTCTCTGAAAGATTTAGGTGTTCTGTGGCTGCTATCTTGCTGCAAGTCCTTTCTTTAAAAAAAAAGTATCTCACATAGCATAGTTTTTATTTTAACATTATGTTATACCCTAAAACTAGATTTAACACACTACTTAAGAAAATTAATACAGCATAACTTTCTGACATAAACACATATAATATTCATTTGAATATTTGCGAAAAGCCAATCATAAAATACACATTTTTCACACAGGAGGACTGGGCTCCCCCATTTATTCCTTGTACAGGCGGGACCTCCCCTTCCCCTCAGACCTCTCCCGCCTTCCCCGCGACGGCCAAAGTCCCGCTGTGCTGCCCCCGGCCGGCGACCACGGCGACATCGCCAACCCGCCCGGGCCCCTGGGCTGCCCCGAGACCTCTCTGGCGTCCACGGGCGACGAGCAAGCCCCGCCGATGGCCCCGCCGATGGCCCCGCCGATGGCCCCGCCGATGGCCCCGCCGATGGCCCCGCCGATGGCCCCGCGGCCGCCGCTCTCTCCGGCCGGGCCGTGCCCGGGCCGTGCCCCGCGAGCTCCGCTAGGCGGCGCCCCCGCCCCCGCGCTGAGGGGCCGCTGCCGCTTCCCGCCCTTCGCGCCCGCCCTCAGCGGCCGCCGGGAGGTGGGGCCGCTCCGCCCGCCCTTTTATCGGAGCCATGGAGAAGGAAAACCGCTTTAAATTGTTCATGCCGCTGCGCCTGAGCGCTGGGCAGGTGTCTGCGGGCAGATCCCAGGTGAGCGCTCGGCCGCGGGGCCGCTGAGGGCGGCCCCAAAGCCCCCCTCCCCGGCCGTCCCCTCGGGCTGTGCTGCTCTGGAGGCCGCGGCTGAGGAGGGGACGGGGGGAAAGCGCTGGGGCCCTTCCCCAGGGACACGGGGACAGTGCTGGGCCCGGGGAGTGCCCGGCAGAGCCCCGGGCTGGAGCACACACACACCTGCCCCTTGCCCCGGCAGAGCCCCGGCCTGGAGCACACACACACCTGCCCCTTGCCCCGGCAGAGCCCCGGCCTGGAGCACACACACACCTACCCCTGCATGGGCCGGGACGGCTCCTGCCTACTCATTTCTGGTATATGCACAGACATCTTCGGTTTGAATTTCAAAGACTTCTGTTGTTTTCCATCAAAACTGAAGGGAATCATCTTCTCGAGCATCTGCTCTGTGCTGTAAGTCCGCGTTTGATGTGGGTGATTCAGCCCAGAGAGCGAGCAGGGCTCTATTGCCGGCCGGGGTCTGTGTACAAATCACAAACGGGACGGGACTGCTGAGGAACTGCCTTGAGCTGTTTTCTTTCCCAGCATCAGTCTCATTACATGGTGATGACAATGGGAAGATGCCAGCAGCTCACATCCCAGGCAGCAGACCAAGAACTTAATGTTACAACTTACTTTCAAAGTTTTTTGACCAATCACACAAAGCAAAAGCATATTGACAGTAGTTCTATCCAACCACTGTAAGCACAGGTACCTTTGGTTCAAACAGTGCTTGCCTTTTTTGAATACAATACCTGCTACTTGTAAGCCTTAAAACACAATGCACAGAGCTCCATTATTAAGCTTAGAACTTCCTAATATCTCGCTAGATAAACTTCTCTGTAACTTAGGGAGTTATTCTAGACAAGCATTAATACATAGACCATTGTTCTATTTGTCCTTTTCTACTTTTTAAATAATTTTTCTGCTGACCTATCTCATGGCTCCTGCTTGGCTCTAATCACAGTTCTGCTGTCTCTGAGGCTGCCTTTTGCAGCTTTCCCAAACCCCTCTGATTTGATGGATTCCCACAGGCCCCACTCAGATGCTCGCACTGGTGTTGGTGTCTTGGTCTCACCAGATCAGGTGTGCAGTGAAAATGTTCTGTCCCCACACTGAGTTATGGGAATTCAACAAGTTATTTTTTCATGTCAAAGCTCCTTATGAAATATGTTGAGATTCAACAGGATATTCTGACAGCAGATGAGTTAGCTGTTTACAGGATGAACCTCTGTGACTTAAAAACCTTGTAAAAGGGTATTTTCATGCTAAAACATAATCAGATATAGTTTAGAAGTGCCCTTGGAAGCAAAGCAAGAAAGAAATATCAACTACTGGTCTTCAAAAAAGTAATTTGTCTCCTTGAGTCCTTTGCCATGCACCAGGGCCCAGCCAGGCAGGAGCTGCTGAGTTCCCTGCATTGAAAGCTCCCCTTTGGCCACAGTATATAAATCAAACTGCAGGACACCAGCAGTTTGATCAACCACTGGGCAGGAAGAAGTGAGTTCCAAAGCCATTACCAATACCTTGGGCTTTGAAATTTGTAGGCAGCTGTTTTATTAATGACCAATTCTATTTTCACATCATCTGTAGGGATTTTTTATGGATTTTATAATTCTTTCTTTACAAATCTGCCCATAAGGAACTAATGTTTAAATTTGTGCAGGGTTTGAACAGATGCTCAGATGATGACTTTAAGCTGCCATTTGATGTGTTGAACCGTGGCGAAATCACTGATTCAGGTACGATTGGAACATTTGCCATGCACCTTCTTTAGATTTTTATATCTTGTCAAGGTTTAATTTTCATGAGTAGTCTCACAGTTTCATATCTGTAACTGTTAAATACAGTTTCACTGTTACTTTTTTTTTAGAAAGACATTGATCAAAATCTCTTCATGTTTCAGATACAATTTCACAGCAAGTGAAACTTTGCTCTGAAGTAGATGAAGAGGTCAGCTAAGTATCAACTCTGCACATCTAATTCCTTGGGGTCTTTTGAATTTGTTCCCAAACAGTGCCTAAAGCATTATTGAGTAGATATTCAGGGCTAAAGGAAGTAGTTAAAAGGGAATAATGTTTTTTGTCTCCTGTTTAAAGCTGAATCACTAAGAGGAGATATTTGTGATTTAGTGAACATGCCTGGAAACAAATCTTTAAAAATTAAGGTGATTGCAGTATTGCTGTTGTTCTTTCTTTGTTTGAAGTGCCTGTGAAGTCCATGAGCTTTAATTAGAGTAAGATTTAAACACTTAAGTATCCTTGTGGAACTGGTTCTGAATATTCTGTTGAGGGGCAGAAGGGTTGAAGTCAGAGTATTCTTTGGAAAACTGAAGTAGATTATCCCCATTGCCTTCTCTGGCTTTATCTGTAAAACAATTAATTGAGTGGTTTCCAGCCTTGTCTGGCTTTGTTTTATCTGTAAAACAATGAATTCAGTGGTTTCCTCAAGCACTGGATTCTTTTGACAGTGTCTTTACCAGCAGATCTCTGCTTTAGCACAA